>NC_081773.1:16058827-16406827 GCF_963082965.1 Carassius carassius | reverse complement strand
ACTCCAGAAATTATAGGCTGAAAAAAAATTAGATGCAGCCTTAGTTCCTTAAGACAATACAACCCATTATACAGACTATAAATGTACCCCTCAAAAACTCATTGTACTTTGTATAAAAACTGAAAAATGCCATCTACCCCAAATAAGGGCCACTGCAGCATATTTCAGAACCCATTAGAGATGTTATTTCTTTTCTTGACGGCAGAGGAGGCTGTTCTTGTTAACTCTCTCTTCCACCTATAACTTCTGCTGACAGTTCATTTTACTTTTAATAAATAATGCTCCTCAGCACACCATGTATTGTATATGTATTGGGGTTTCTTACGTTTTTTTTTTTTTTTTTTTTTTTTTTTGCATTTACTATACCAGATACAAAGAAATAGTATGATTTAACAGTACTTTCACCATAAATATCAGATTACATAACCTTTAGATCAACAGTCAAACTCAATCTTGGCCAAATATAAGTCTGCAGAGGAACAAACCAAGCTTCAGGATGTAAGATATTTTAGAAACTCACAGGTAGAAGATATGAATAAATGCCCCTGCATTAAGAAAATGCAAATGGTTGAAACATTTTACATTAATTGCCAAAGAATCTAACTTGAACAAACTTAATCAGAGTCTCCAGCCTAGAATGATTTTTATTTTATTTTTTCCTGGATGTAATAGACATGTTGTAGGTTCCTTTCCCTTATTGGTCAGGCAAAAACAATAACTCTTCAAACTTCAAACAACAACAAAAAAAATGTTGTTAGTGGAGAAAGCTTTTGTGATGCATACATAAAACTTAAAGTATGCTATTCAAACCAACACCCAATCTTGAAAACTGTGAAGATTACGCTGTAAGATTGTTCAGATTTTGCTGCAGTTAATTTACAAGATTAAATCAGATGTTGTTTCAAACAGAACTCTGAGGTGGGGTTTAAATATTTCAGTGGCCATTCCCAACCCCACAGTTAATTGGACACAGCAGTTGCTTGAAAGTGGTCAGCTGAAATCCCACTGGACTACCACAGGCTTCTGAATCAAGTCCAGGTAAACATTTTTACTACATACTTGTTATTAGGCTATATAATGTCAAAACCTAAGAAGAGGGCCTGTGTCTAATTTTTTAGATGTGAAATTATTAAACGTTTTGTCATTTGTATGGTGTCGATGATTTTGCAACATTCCTCTAAATCCTTAAATCCCTCTTTCTCGAAGAAAAGCTTGCCATCACTGTGCATCAGTAGGTCTTCTGCTGTTATCTATGAATGCAGTATAGTGCTGCCACGTTACTTTTTATTGCTTAACAATCCACCAGTTTTCCTTTATATAAAGACCTCAAGGGCCAGCAGTAGAATATGAGCTTACGCACATACTGTATGTTGAGTGGAATGGAAAATATGAACCAATTCCAATAAATAAACAAATATTAAATTTAGTTTTTGCAGTGTTACAAAATTCATTTACAGCACCTCTGAATTCATTTTGAATATCATTTCCCTAAAAGTCTCTGAAGTAATTTCACTCTGTTCAAATGTAAAGTAAGAAATATTATTCTGCAATGGTTTGGATAATAATAGACTTTTTTTAAACCACATTTTGTGTGTTTGAAACTGTGCTTTGTAGGCTTTGCAAAATGTCAAAAAACCCAACCCCTTCCTTTAGCAGAATGGCAAATAAGGTGTAAAGACGTCTTGTTGCTTTAATTCCATTAAATATATTGGGAAGACAAAGAACCTTTAAACAGTATTCTGTAACTTGTTAAAGAACTACTGATTAGTTGCCTTTTGCAGTTGCAAAGGAAATAGTGAATCTTTGAATAAACATCATATGACTGTGTCTTTTTAATTCAGCATTAAGTGGGGAAGATAGACACATTTTTTCAGATAATGATGTCATGGGATTTGACCAAAGGAACTTAGATAAGAGCTAAAAATAATTTTAGCAGCTCATCAACAGCTAGTCGCACTGCTCTCTACATGACGATTCCAGTGTTTAAAAAGTAAATTAAATTACAGATTCTAACTGGCTGATGTGTGTACACCATTAAACAAAATGATGTTGTTTTCTTTTTGGAGAAAACATCCTTTTATCTTCAAATAGGCAATGGCCGACACTTTCTGCCCACCCACAATTTGCATAGTTACTACTATTAGTAGTCTTAAAGGCAAAGCAGTAAAGACTCTACATAATTGGTAACAAAGTGGCACTGTGATTTGTTTCACAGGCTTCCTCATTCTACCGGATGAGATTTAAAATGATGCCCAGCAACAGTTATGGGAAGAGTTTGGATCTCTCCAGGTTGACAGATGACGAAGCCAAGCATGTTTGGCAGGTGATCCAGAGAGATTTCCACCTGCGAAAGAAAGAAGAGAACAGACTAGGGTGAGACACTCTTGATCACATTTACATAGCATTAACTGTCAGAACATGTTCCTTAACTGCAACCTAAAAAAATGTTATCTTATCAAAAAAGACTGATCACTGATATTTTTTAATGGTTCGGTCTAATTATTATAGGCCTCATCTGAACTATTGTTTACTCAGACTGTCGATCTTAAGTGGTTTGCTGGTTTGTGCTTAAATCTGGGATTTATCATTTGACAAGAATCTGTGGAATGTCTGTCATTAATTTATTCTGCTCAAAAATATGGATCTCAGGAACAGTTCCATTGCACTTAGCCTAATGTGAACCCATCTGATATAAATCTGAAATAATTTTCAGCGGATGACTTTTTATGAAGATAATTTCTTGTTTCAAATCACCTTCAAATCTCCAAAAGCATGTCTATATCTGAACTGCTTATCTTAAAAAGAACAGAGAAAAATATTCAATAAAATTTCACAAATAAACAAACTTTCACTGAAATTAAAGTTAATTGGCAATTTTTTAATTTATTAATCTCTTTGAAGGAATGGCTTAATGACTCAGCAAGCCAAGTAAAGGTCTTGTGAATGCAGTAAATTGTGCTTATATATATCTCGTGTGCCTACTGTCTGGACCATAACCATTCATTTTCTTTGATCCATTAAGATATAAGGTCATGCTTGTCCTACTTGTTCATGCCACCTGCATGTCCTAGCACTGTGAAGTATTAGCTTCGCATGCAACGCTGAAGAAAAGTGCACGTTAAAATCAATTTCTGTAAGAAAGGCTGATTCATTTCTTTGCCGTCTTTCATTTGGATGAGTTTACTTTAAGTTGTTTGTTGCCTACTTTAAGTGTTTTCTTTAAAAATTTTAGAAACAACCGAAAGTTAGCTAACAAATACAAAACTGAGAATTGATACAAGTTGGTATCTGTGTGTCAACATATGAACCCTAATTTAAAGTCCCTTACATACATCTTTTGTTTTTCAACAGCTATTCTTATATTTGAAAAATCTCTCACCAGAATTTTTATGCTTTGGCTCCTCAGACCCTTTATCAACAGGCTGAGCTCATGTATGTCTAAATTCCAGTCATTTTAAAAAAAGTAATAGGATTTGTCTTAGAATATTGAATAACATCACATGACTGACATTTTTCTCTCAATTCTCTCACAGTTGGAAGGAGGCTAGCTCAAAATAGTCCTCTGGAGACTTTGTTGTAATGCGGTGAGGATTCGTGATGATGATAAAAACAAATATGTTCTTGGGAATATGATGTTGTAATGTGATGTTACATTCACTTACGCATTACAGACAGATCTTGAAACATTTAAACATGAACATTTAAAAGGGAGAAAAAAACATAAGTGCTTATGCAAGCAGGTGATCTGCAAGTAAGCCAAACTGTATAAATTAATTCAAACTTTAATAATAATTATGAATTATAAATATGGTGTAGTCTACTGTTCTTGATACATGTTCAAACACTATGGCTTAAATCGATTAAATTCACATTCTCAAAACTAAGCGCATTGTTATGTATACGGGTGAAATATGGGAGAAGATATTGTTTAAAGATAAAAAAATACACATTTTAACATTTTAAATTTGTAAGAGATTTTCCCTAATCCTCTCTAAAATTCATATGTCCTTTATGAATTGATTATGCTGTAATGCGAGATATTTCAGTCACACTTGGACTTATGCTGGAGTGCTTTCAACCTTTGCCAAATAAAAGATGAAAGAGCCACAGGCACACAACCATTCAACATGAGGAGGAAAGCTCTTAGCAGTTTTGTTTTTTTCTTGAGAAGAGCAGATTTAGCAGAAATTACTTGCATATCCTGTTTTAAATGCTACACATCTGTGACACAGAGGGGTCATTGTGCCAGAAGGCCATCACTTGAGGTCATAAAGCTTCAGAAATTGGCACATTAAGAATGGAGGTTTTTGAGAAAAAAAAGGAAGACCATGGAACAGAATATGGAGTCATTTCCTCTCTCTGTTATGCTGACTTGTGCTGATGATCCAAAGCAATCTGGGCCCAGTTGTTTGAAAATAAATTTTGTTTGAAAAGAAATTGATCCAGACTGGATCAATAATTGCATACGAGTTGTGTAAAAAAATAATTTATTTCACTAACTTATGTGGATGAAGGTAGCTTGTGCTTTAGTCTTACTTTATGTGTTGTTCTAACTTTTTAGTAAGACTAAAGCACAGCCTTTCATCCAAAAGTACAGAAAGGATTTCAAGAGAAATAACAAAACAAAAACAAAAGAAAGATTTATAATATGACACCCAAAACAGCTGTAAATGTCAAACAAAAATAATAAATGTACAGTAATTGTCATGTATCATTGTATATTAAAATGTCAAAAGTAGATTTAAACATTTACATCCCATCGTGTACGTTTTTTTTTTCATTCTTTCTTATACTGTGTTATAGCCTATTAAATGTAGCCTATAGCCTATATTTATTTATTTATTTGTTGGTTTGTTTTTGTTAAACATTTGTGGCATTTATTGAAGATTTTAGACAACTGTTCTGAACATTTAAAAAGACAATAAGTTAAATTAATAGAAAGTCATAGGTAGTTACTTTGCCTACTATTTTGTCCTGACTGATTTAGCCCACCGATTCATAGATTGAGCGAATGTATAGATGATGTAGATCAGTCAATCAGTCGTTCCAAGTAAATCCCATTTCCTAAATCTCAACCAGTACCATTCTGGGGAGCGTTTCTCACTAAGTTAGCAACTTTGTTGGTTGCAATGCAATTTTCCATTAGTTGCTAGTTAGCAACTATGGTTTTGGGAAACGCACCCCTGGTGTCCTCAGGTAGCATGCACCTGTGTCGCTAATAAATTAGTTTTCGCATTGACCAGGGCTACGACCTTATACTTTTAATTGGACTAGATTAGAAGCTGATGTGTGTACCAAAAACCAAAAACCTTTTTCAGAGTGAAAACGTTATTTATAAACTGCCAATAAATTTTATTATTTCGTTCCAATAGGTGGCATTCTCCACCTCGATAAAGCCAGTTATCCATAGTGTTGTCAATGTCAAACGATATTTAATGTTTGAAATACGCTGTTTTAACAGGTTACTACTGGAACAAGAGCCCACAACTCTTGTTTTACAGATAACAAATATAAATAATCAGCATGCACAACATATTTATTTTTATTCCTGCAGGGAACTCAAGACCAAAATAAGGAAAGAGGACACCAAAAGAGAACTGCTGGAATATCAGCCTAAACTCAGTGATTCTCTCTGCATTCGCTGTCTGCAGCCCTTCAAATTCCTTGTCAACAGCAAGCGCCAATGTTTAGATTGCAAGCTATTTGTCTGCAAGTCCTGCAGCCATTTTAACAAGAAGGACCACGGTTCGGTTTGTGATCCATGCCACATGGCCAGGTGAGCACCTGACAGACACCTGAGTGGGATTTACAGTAGATCTACATGACACATGTCAAAGGAACAGTATAGAGAGAAATTAAATAAAACATGTTTCATAAATAAGGCCCAAGTTTGAGACTGTTTTACTTAGGCTATTATTCCAGTGCTTTGCACTGATGATTCATCTTCACCAGTTCTGCATGCATTTAACTAAACCACAACCCTAAGCAAATGTCATTTCCTGCAAATAAACAGTTTGGAGGGGGAAAAATCCTGCATTTCTCATGAGATCGGTTTGGATAGACTGAATAATAATATTGTTCTTCTTGTTTTTGTCTTTGTTCCCATAGAATCCTTAAGATTGGCACTCTAGAATGGTTCCATGAGAATGTTCGCTCACGCTTCAAGCGTTTTGGGAGTGCAAAGGTCATGAATTCACTTTTCAAGAGGCTGAACAGTGACCGTGCCAGCTCTCAAACTGACCTCAGAGGTAGACTTTAAAAGCCTGTTTAACTGAGCAAGAGTCATTCATCTCAAGTAGTCCACAGATGGAATTATTTTAATTGGAGCATAATACACACTAAACCCCCTAAGAAATTAGGACTGAGACTCGAATCCTTGTCAATCTAACCTAAAAACTGAACCATGAGCAATTTTGATAATATTTATACATTTGTTGTGGTTAAACTAAGTAAAATAAAAAATATGAAACTGTCAGTTTTGCGATACCAATACATAAAGGATTAGGAAAATTAAAGACTGTCCTCTGAATGTAAAAAGTTACCAGTTTGCAAACTGCATTCTGTTTGTTCATTTCAAGCAGGACTTTTTATCCACTTAGAAAGTCATCTAGTTATTAAGAAATGAGATTTGATTCTTACTGTGTCATCATTTCATATAAAACCCTTTTTGAGGCAATTTCTGACAGATGAATTACAGCAGGAACACTGAAGGCAGAGCTTAGAAGGGAGAGGCCCTCATAACTTTGAAGGATTTAGTGAGGGATCCAGAGGGCGTAAGGGAGAGAACTGGCTTGGCCGAATCATCCATGTGATTTACTCCTTTACACAGTCACATGTCTTATTTCTCTCTGTGCCTGGACCTGAGTGTGTCGCTTTTATCCAATTGTCAAGCCCTGTCTGTACAAATACAGAGGTCATTGAAGGAAAATTGTTGTTTGGGTAAAATGAGTTTAATAATGTTCTGGAAAAAATTTTTTACAAAAAGATGTTTTAGTAATGTGCATAATATTTGTCACAATATGTATAAATGCCAACAAACACCAACATTGTTGTTGGAATTGAAATTGAAATTTGTTTTCGAGGCAGTGTGAGCTTTAGTTCAAGCCACTATTTAACCAATGCTCAACAGTGGTTGCCTCCTGCAACCAATCACAGCTTATTTTCTGTCTCTTGTCTTCTTATGTTTAACTTTTCATCTCTCGCTGTTCCTCCCTAACCCCCCATTTCCATTACACAGATCCTCGAGATGATGACACGCACAGCATGCCTGAAGTTCACAGTAAGTGAAAAGTCCTGTTCCTTTGTGATAAAGACATTTTGAACACTGATGTCATGCAAGAATCTAAAATAATCAGTGAATGTCTTTCATCTGTCCAAACAATACAGCAGCTATCTGCTCTCACATTTCCTCTGATTTAATAAAGCAAGGAACATGAAGAACAAAATGTCTGTGGAAGAAAAACATCTAAAATAGCCAAAGAACTGAACATAGAAGCATTGCCTAAAACATAGCTTTATAAAAAAGTATAATCTTTCATTAAATGTGACATTTTCTTTACCAAAAAGAAAAATGTTACATTTTAAAATATACATTTACAATACAATTAAAAATCATTTATAATGTTTTTAATTTCAAATAATAGCTGTAAACAATTAACAGTAAACAGTTAAGTAACTTCATGATTATTCAGTAGCTAACACTGCTTTACTATAACAAATAAAAATAAAAATAGAAAATTATGTCATAGGGCAAAACAAGTAAGTTATTAATTTATCATTTACAACCCATTCTAAATAATGTTTTCAGGATTTAATTCGTCATTATCGATATTGTAGCTTAATATCATCTATGTTAGCTAGCTAGATAATAATAAACAACATATTTAAATGGTTCTTTAGATTTGGACCCTGCTTATCTATCTGGCAGCTTCTACGTTTGGAACTCTGAGAGAGAAAAACATTTAGTAGGAAGAAAAAAATAATAATAATAAAATAATGACAGGTCCAAGAAAACACGTTTAAAACCTCCACTAAATCAAACACAGAATGTTGAACTGGTATTAGTTCAAATGTGTTCGACCAGTCAGACTCAGTAATCATTATAGCGTCTCTTGTTTGAGATCAAAGATTCATGTTTGTAACTCTTGTCCTCCACACAGCTGCTTCTCTGTATAGCCAGGAAGATGAGCAGTCTGAGCGGGTCGACAGACGCCACTTCGGCCTGGTAATGTCCCTTAAAACGTCAGAAACTGATGTTATCAGGGTAAAGAGAAAACTAAAGTTTGGACCAGTGCATCAGTTTGTTAGCGGTTCTTTCAATTAAATGGTAGTATGAGATCGCCCTCTGGTGCTCAAATTTTATTTTATTTTTTACAAATAAATTTTGTTCAGACTGGATTGTCTCGTTTTTATTATATGATTTTGAATCCTCACCTTGCCACCTGGAGGTAGTTTTGAAGACCACAGAACGGCCCCAGCCGGACTATTTTTAAGTCTCTTTTAAAAACCCACGTTTTCATTGGCCTATTAGGAGTTATCTTTTGCCTGCTGTATTTCCTCTATGTGCTTTATCTTTCTGGGTGCAGTTTTTGAATTCCTTATTTTATGATGGTGTTTCTTACTGTAAAGCACTTTGATCAGTCTAGTGGCTGTTTTAAATGTGCTATATAAATAAAGTAATCTTGAAACAACATGAAAACAGACTTTTTAAGGCAGAATACCAGCTTGAAGGCTATGCTCAGTCCTATCTGTCTGTGACTCGATCCCTGTTTAGTATTATAGGCCTCAGAGTAGACAAGAAAAAGAAAAGAGAACAGGACTGGAAATGAACTGAACCTGCATGAGCACATTTACTAACCACTTTGCTCTAAATTTTAAAACAGGGTTTGGCAAAGTGTTTGTTTCCCTCCTGTATTTTTTTCTTTTTCTTAAAAATATATTTTACTTTACATTCATTTTTTATCATGAGAAAGTCACTATGATATTTTACAGCTACCTTTATTTCAAGATAGATAGATAGATATTGGATGACACGGTTACTTTTTTGATATTTGGGTTCTAGAGAATTAAAAATTAACATTTTCTTTCTCCTTTAAGATGAGAAAAGGCAGACGGCTACTCCCTGTTGATCCTCTTGATTTTAATCTAGGCATTGAGAACTCTGCTTATTCTCGACCTCCCGTACTTCTGGTTCGTATGTTTCTGTTCTTACACATCTGATGTGAGAAATCAGCTAATTTCATGAAGCTAATCAGCTAATTTCATCAGCAAACACTGAAATACTGAAGTGTGCAAAGAAACATTGCCCAAAAAAGTTCCTTCAATGGAATTACCAGCTGCTTTGAATTTTAAATTGGAAGGACAAATGCATTAGATCGGCAATAAAGAATACACGGTTTGCAATGGTGTGAAAAATTGGGGATTTATCTACCCTGTGTGCTAAACAAATGATGCAAAGTGCCCCCACTGATATTTGTTGACTGCTAACAGTGATAAGACTGTGTGTTGAAATCTTGATTGTTTTCTCACTGAAGCAAATAATCAAAAAATTTGTCACGCATGCCACTGCTGTCACATCAGGGTTTCTTTTTTTTTCAGAACAGATTGTTACTGAATTGGTATACTAGACAATAATTTGTTTTAATTAAAATATTCTGAAAGTTTTGTTTAAGCACATGATTTCAGGTATAAGTCCATGCAATATGTGACATTTATTTATGTGTTTATTTATTCCTTCCTTCCTTCATTCCTTCCTTTTTAAAGCATTCAGGTAGCCAAGAGAAAGTAACCCAGAGTAAGGACTCAGTAACTGAAGACGACTGGTCCACAACCTTTAAGCAGATCCTGGAGAATGGAACTCATGGTAGAGTTGATGAGATGAAGGGCATGTTGCAAATCGGCCAGAGAAGTCTGGACAGACCCTCCCGTTTTGGTAAGATGTGCTGTCTGCTTCAATTTCCCTTACAGATTTCTGAGGATTTATATTTTTACAAGACTATGTAGAGTTGAATGTGTTTCCCCTTCAGGCCATCCCATCTGTTTTCCTTCTGTCAGCAAGATTTGGGCTGCCTTGTGCTGGGAATATAAACCAAACACACTATAAACACAATCACTGTTAGAAACACTGCAAAATAATTACAGCAATCAAACTGAATTCCTGACTTGGCAAAATCCATACCAGGCTATTTGGATAGACTCAGAAATTCCTCTTTATTTAATTTCGGTATTTGCCTCATTAAATAACAGTCAGTGTTTTGTTTGCACTCTGTAGATGACTGCACACCACATCTAGAACCAAGGATGACAACATCTCGTTCCCTCTCCAAGATGAGCATCTCTTCAGCTGGCAGCTCTAACTATCACTTCCACCGTGAGCCTTCTTACAGCCTGGAAGACTCGGAGGATGACGGTGATTCTGAGATGCACATCATATATACTCCTGCCCCACATAGGGAGCACTCACCAGATGACGTTCCTCCACAGGTACGGTCAAGAAGGCATGACAAAATCTGTAGAAATGATGACTTGTAAAACTGATAAAACTGCGGTTCATTGCATCCTTGAAAAAGTTCATGCAACAAATACATCTTGTATCTCTCTGATACTAGATTATCGAGCTCAACATGCGTATGTCAGCAATCGAGACTCTTCTGAGCCGTTTGGAGCAGAAACTCATATTGCCAGTAATTGGGGGATCGGCAGAACAAGTGTTTGAAGTAAATCTGCACAACCAACAGGTTATTATTTTAGGTTTATAAATGAAATGCTTTTTCAATAATATGCTACTGTGCAAAAGTTTGGGGTCTGTATGCTTTTGTTGTTGTTGAAAGAAATGTCTTATGCTCAGTAAGACTGCATTTATTTGATCAAAAAAAGTTGTGAAATATTATTCAGTCACATGATTTTTCAGAAATCATTATAATACACCTATTTGGTGCTCAAGAAACATTTTTTATTATTTTTGAAGAAAATTGTGCTGCATTATCTCTTGCAGCATTCATTAGAAATATTCAACATTTTAGGATTCAATAGAAAAGTAAAAAAAAAAAAAAAAAAAAAAAACAGCATTTCTGAAGAATGTTTGTTCAAGAATGTAAAAGTCTTTACTGTTTGATCAATGTAATGCATCTTTGCTGAAGTAAAGTTTCGTCAAAGAAAAAACAACAAAAACATCTTAGTGACCACAAACTTTTGAATGGTAGTACTTCATTAGCCCTCTACTCAGAAAAAATATATAATATATATTAAATATATATATTTAAAAAATATTGGTTTCACCCTCAAAAAGAGAAACATGTCATCAAAATTTCTGGATAAGTCCATAAAACGTACATTTCTGAAACAGTTCTATTAATAGGACATATCTCATGAAGACCCCCTTGACTTTAAATCCTCAAGTAGTTCTTCTACTCTCCCTTTAGGTGGAGCTGAAAGAGGAGGATCTGTCTCCAGCTGATTTAGAGGAGCTCGAGCTCAGGAAAAAGCTTGATGAACTTACTGAAAAAATAAGTGACAAAGGCTCGTCTGATGAGGAAGATGCAATGAAACCTTCAGATGCCTCTCCAAAGAAAGTTGCAGTTTATCATGCTCCAGCTATGAGAGGAGCTTCAGCTGGACCTGGGAATGTCACACACGAATGGCCTTTTGAGGTTGAGTGGGTAAGAGTATGGAAAAAGTCAGAATCTAGCACTAAAAGTACCGCTAAAAATAAAGTGTGCATATTTATTCATATTTCTTACAAATAGTTTAACAGTCATTTGGTTTGAACACACTCTTCTGATCTTTCTAATTGTACTGTATACTTCAGAAAGGAAAGCCAGGCGTACCTAAATCCTTAAAAAAGCAGAAGAGGGTAAGGTCCTTTGAGTTTAGCAGCACAACCAGCTGTGAGCTGTCACAGCTGGAGGGTAAAGTTGCAATGGCAGTGGCCAGCGTCCAGAGCACTCAAAGTGGGGTATGCCACTCAGTCTAAACATTAACATTTACTCCACATTCCTTCTTCCAATAAAGTTGCAAATCTTCACATCTTACCTTAACTGTTTGTTAACCATTCCTCTTTTCTTCATGTAAAGGTTACAGACATCCAGAAAAGAATCGCTGCTTTGAGTGCTGCAGGGATGACGGTGGAGACGTCCCGCAGACGGGTAAGTAGCAGCCCAGCTGCTCAGAGTCACATATTCCTGTTTGGTTTTCCAGAAACCTGGCTGTACAGGAGCATGTACTGAAACAATGTATTTTTGACACATTTTGAGCTAAATTAATTTAAAACAATATTTTTTGGCAAGTTCAGAAAGAGGCTAAATATAGTTTTCTTTTCTTCCCTTTTTCATTCAGACTCCTCAGCCATCAAGGACATTGCATGAATTTTCAATTAGTAAGTACAAAGCTGTATACTACATATTCAATAACATGATCTTTAATTTACATTTAACTCAATAATTTTTGTGTTGTATAAAAGAAATGAGCTAAGTTTGTTTTCCTGTTTTGGCACACAATTTTGAATAAATGTCTTTGCAATTATTTAACAAAATATCAAACCAAATTTATGTATTTTAAACATTAATTGTAAGCCAAACATTTCACAAACTGCAGTTTTTCTGGTATCTGATTATAAAATAATAGACATATATTGGTCGGAACTAAGACAAATAAAGATTGTTCCCAGATACACATCCCAATATTTGTAAACCACAATCAGACATTTAAACCAAGTTTTATTTCACAGTTCACAGTGATTTTAATGCATTAATCTGATAGCAATCAGATCCCTTGCTCAGCTTCTGGAACAAATCGACTACCCACATCCTTTGGTCATGAAAGGGCCTATGGAAAATGAAATTGAACTGAATTGCTTAACAGGTTGCCTTTTTAGAAAGTCACCAAAAGCAGTTTACTACTAATAATGTTCTTTATGCTTTTTTCTGAAGGAGGCAGCAATGAAGCAAGGTCTCTGCGAAAGCTGGTCATGTGAAGCAATTTCAGCAAGCTAGCATACTTTCACATATTTTAGTAGGCCTTGATGGTGTACAAACTCACAGAACATTGACAGATTCACATAAGAATATTTCATATGTTAATAAATTCAGCTGCAAGGGTTTGGGGGATTCCAGGTTGAATAATATAGAATTAATATTTGCTTTAATCTTCCATTAGATGAGTGTCAGATTTTTCTGAAAAATGAGAGGCTTGTCTTGTAGCATTGCTGTTTCTTAGAATAGACCATTTCTGTTATCCACACAATAGAATTTGCTTGTCTACATACACTTATTAACTGTTGTCGTTTTGATAACTCAAAATGTATATTAAAAAATAATCCATATTTAATTTCTTAATTCAGATTTCTATGTAGTTTCTTGGGTATATTTGATGAAACATTGTATCTGATATATTTTTCATATATATAGTGGGGGGTTTTCTTCTAAATAAATATCTTAAATTATACAATTGTCTTCAGTGTCAGTGATGTATTAATGAATCAGTCAGCATGATACACTTGCAAAGCTCAGTTCAAACATATGCTGGGTTATCCTGTTCTCCATATCCAAATTATCACATAATTTGCATATTTAGTGTAAGGATGTTTCTGAGTACATGCATGCTGTGCAGTCTTCACCCTCCCCCAGATGGGGTATAAATTGGTGGATCAGTCCATCAGTGGATCCAAACGAGAATATCCTCAACCTCTGAGAACGACTCAAGATGCTCAGAAGTTTTCTTATACTCACAGCTATGGCAATACTGTAAGATTACAAATCCTCTGAAAAACTTCTACCTTGAAGACACATTTATGCTTCCTCTGCACTCAAGGATCATTTTAACTGACAGCTGAGGATCACAGACTGAGATACCAAGAGGTGAACAGCTTACAAGATCCTGTAAGTTTCAATATATTGTAATTTATCACATATGGTGTAAGACTTTTACTGAAATATTTATTTCCAGCTAATATAACATAAAAAAACAGTAAAATTATTTGTAATTAGTATAGTTATGTTTTATATAAATTTGAACATATAAACTAAAGTGGCAAGTGTTTTTTTTATTTTTATGAATATGCTTCCATTTGCCATTCATTCATTCATTCATTCTTTCTTACAGGTGACATTTGTCTAGTGACGGAAACAAAGCCATGGCTGTAAACCTGTGTGCTTTGCTCTGTATCCTTATGCTTTTAGCATGTTTTACGCAGCCAAAACCTCATGATGATCTACCATTACGCTCAATGGATATAAGAGGTACAACTTTAGTGAAAAACTAAATGTAAAATTGAACACGCCTTTCAATTATGACAAAATATCTAATACTTAATATTCATAATATCATAATTTTTCTGTAGATCCAAACATTGATGCAGTGTGGTATAAAGGCAGAGGAATACGACCTGTTGGGAGATTTGGCCGAAGAATGGCACAAAAAGGTGAAGGATCATATTTTGGAAGGCACAGGTTCTGCTATCCAGAGGTCCTGGCTGTGGACTGACAATTAACATAAACTGATCTGCATCTGTTCTGTGAGAACTTATTTCAATGCCTCTTTGGCTCCAATACATTACATTTCAAAATTACACACATTACATCAATTTTCTTCTGTATTGAGACATACATCCGAGTGAAACAAATTATTGAAAAATAATAAGAAAAAAAATTTAGTTGATTAGAAGGAAGCAGATCTGAATGGAAAAAAACCTAGCTTAGATGAACCATTCAAAATGAGATAACATGCATTTAAAAGAGATACTTTAAAATGTGTCATTGTATTTGTTTAGATAATAAACTGTTAAAAAATGTAGATTTACTTGGTGACTTCAGCGTCTGAAACATCTTGTCATGTTAATGTTACGCTCAGAAGGATTTCATTAGAGAGAGGGGGAAAAAACAGACAAACAATACCACTGGTCTCTTCATTTATGCTTTTATCATTTCCGTGTTTCAGAAACACAGGCTGGTGGAATGTTGAAAAACAAAAAACAGTCAGAATTCATTTAAACGATCATAATCTGCAACAAATGAGTAGTACAGTATGTAGAGCTTATGCAGCTTTGTTCCAATGTCATTATTTAAACAACAAACCTGATAACACTGAAATGTTATCAGCAGCAGCTTTCTCAATTTGTTGTCACTATAACTGGTACTATGACAAACAATAAATGTGATTAATCAAACCAAATGAGGTTAATTAAGAGGGGAATGGTCAGATGTAGATAGAGTATGTCTGTTCTATCTGCTTGAAGTTCTCAAAAGGCCATATGCATTTGAAAACTCCAGATGAATCCAAACAAGAGTCTTGGCAAAGGCAATTCTTGTGGTCTGTAGATGTGCAAAAGCACCTTCAGCACATCCAGCAATGTGGTCATGTCTGTTCACAAGCACCACTGAGCATTCAATAACAAATGTATTCATTAAAACAGACTCTTAGAATCTGTAGAACTGACTTTCAGTGGTGGTCGAAAACAGACTTGAGGTAAAAACTCAATATGTTCAGCGGTCCAAAGAACGTTTCTGGATCGCGTCAATAACAACGTTTTTGAGGAGGGCGATTACAGAACGAGGGTCATCACTGCTCACCACAGCACTGCCCGATACGATCATGTTGGCTCCAGCCTAGAAATAAATAAAGTTAAGTAAAACACTTCTTCAAATAATCTCTTGCTTTTTTCCATTCATAAAAAATGAATATGTGTGCAGTAAAGGACAGCTATACCTCAGCACATCTGTGGATGCTGTCTGGACCGACTCCTCCATCCACCTCAATGTCCAGAGAAGGGAACTGACTCCTGAGCCAGCTCACCTGTGGACACACCAGCATCTTTAGTGTGTTGTCTGAGGAATCAAAAAGAGGCTAAGAGATTGCACACTTGCGTACCTTTGGCATCATATCTTCCATAAACTTCTGACCACCAAAGCCAGGCTCTACGGTCATGACAAGAGCCATATCAATCTGTCCAGCCCATGGTGCCAATTCCTCAACAGTTGTTGCAGGTTTAATGGCAAGACCAACCTGCATCAAAAACATGAAAGCATGTTGCTACAATTTATACTATAAGCAATTCTAGATTGTTCGGAAATATCAAAGTTTTATCAAAATAAGAGTTTGCTGGCACCTCCTTTAAACCAGTTAAATTACTTCTGTTCTGCTCAAATGGAATTCTTACAAAACGGTTTAACCTCAGTTTAATTTATGCAACTTGTAACATGAGTTAAGAAAAAAAAATCCTTTGTTAGTCTGCAGAGGGCGCCATAAGATCATAGCAGTCTAGTCAAAGCCACAAAGCATCTGTCTATAGTATAAACAAAAATAAATAAATAAATAAATGTAATTAATAAAATAAATTAATTTATATTTTTAGATTATAGGCTTTCTCTATATTTTACGTGCTTTTCAATGCAAATTTGTAACCGTGCATATATATATATATATATATATATATATATATATATACACACACACACAAACAAAATTGGCTGTTTTGCACAGACCTTCATGCCACTCTCCCTGATTTCCTTGATGAGGTTGCCAGGGTTGGTCGTGGCTTCTAGATGGAAAGTGTACTGACTGGCTCCTGCTGCTGCCATGGGCTTCACCCATTGCTCTGGCCTGGATACCATCATATGCATGTCTGTAATAAGGCATAGGGTAAGCAAAGAACTCAAATCTACACACAACAAACACTGCAATGTTGTACTTATCTGGTTTAATGTTTATTTAGGAATACAGAAAGAGAGTGAAAACATGAAAGGACCCATGGAGTCTACTTTAGCGGATTACTAACAAAACTGTCCCAAAGAAGAGGGCCAGATTATTTGCACTTTAAATGAAACGAACTAGAAAAGATGCAATTTTACAATGACTAAACTCACCAAAAAATGGATCAGGCCCGATACTATGTCGTAAACATTCCACCATAGGATGTCCAAATGTGATGTTCGGGACAAAATGCCTTAATTAAATTTAAGGATGAAGGAAAAAGATTGAAGAAAGAGGATTTAGATGTTTTCTGACACACAACTTTATTTTATATATGCAGACTTGGTAAGATTGATACTTGATACTTTTTCAAAAACATTAAAAAAAAACTGCAAACCCCAACGTTTTAAATTGTAGCATACGTTTCATACAATAGTTTGGGTGAAAATTCTGAATGCTTGCTTGTCTGATCCAGTCAACTCTTGAACTCTCCGTAAAAATGTAAAAAGGGAAATAAGAGAACTTAATTGTCTTACTGCAGTGCTAAGCTGTGAATTACTTCATGTAACATTCCTCGAAATTGTGACACAGCGAAACTGTGTCAAAATGTGAAATAAACTGTGCCAAAATGTGGGATAACTAAATGTTCTTGGTAAGTTTATTTAAAAGAATTGCGTATTTATGGTATTGGTTCCCTGGGCCATATGATTGCTATGAATGCCTGCAGGTCAACATTGGGTAAGAAACTATGATGAAGAATTGCAAACTTTATTCCTCACCCATCCATAACGTCAAGGTGCAGATAATCAGCACCGCACTCCATCATTCGCTCACATTCCCTCCCGAGCTGCGACAGATCGCTGCTCAAAATAGACGGTCCTATCTTCGCCGAGTACGCCATGCTGCCTCTGCCTTTGCGACTTCTTCTTCTTCTTCTACTAGTGTTTAATGGCGGTTTGGCAGACCAACATAAATGGTGCATTTCCGCCACCTACTGATCTGGAGTGTGGAGTGTACTTGGCTTTGGAAGAGAGAAAAAAAAAAAAAAAAAAAAAAAAAAAAAAAAAAAAAAAAAAAAAAAAAAAAAAAAAAATTTAAAAAAAAAAAAAAAAAAAATTAAATTCTATTTACTATTCCTGTTTTATTTAGATATTTAAATAATAATTCATGAATTCTTGATTGTCTTATTCCATTTCCTAGTAATACTTTAATTGAAATTGTATCAACTCCCATCCTTCCTAACTCTTGACTTAACTGTTGTCTCTCCCTTTCATATGCAGCACATTCTAAAAGAATATGCTGCACTGTTTCTAACTCCCCGCAATTGTCACATTTTCCTGTATCATGCTTCCCTATTTTATAAAGACTATAATTTAATGCAGTGTGACCAATTCTTAACCTTGTAATAATGACATCTTTTTTCCTATTTCCATATCTTTTCCTCTCATTTCCAACCCGTTCCTGAATTTGATAAAGATGTCTTCCTTTAGAGTCATTATTCCATATCTTTTGCCATTTTTTACTAATTTCAATTGCTATTAACCTCTTGATTTCTGATTTACTTAATGATACCTTAATTTCTATTTGTGGATGCTTTAATGCTTTCTTTGCCAACTTATCTACCTCCTCATTACCATCCACACCCACATGTGCTGGCACCCAGAGGAAGAATACCAATACCCCTAACTGCCTTGCTCTAAATAAACCTTGCAAAACTTCAAATATTAAATCTTGTCGAGATTCCGATTTTCCACTCATAAGACTAGTGAGAGCAGCCATTGAATCCGTACATATCACAATTCTTGATGGTTGCACTTCTTCAATCCACTGTATTGCTAATATGATAGCTAGTAATTCAGTAGTAAATACTGACACATGATCCGATACTCTTTTTGCAATTTTTATATTAAATGTAGGAATGAATACTGCTGCTGCTGTTCTACAAGACTCTGGATCCTTTGACCCATCTGTAAATACCTGTAATACTGAATAATATTCTCGATTTACATACTGTTCAACTACTAACTTAGTTGGTATGCTTATTTGATTATTTATTTCTTTATGTATTTGTAAGTCAATTAATGGCATAGGATACATCCAAGGGGGAATTGCTGGTATAGGAACAGAAGGGGCTATTAAATATTCTTTCAATCCCAAGCTATTTGCCTCCTTCCCTACTACCCAACCAAAGCTTTCTATTTCTTTGTATTCATACTCCCAACATTCCTTCAAAAGTATTTTTACTGGATGACTTTCCAGATGTCCACATACACCAGACCAGTATCTCATCCTCAATTGAAGTCTGCGTTGTTCCAATGATAATTCTCCTAATTCAACTTGTAATGATACTACCGGAGAAGATCTAAATGCTCCACAACAAATTCGCAATGCCTGATTTTGTATTACTTGTATTTTTTTAAGTAAAGTTTTATTCGCAGAACTGTATACCATACTTCCATAGTC
Organism: Carassius carassius; assembly: GCF_963082965.1. NCBI lineage: Eukaryota > Metazoa > Chordata > Actinopteri > Cypriniformes > Cyprinidae > Carassius > Carassius carassius. The sequence continues at coordinate 16,387,681 of NC_081773.1, read as the reverse complement.
TATATTTGACCTGATCACTGCATAATAAATTCTTTTCAGTGACTGGCAACTTGCTCCCCAGTCCGCACCTGACAAGCATCTTAAGACATTTATTCCTTTTTTACACTTTTCTATCAATTTCTGAATATGAACTCCAAAGTTTAATTTATAATCCATCCACATACCCAGAAATCTCACTACATTGACTTGTTCCAGCTGATTACCATACATTTTAATATTTAACATAGGATTATTTTTCTTATTTGAAAAACAAATTACTTGTGTTTTTACCACAGAAAATCGAAAACCCCAACTATTTGACCATTTCTCCACCTCCTTCACTGCTTTTTGCATTTTATTCTCTACAAACAGCCTATTACGCCCCCTTTTCCACAATGCCCCGTCGTCTGCATACAATGATCTTCCTATTCCAGTCTCAATATTTCTAAATATATCATTAATCATTAAGTTGAAAAGAATAGGGCTGCTCACACTTCCCTGGGGAGTTCCATTCTCAATTGAGAGAATCCTAGAATATGCAGACCCTACTCTAACTTGAATCGTTCTTCCAAACAAAAAACTTGAAATCCAGTTATACATTTTTCCCTCAATTCCCAAACTTTCCAATTTCATTAACAGCCCTTCTTTCCACAACATATCATAAGCCTTTTCAACATCGAAAAAGACTCCCACCAACATTTCTTTATTAACTTGAGCTTTTCGAATTTCCGCCTCCAAACTCAGAATTGAATCCATCGTATTTCGCCCTTTTCTAAATCCGCTTTGACATGCTGACAGCATACCTTTACTCTCCATTTCATACGTCAACCTATTCATAACCATCCGTTCCATAAGTTTGCATAAATTGGATGTCAATGCAATTGGTCTATAACTAACTGGCTGGGAATGGTCTTTTCCAGGTTTAGCGATTGGCACTATTACTCCATGTTTCCAACTCACAGGAATCTTCCCTGAATCCCAAATTTTATTAAAAAGTCTTAAAATTATATTCAATGATCCATCTGACAATTGCTTAATCATCTCATAACAGATTTCATCCTTTCCTGGGGAAGTATGTTTAACCCCTACAAGTGCTCTCTTTAACTCATATAAAGTAAATGTTGAGTCTAACCTACTTCCTGACGGAATCTTCTTTTCATATATATGCTCATTCTCTTTCACTTTCTGTTCCCTATACTTCTTCATATTATCTGTAATATTATCATTACTATGCACCTTTACAAATGCTTCCACTAACATCTCTGCTTTATCACTATCTTTTATCGCTATTTTCCCATGTCCTACTAAAACTGGAATATTAATATTTCTCTGAATCCCTCCCATCTTCCTAATCATGTTCCAAACATCATTTATTTCAATGTCTTCCCCTATTCTATTGCAATATTCTCTCCAGAACATTCTTTTTGCTATTCTTATTTCTCTCCTAACCATAGCCTGAGCTCTCTTAAAAATAATGTAATCAGTAAACAATACAGATTTTCTGGCTTTCTTCATTGCTTTATTTCTTTCCCTCACTGCCTTACTACATTTTTCATTCCACCACGGGACTGCTTTTCTTCTACTTATAGTTTTCGTTTTTCCTATTACTTCCTCTGCCGTATTTCTTAACACTTTAATTACTTTCATACTTAACTCTTCTATTTCTTCAATTTCTCCCATTTCGTTCATATTGTTATTACACAGTTCTTTAAAAAGCTCCCAATTAGCTCCCTTAAATTTCCATCTTGGCATTCTCTCCACCACAGTTTGTACAATATCCACACCAATTTGACACCATATTGGATAGTGATCACTTCCCATTGAACTTTGCTTGCTTACACTCCATTCACATTTTCTAGCTAGATCTTCTGAAACCAGAGTAATATCTAATGCTGAATTACGCCCATTACTCACATCTATTCTTGTTATACTTCCATTATTAATACATACTAACCGTCCCCAATCTAGCATTTCTTCCACTATTAACCCATTATAATCTGTTTTAACACTCCCCCATAATGTATTATGTGCGTTAAAATCACCACACCATACTACCTTCTGACTAGTATTACCTCTTATTTTTTCCACTGCATTCTTACATAGCTTTTCACACGGATTATAAAAATTAATTATTTTTATACTTTGATTCCCTTCCCATACTTCCATCATCAACGCCTCTTGATCCTCACTCACTTCTACATTCCTGTATCCCACCCCTTGTTTTATAAATATTGCTACCCCACCTCCATTACAGTTTTTCCTATCTTTCCTAATTAGTTGATACCCTTGCAAAACAAAATTTAACTGAGGTTTAAACCATGTCTCCTGTATACATATAATATCTGGTCTTTTATCCATATCAGAGATGAATTTTTTAAACTCTTGTCCATTAGCTATTAAGCTTCTCGCATTCCACTGGAATATTAAAAGCACCATTATGAACCACCACATCCTGCTTGCGTATTTGTTAACTGCATCTTTAATTTTTCATTAATCATTTCCACAGAAATCCCCTCAATCTCTAGATATTTTTCAGCTGCTTTTATTATTATTCTGATTCTTTCAGTCCGGCTTTCTGTTTGCGCAGAACAATTCACCACTTCAGCTATAAAGGTTACAAATGCCACATTATTCTTAATCCCAAAGCTCTCTTTAGTTTTTCCCTGAGCCGTTTCCATCTTTTGTTGAGGAATTCCTTTACCTTTATCCCCTGATTCCAAAGTATTTCCTACTTTCTTCACCGCCTCCGAATATGACAATCCTTCCTTTATTCTTACATTTTGCACTTGAGCTGCATTTTTCCTCACCTCACATCCTCCATACCCCGCACTATGCTCCCCTCCGCAATTACAACACTTGGGATCAACTCCTTGCTCGCATTTGCCATATTCATGCTCTCCACCGCATCTCGCACACCTTTGTTTACCTCTGCATACAGCCGCTACATGTCCAAACTTTTGGCATTTGTAGCATCTTAGTGGAGGGGGTACGTAAAGCCTAACCGAGAAACTCATAAATCCTAAAAAGACTTTACTTGGCAGCTTATCCTCATCAAACTGAATCATCACTGATAGACTATCTCCCCTTTCATTGTTTCTATTACATTTAAGTCTTTTCACACCAATTACTGCGCCTCCCGTAAGACCTTTCTTAATCTTTTCCTCTGTTACATCAGTAGGGATCCCTGTAATTACTCCTTTAACCCATTTCTTTTCTTCTTGAACTGAACAATTCACACCCTGTCCCATGATCGTTTTAATTTCTAGAGCCTTTTTCTGTTGTCTACTGTCCTTACAATATATAATCAATCTACCATCCCTCAACTTCTTCACACTTTCAACCAGTCCTATTTTTTCCTTAATCACTTTAGATAATTTCAGTGGATTAATGACACTGAAAGATCCAGCATCTAATTTCAACAATACCTTAAACTCTTCTTTCCTTCCCCTTGTCACGTGTAATCCATTCTCACTTTCAGTTTCCGATTCATTTCTTCTATTTTTCTTCCTTTTCCGATTTCCTACTGTACTCCATTCACTATCTCCACCTTCCGCGCCAAAATTTTCATCCTCCATTTCCGGATCGCTACCGGATTCTACTCCACTTCCTACCATGCACACTCCAGTCACAGATCAGCTGTCTTCCGCCAGCGTCAAATAGACCCTTTGCACGTGACGTCACGCTCTACTCGCGCGAATTCTGAACGCCATGACGGACGGCAAGCCAAATGAGTTCGTGTTTGAGTTAGTTCTAGTTGTAAAATGGTTATTTCGTGTTGTGCCGTGGGCTGTGCTAATAGACAGGGTAAAGCCAATATATCTTTTTATCGAATACCATTTGATGGGGAGAGAAGGCAGCGATGGGTTGCTGCTATCAGCCGAAAGGACTGGCAGCCCTCCAAGTACTCCAGGATTTGCAGCGAGCATTTTTTACAAGGTAAGGTTCATGTATTTCCCAGTTACGTTTACTTAATTTGTGTAATACCATATCGCCATCCTTGTCCAGATGGAGACCCAGTCAAATTGTCATTTGTAACATGAGTAACCTAAGTTAGCTATGTAATGAGCAAGTGCCAGCTAGTGTGATAGGGCTGTGCAGTCTAACGTTAACGTTACTGCTACCCATTCACAAAGGTAGCTAACGTTAGCTTAATGTCATTATTAATGTAATTTAGGTTGGCTTTTATAAACGTGTTGAAAGATGTTTTTGTAAAATAAACCAGCCCTCAAACTTTTGACTATGCTGTTGTACTTTATAAAAGGATATTAAATGTATGTAGAATTACACACTGGCAAATCTTACTAATAATTCAATTACATTTTATTTATAGTATCACATCATAAGAAATTAAAAGAAAAACATTACAAATGGAGTAGGTCTAGACCACACTATAATTTACAAAGACCCAACAATTCTAGTAATTCACTTCATGAGTCTGTGGACTGTGTTTTGTCTGACAGCAGTCTATCTGGGCATGTATATGTCTTGGCCAATAACTCAGATAAAATGGCTGACCTATAGAAGGCCTCAACATTCTGCACTGCTTCTGTAAAAAAGTCAGCATCAGGCAAAATTCTCTGTATAAAAAAATCGGATGTAGACCACACCATGAAGTCACAAAACTTCCGCTTCGTCACAAACAACTGGGCTTGCACCTGGTAGTGGTATTGATGATCTCTGTTAAGTGCATGTGTACCATCTGTGTTCTCAATGCAGAAATGTTTCTTTTCAGTGGCACTGAGGACTCCGGTGTCTTTGGCACAGTGTGGGCATTTGATTTCCAAAATACCATCGCCACAGCAGGAGCAGGACAGCAAGGCATCTGGAGATGCTCCAAGGTAGGGACGGGAGGTATCAATATGGAGACCGGCATCACGAACACTTAGGTCCTGATGATGTTGTGCAGCGTAAGCCTCATATGTCTCTCTGGCTTTTTGTTCATGTTCACATCCCCATCTGAAAATGAGAAAAATAATGTTATTAAAGGAATAGTTCACTTTAAAATGATAATTTTCATATACTCACCCTCATATTGTTTCAAACCTGTATGAATTTCTTTCTTCTGCTGAACAGAAAGGAAGATATTTAGAAGAATGTCAGTAACCAGACAGTTTCTGGGTCCCATTGACTTCCATAGTAGAAAAAAATATACTATGGAAGTCAATGGGATCCAAAAACTGTCTGGTTACTGATAATCTTCTAAATATCTTCCTTTCTGTTCAGCAGAAGAAAGAAATTCATGCAGGTTTGAAACAACATGAGAGTGAGTATATGATGACAGAATTTTCATTTTAAAGTGAACTATTCCTTTAAGTCATCGTAGCTCTTTGAGTGTCCTTTTCATTGGATTTGTTCTCTCATTTCCCTAAGAACTATAAGTACTATAGATGTCAGTACCCAAAATTGGCCTAATCTTAATAGCACATAATATTCTCTTGTATCATATTCTATCACAGATATCACAGAGTAGTTTAAAAAGGTGTAAATTAAATATAACAGGAACCATTTAAAAGGAACATTAGGAATAAATAGGCAAAGGACCTACACCATACACCTGGGATTAAAAATAGATAAGGGCACTCAAAGAGATTGAGGGATGTAATCTGTCATCATGTTTGTAATTTAATGTTGATAATTTGTAATACTGACTATAATAAATATTCCAATGATAAATGCATTTCTTTGTCTTGTTTTTGTTTCTTTGATGTTTTTGTGAGCAGGGGCCCTCTACATTAGAACACAACATGTATTGCATACATTTCCATAGTTGAAACATAAGTTCAAAGAACATCTAATTTCTTTACTCACTTACACTATGGTGAAATTAAAAACAGTAACTGTATGTTTATGTCATTATGTCACACATGCCTGGTTGCAACTGTTGAAAATCTGCATAGGTCAGGGTAACAGATCTGCCTAATTAGGGATTTGGAAGGATTTGTAGGGTCTGTCCTTGCAGCTGACTTGAACCTAGATGCTGTCACCCTACCAGCCCTCATGTCAAACCATAGCCTTGACTTTCCCTGTTGTCGTGTCTCTTCCTCAACTTTTACTGCCTACAACATTGTAAATTATAGAAGATGAAATTAATGACATGACACCTTAAAGCACATTTTAGTCATATGAGATTAAGAGGGATGACTATACCTGCTCTGGTGTGACTTCCATATCATTGAATACTGCATCACATTTTTTCTCAAGGTCCGAGGCAGACAGCTTCCGGTTCTGAGCACTGTATAACTCAGTCAGGGGCTGTGGTAGACCCAGAGACACCACTTTTGGTTGAAACTGTTTACAGTAGTGTGGCAATATGCGTAGGATACCACTCTTCTCTGAAGGGTTTGGAGTTGCATTATGCATAGAGCCTTGTAGAATTGTTCTATAGCTGCTGCAGACACACCCACTTTTTTCACAGATGGACAACCTGAATGGCTTTGGTTGTTTACACCACAACGCTTTTTGGCAGGATGTGAGAAATCAATTCCTGATCCCTCTTCGTACAAAGCCTTGCCCGCTTTCAAAGGAGGAAGTCCCCACTGTCTGGGCCCATCAGTGCAGCTTTTGTCTTCCAGATGTTTAACAGCAGAGTCTATTGCGTATAGCAGAGCTGTCACGTGGGAGCACACCTCTCCCAGGCCCGCTTTACATGTACAGTGGCCGCACAAGACTGTCCCATCCTTCTTCAAAGATACCCATGGTTGTAGTTGGGTTTCAGACAGTGACTGACTGTGATGCACCTACAATTACAGAAAGTGGCATAAATACATTATTCTTACATGAATGTTATTGTGATGTTATTATTTACTGCTGCAGTGACACCATAAATGCCCCTTGTGAATACATCTTAATCACTGTGATAGTCAAATCTTAACATAGGCTACAGCGAATATAATCACAGATGAGATGATGGCTAGATGTAAAAATTATGTGTGGCTACTGATCACAGACACTCCGTGGTTTACTGGCTATGATGCACCTACAAATACAGAAAGTGGCATAGATACATTATTTTTACATGAATGTTATTGTTTAATGCTGCAGTAACACAATAAATGCACATTGTGAATACTTTGCTGTGATTAACTGGTAGAATCTTAACATAGGCTACTGCGAATATAATCACAGATAAGAAGATGTCTAGATGTTACAATTATATGTGGTTACTACGGATCACAGACACACCGTGATTTACTGTCTGCATGGATTAACGTGTGATCGATAATTAATGACTGCACTTCCCAGAGCTGGGATGCGTCCAGGCATCCATTAAAAAGCCACGGCCGACCATGTACTCTAAAATCATAGGCTACGTGTTATATAAATATTTATCAAGAAATAACAGACTGCATTCTACATTAGAATTCAACTAAGCCATGTAATAATACAAAATAAACCATAGATCGATGTCTTACCTTTGCCATTATGAGGTACCTCCCCCCGCCGTTAGCGTAGCATCGCGTAGCTGTAACCCAGCCAGCTACGAAGAACTGGTAAGCATCCAGACTTTTAAAAGCTTTGAGATCAGCACCAGTGTATGGGGATACCCCGTTTACCACATAGTGGTACAAATCGTGTGGGCCGAAGTCAGGCAGACTCGGCGATTTAACGAGGTCCGTGAAAACCGAGGGATGAAGAAGGTAAGGGTCTGTATCCAAACCTGCTATCTCCAACTTCTCCAAATATCGCTCTTTGTGAGCACCTACCAGATGCCCTACCTCGACCGATAACGGCACTACAACTTCTTCAATAGAAGAAGCCATGAAGTTTAGTGGTAATGTTAACGTTATCTATTTTAATCTGTTTAAAACTATTCAAATTTCCCGCTCGTCTACTACTGCTCAGCCTGCGCGTCCAGTGATTTTGCCGTCCAGCATGGCGTCGTCACGTGGTCGTGGTCACGTGTTTGCAAAGGGTCTATACGGGCCTGCCTTTGCGACTGCTGCACACTTCCGCTTTCACACAAGCCTTTCAAAACAAAAGTCCTGCGTCCTGTCATTATCACCAAGAGGTGGCGCGATTTGATATCTGATACTCTGACATCTGCACCTCAAACCTCTGACACTGTTGATGTATTTTATCTTATACAGACCTTACCGTTCTGGAAGCTTCGGCTACTGATTTCATTAATTTTGTGTTTGAGTAGGCATACACCTGGCAGATAAACATCTAACTTAATTTCTGAAATGTTTCATAATTCTGTAACCAAAAATCATTTAAATAATGTAACAACAAAATGTTGTTTTTCAGCTTGTTAAAACATAACAATACACATAATTTCCTTCTCAAAGATAAGATGAGCTTCCCATTTCATGTTAAGGTTTGATTTATGTTGATATTAATTAGGTTACAACTTTCACTGATGTACAGTGTGTCTGATGAGCTTGACATCCTGAAAGCCTCTCCTTTCCGATCCTTTGAGTCTGGCTGATAACTTGGTCTGTGGCGGATATGTCCTTTTCCCATCTCCTCCTCCACCGTCCTTCCACCTCCACAGAGGTTAACAGCTTCAATTGTCCTTAGAATTGTTTGTTTTCCTGAACTGTTTATTTATTTATTTATTTTTCTCGGTTCAGCATGCTGTTTAAAAGAGAGAGATTCTGACATTGTTAAACAAACTAGTGGTGTTCAAGAAGCATTTCACCTATTTTCACATTTATAAGCTCAAACAGACCTTACACATTCAAAAGAAATCCTCTGCATAAACCACTGATCTATAATAGAGAACTGGATTGCTCATGACGTCATAAAAGTGAAGCCGTCATTACATGTAAATCAATGACATAAACCCATTTGAGCTTAAAATAATTTGAATATGTGAATCTGAGAAACAAAAGCATCTGTACAAAAAAAAAAAAAAAAGCACAAAGGTGGCCTTTCAGGAAATATTATGTATAACACTCCATTTGCATTTTTTATTTACTTATTGGCAGATAGTTTGTATTAATAATATGTAACATTTATCACCCCATATAAGCACAATTATACAGTTTGTGGAAAATTTGTATATGTACAAGTTCCATGTGATGGAAAGCTAGCACCAATTGTGTGAAAATATGTGGAACAATAAAAGGAATAAGCATCTGTCCCAAGTTTGACCCAAAGCCAGAGATCCCAAACTGGTGCATGATGAGCATTCATTTGCCGTGAAGAAGGGGATAATAGGAAAAAAATTATCCTTTTGTTCTAACACTTTTAGTTTTATATAATGGCATATTTTAATCAAATAAGACTGGATATCACACAACAGACTTTAGGCCCATGGACCACAGTCAAGTTTGATTTTTGGGCACTTCTGTCATGGACAGGTCAATATCTGCTAATGTAACTTTCCTGTTGAATAACAATAAATCTGTGTAGCACAAAATGTTTTTTTTTTTTTTTTTTTTTGGTGAGAGCACCATCTAAAATCTTTAGGTCTCTGCTATGTACAGTATCTGCAGGGAATGATGGTGTACATTGTCTCTGGGAACAGACTTGGCTTCTCCTATCTCATTCCTACAGGCTTTGACATGAGAAGCACCGTCTCAGCTGTGTTCCTCTGATTTCTCAAATTAGAGGACAGCACTAGATCTCTGAGCCAACAGAAGAAACAGATGGTAAAAGATGAGAATAGGGGATCGGTTTTTCTGCAAAATATCATAATAACAAAAGAAAAACAGACCAATTAGTAAAATAAGTATTCCCTAAAAACAGGAATCTTGTTCATTTTTCTTCTGCTAAAGCCTGTATATATCAATTCCATTTGTTTAGTCTTACATTCCTGTGGTATTAACACAACAAACCAGAACTAATATAAGATGAGACAGGGGTCAAGTCTACATAGATTCCTGCTCTTTGTCAGATACAGTGTAACATAACATTTCCATATGCTTCTGTGTTTCTTGCAATCATTATAAATACTATTATAATATTTTATTGTATGCTTAATATTAAATGTATGTGCTGCCATTGAATACTTTATATAACAAATACAGTATCCTGATAAAATAAAAAGTAATGCTTTTAATGCACCAGCTGCTAAGGATTCTTGATATTTAAGGAACAATGTTCTCTTGTCTGCAGACAAATGCTTGTAGCTGTAGGCAGACTTTCTGTTTGGTTAGGATTGTGGTGCTGTGGTTTGGATCACATTCCTGATGGTGAGTTTACCTGTCATGCTATGCCGCAGTGATGAATGATGCCTCCAGGGAGTCTGCAGTCACCTGTTTGTTTATTGATGTAAATGGAGCTGGGTATTAAACAGGCCAAATGAAACAGTCAATGTTTTAGTACAGGAAAAGACCAACTAATGTGAAAAGGCCATTAAGGTTGACAAATGTGTTTGCAGAAAACAAACAAACAATTTATTCTAATGAATATATCCATTATGTAAATTAGTTTCTGTGGGTTTAGATGAATGTAATAACAAAACAATCAAATAATTCCTATTATTTAACTGGCAACACTTTAGAAACCGAATCTCACTTTTATCTAGTTGATACTAGTACTGTATGCATATTACTAGCATGTTGACTGTTTATTAGTAGTAGATTAAAAAATCACGTTAATGCATTATTCTGCATGACCAACTTAACAGCTACCTTACTGACCATTAATAAGCAGCAAGTTTATTATTAGAAGTTTATTGAGGCAAAAGTCATAGTTAATAGTAAAAATTGGTCTTCAAACTATAGTGTGGTCATTTAGTTAAAACATATATTTGTATATGTATATGTCATTAAGTTAATATATATATATATATATATATACAAACCCGATTCCAAAAAAGTTGGGACACTGTACAAATTGTGAACAACAACAGAATGCAATGATGTGGAAGTTTCAAATTTCAATATTTTATTCAAAATACAACATAGGTGACATATCGAATGTTTAAACTGAGAAAAAAATTCATGGCATCAACACATCTCAAAAAAGTTGGGACAAGCCCATGTTTACCACTGTGTGGAATCCCCTCTTCTTTTTATAACAGTCTGCAAACGTCTGGGGACTGAGGAGACAAGGAATGTTGTCCCATTCTTGTCTTATACAGGCTTCTAGTTGCTCAACTGTCTTAGGTCTTTGTCGCATCTTCGTCTTTACGATGCGCAAAATGTTTTCTTTGGGTGAAAGATCTGGACTGCAGGCTGGCCATTTCAGTACCCGGATCCTTCTTCTACGCAGCCATGATGTTGTAATTGATGCAGTATGTGGTCTGGCATTGTCATGTTGGAAAATGCTAGGTCTTCCCTGAAAGAGAAGACGTCTGGATGGGAGCATATGTTGTTCTAGAACTTGGATATACCTTTTCAGCAGTGATGGTGCCTTTCCAGATGTGTAAGCTGCCCATGCCACACGCACTCATGCAACCCCATACCATCAGAGATTCAGAGATGCAGGCTTCTGAACTGAGCGCTGATAACAACTTGGGTTGTCCTTGTCCTCTTTAGTCCGGATGACATGGCGTCCCAGTTTTCCAAAAAGAACTTAAAATTTTGATTTGTCTGACCACAGAACAGTTTTCCACTTTGCCGCAGTCCATTTTAAATGAGCCTTGGCCCAGAGAAAACGCCTGCGCTTCTGTATCATGTTTAGATATGGCTTCTTTTACTCTTACCTATAGAGTTTTAGCTAGCAATGGCGAATGGCAAGGTGGATTGTGTTCACTGACAATGTTTTCAGGAAGTATTCCTGAGCCCATGTTGTGATTTCCACTACAGTAGCATTCCTGTATGTGATGCAGTGCCGTCTTTCTGATATTGCTCCACTATTTTACGCCGCAGCAATGGGGGGGAATTGGTTATTCTCTGCCCATCTTGACTTCTGAGAGACACTGCTACTCTGAGAGGCTCTTTTTATACCCAATCATGTTGCCAATTGACATAAGTTGCAAATTGGTCCTCCAGCTGTTCCTTATATGTACATTTAACTTTTCCGGCCTCTTATTGCTACCTGTCCCAACTTTTTTGAAATGTGTAGCTCTCATGAAATCCAAAATGAGCCTATATTTGGCATGACGTTTCAAAATGTCTAATTTTCAACATTTGATATGTTATCTATATTCTATTGTGAATAAAATATAAGTTTATGAGATTAATTTATTAATATTATTTATTAATATTAAATTATTCCATTCCTATTTAACTCACAATTTGTACAATGTCTCACTACATATATATATATATATATATATATATATATATATATATATATATATATATATATATATACGGTATATATATATAATATACAGTCTGGATTTGCACATGTAGCTTCAAATGCTACAGAATGGGATAGAGGGGATAGAGACTATAAAAAATTAGGCCTGTCCATTTAGAAAACAACACTTTGGTTTCAGGTAAAGTTGACATTATTTACATGATTCGACTTTCTTTGAAATATACCAGTTTGAAGTGCTTGTATGAGAGTTTGTAGGGTCACAGAATTAATGACATTGCTAGAGAGAAATCATAGATACATTAAAGTGTCTAATGGAGGAAGTCAAATGTCAGTGTGACAAAATATGTAAATAAAAAGATGATTCTTTAATGCGGAAGTTCCTATTGTGGAATAACCTTTTTACTTTGCTAAATCACAGAGATGTCATGGGTCTTTGTCTGATTCCCTTAGTCTGGATCCCCTTTGGGACACATGGACATGTGAATGAATAGAAAGAATAGTGGGTGGGAAAAACCTGCTTCCCTGGTTTACTAATAAAGCTACAGTTTCAGCCTGAAACACAATCCATATTTGATTCAGCATATTGTATGAGCTGATGTTTGTGGTGAATGTGAAAAGGGATAGAGGATTGTTCTGCTCCCTTTACCAAAGCAGACTGGAGGTTCCCGTGGGAATTCATGCTGATCCATAGGAGAAAATCTGACATTTCAGGGATGTGAAAAAAAGACTCTGTGCCCATCTACACACACACTTATCTACCTCTAGAGAGAAACTTGACTCTCACTGACTTCTCCTTGACTCTGGGTTCAGTTATTCATCACTTTAATGAATGCTTTTTGTCCAAAAAATGAGAAATTCTCCATTTCATACATCTCTCCCCTTCAAGGGTTTAAAATAAGAACCAACCTAAAAATATTAACTGTGCCACCACCCAATTAAGAAGAAATAGAAGTTCATCATTCTGTGGAAACAGCAGACAGAATGTATTATTCACAGAACAATAATATATTTGTCATATGCCTAATGACAGTCTGAAGTCCCCTATTGAATTTACTTTAGAAATGTAGGCACGTATTAGAAACCTTATAGGGGTTGAATGTTTCTGCATGAAAAATAAAAATGTGATGATATGTTTGGCTACAGCCCACGTGACAACATTAGGTCATTGATACTTCGTGAGTAAAATTAGAGCAAAAGATTATATTTTCGTTAAAAAGTCATTTCTATTTGGTTTTTACTCTTACATAACCACAGTTTGTGACCCATCTCCTTCTGACTATTGATAGTGACAAACTATACAAATAAATATATTTGACACCAACAGGTTGAGAAGGTAAAGCTTTTAGCATAAACATCCTTCTGTAAAGCTTCTGTAAAATTTCAGGATGTAGATGACAAGTAGACTGCAGTGAACTTGGCCAGTCAGTTACTCTGACTGAGGAGACTTTTGAGAAGCTGGGACAGTTTTAGCAGTTTTTCAATATTTAATTGTCATATTCATTTATTTTAATCCATTTTACCTTAACTAAAACACTATAAATCCTTCCAAATCGTAACAGATTTTCCCAGAGCGAACTGTAACTCACCAATGACATTGCAGTAATGTGAGACATCAATATTTGTAAAGTAAAAGTGAAAAGAGAGAACAATACCTCAGGGTTGTGGCCTTAACACCAGCAGTTAGGGTGGAGGCTATTATGGGGAAGTGTCAAAAAAAAAAACTGCCACAACTGTCACCATTAATAAAGTTCAAGTCGTAATCTCGTTGTGTCAATATCTTACATGTAGTCTGAATCTGTAATCATTCACAGCAGCTTCACAGCATCTCTCTTTCATTCCACTGCTTAAAACCAATAAAACTGCTCAGGAACCCTTTAAACTATATAGTCAGCAACTCTGCAAAGAGCTACACGGGACCACCCGGCACTTTAGAGACAATATCTATCATTTAGCTGTACAGAGCTGGAATCCTGGAAGGCATTTATAAGCCATGGGTGCCCTCAGGAAATTGCTATGGGTACGACATAACAATCATACTTCAAATGTAAATTTTGATACTACTGAGTATATGTTAAAAACACAAGTTGCTGCAGCACATATCTACAAGTTACAACTACCACAAGAATGTGACTTTGCGTGTGTGATGAACATTGTAAAAACAAGCTGTCATCAGTAATATTAAATGAGACATAAACATACATCTGCCATACACAAATCATGTTAAAAACATTTGCCATGTTTAAGGTGAATTTACAAATGAATGGAGGTAATCAGATTTTATAATGTGACATTTATTATGTCATGGACAAGTATGAGAACTGACATCAAACAGCTATTTCAGAAAACAGAACCTTTCCTTGTCAGTTCCTGCTGAAGAAACAAAGGCTCTGTAATGACATTGAAGTCAAATTGTGTTTCATGAAGAGATACTGCAACTGGGGAATCCAGGACTGGCATGAAATGTAGATTAGAAAAATTTGGTCCTGACAGAGAAATATAAACACTTACACTAGAGATGGAGATTGTGAATACGTGATTGTGTGTTTATGTTGGACACATGCATTTTACCATGTGTCATGTAATGTGTGTGCTTGGGGTGTGTGTCCGTTCTAGAGAGTTGTGATGTTTTGATAGAATTTGTTTGCAGGATTTATAATGCAGCATTCCAAACAGTATCACCTAACTCAAAGACAAATCTTTTTAGCTTTGTTGTAAAACCAACATACAGAAATACCATCTGTTCACATTACACGCCATTCTGGGCTGTTCATTCAGCCGGCATAAACCAGCGGCTCTCTGCCTTGTTCTCAAATCCCTTTTGGAGCACCAGCCAAACCACAGGAGGAGACTAAAATGAAAAACAATATTTGTCTTCTGAAGACTAATTCTGCCCAAGCAGAAATATTATGAAGGGCTAAGACGAAATAGCAGAGGTCTACATGACAACTGATAATAGTAATATTGTTGTTGTGCATTAAGTTCCTTAAAAAAAGGTTGTAACACTATATTAAGGTGTCCTTGTTACACAAATTACATGTACTTTCTATTATAATAACAATTAATTACGCATAATTACATGCAAGTAACCCTAAGCCAAAACCTAATCCTAACCCTAACCATACGTTAATTAATATTACTCAGTAAATGTATAATTACACTGTAACAAGGACACCTTAAAAATGTAACCAAAAAGGCTAATTCCAACTGACTGCCATATTATATTATGTTGTATATTATTAGACATACCTTACTGTCTTGGATTAGGTTAATGTATTTTTCTAAATACAACAAGGTTATATCTTCATGGTCTCTGGAAAAAGTTTGTTTCTCTATTTTCTTGTGAAATGCTTCCTGCTGATGCATTTAAACCTTTAGTGTCAGCACTGTTAAAAATCACTATTCACGGTCTTTGCTGTTGGGCAGCTTGTAAACTGAGGCCCTGTACAAAACTGCTGTGAGTCATGATCTGTACCAAACTGGTGGTCTCTTTTCTTTTTCCTGTGTGAGTTTAATACAGTCACAGCCTACATTCATGACACTGTTGTGTTTGAAAGAATACATTTTTATGAAGTATTGTTTTTATGACGTTTGAAGTTTTTGAACTTTTGACTGTGTTGTCTAAGTGCCTGACAGTTTTGTTGTGTTGTGGTGTCATTTTCCAGACATGAACACTTTGAACATGACAAAATAAATTAATAGCTGCCGAGAAAGACACAGGGGATGTTTAGGGATGAAAATGTGTCACATTATGACTGGTGTGAGAACGGAATTAACAGATTAGAGACTAACTGAATCCAAATGCGTTCAAAAAGTGTTAATTAACTAAACTGCTAATTATGGGACAACTTTTTAACTATACAACAATAATCTTCTTTGATGCTCAAAAGTGTGGAACATACTGAATGAGTTAGTTTGACTTTGTGTTTAATCCATAATCATGCTGAGGTTCTTTATGAAAGATAAAATGATTAAAAATGAAATGATTTGGGACAATAATATTGCATCATTATTTTATTTTTTATATTTTTTTAATGCAGCCAGCCATGCTTTCATAATGTATCAGGGTTTTTTGTTTGTTTGTTTGTTTGTTAGTTTTTTTAAGAAATCTCAGAAACCTTGGGTTTATAAAGACAGCTTTGAAAACAGCAACTAGATGAAGATGAATTATAACAAGGCAGCTTTTGAAGTCTTTTAGAGTCAGCCGCTAATGCAACCTTAAGAGGTTTTGCTCAGGCCTTGCAGGTGTCTGCGTTGAAAGTATTATAGACTTGACATTGGTTGAGTTCAAATCAGCATAAATCAGACTCTCATGTGTCCTTGTTCTGCCCCTGCATTTGTTTGATGTGGAAATGCTGCTCTGAACTAGCTGACTAAGATGGGGGGAAATCAAGGTAAAAAGGGTTTCACTGGGTTCTACTGAATATGCTAAACCTTTATAGCTTGGTTTTGGTACGTTTAAAAGCTAGTAAATGTTTAAACATTTTAATTCCATTCAAATATACACTGAAAGTTTCAACGTTTTATAAAGTTTCACTGTAGGGTTTTGATTGTGTGGTTGTATTGTTTCTGCAAGTTATACTAAATTATACTAAACTGTTGCATGAATTATCTGGCCAAATTACAACTTGTCCTGATATGCTTGTATGATATACTTAATTGTTATGATATACTTAAAAGTGTTAAGAAGAATCAACACAAGTTTATCTTGAGAATTGTTCTCGTTTTTATATTGAGCATTTCCTTCTAGAAAGCTTCTTAGAGTGTAGAGGTCAGCTTGAGATACTGGAAGAAGAGATGAGACAGTACATTTATTTCCATAGACATTTATGTATTTCCAGTTATATCTGTTTAAATTTACAAAAGGTTCTACATATTTGTAACATTATAGCTGCATGTGCAGAATGTGGTTAAAGCTTTTTGACTGCAATTTTAATGTCCTGTAGTTATAAACATATTTAGGTGTATTTAGGTTGTAGCCATTACCTTTAAGTTTTTATGAGGCCCTTAGGATGTAAATAAAAAGGGGCCACTATTGTTGAACAGATGGTGAAGCAGTTATACTCCACAGAGTAGATTTTGATAATCAAAGATAAAAGGTTTTGGCTAGATTGAATCCATATTAATTCTAGCTCACACATGGGTTAATCCTAACTATGTATCATATTTCATCAGATAGCATAGAGATGCAAATGTGTGAGAGAAAAACTTTTATAGAAGACGATGTTTCATTATTTGTTAAAATTACACTAAGATCTATTTAATAAGCATTGTGAATCAAATGATTTAATCCCAAGCACATTTAAGTATTAAGTGTTCCAACAGAATTCAAAAATAGCAAAAAACAACTGATGCAAGTAAAGATAAATATAACAACATTCGTAACTTACTTTAATTGAAATTTACACATCTATAACAGAAAAAATAAGCTAAATGCCCTTCAAAGTACACACATGAGTTACACATTACAAGCTGACATCCAGTCATAAAACATCATACACACACGAAACAAAACCTACAATGAAGTGCAAACGCAGTCGCACAATAAAAATCCAGTTCAAAATCAGTTATTTTTGACTGAATGAGCTGTTGAGGAGAACATGTGAACACTGACTGTTCAAATTACAAAAGTAATGCAAATTCTCTTGCCACAGACACAAAAGACCCTCTTATCAAAGAAAGTGCTTTCCACAATTAAATCAGTAACAATTAAGATAAATATGAACACATTTAAGCAGAGAACTGGAGCTACATCACTATACTGTTACATTATGCAAAGAGCAATGTTATAAATTAAAAAGAAATTATGAACTTTATCACAATTTTAATGGTTTGTTGACCTTACAGACGTTAAATTAAAATATGTTATAGACAGCATTTTCACTCTGAAATTGCTAGTAAATTTCACAAATAATTATGAAGAAAGAGCATAACAGAAAGTAACAGTAAATTAAACATGAAATTTAGAAGTAGAAAGACTGACGATGTATTATTACTTGTAAAAAATAACTCCAATAATCTTGTTTTATTTACAGCTCTATTTTTTTCACAAGTCTTAATTTTTGTATATTGCATTATCTATCATATTATGATGACTGAAAGCCATCCAACATTTTTGGGAAAGTCATTACTGGACACAATTATGATGCCACACTAAAACCAGGTTTCTCTTGCTGCGATTTTGACAGAACGCATGGTCAATTTTACCAGAATTTCATGAAAACATCTTAAAGTGGTTCTGATTTTACAAAATCCCAACAGTCTTTGGCACATTTCAAATGAATTATCAGTATCTTTATCAGTCACTGTTGAGTATTTGCTGCAGTTTTTAGTTCTGCTGATCTACATTTCAGGAAAACATGTCAGAGGACTTCATGTTTTGAAGCAGTGCAGAACATCGGTTGAGGATGATGTTCTTGAGGGTCCTAGCTCACAGCTGTAGGGGTGTTTTCCACCATTGCATACTCCATCTCGGTGCCCTGAGAGCCCTCCATGAGTCGCGCTAACCCCGTACGCTTGGAGTATTTAAAGATGAAAGCTTTCATTAGGTCATAGCGGTAGTGCCGGTGAGCAAAGCTGTAGACCACAGGGTTCACACAGCAGTGCAGCAGCGACAGGCACTGCGTAAGGTTCAGTGCCATAAAAAGGCCGTTCTCTGAACTGCAGACCATCGGGAACACACCTAGCATCGCTAGCGCATCGGCTAACAGCACAGCATGATATGGTGCCCAGCAAGCTATGAAAACCACTATGTACGTGAGGATGACCTTCCTGCTCACGCTGCGATCCTGGTCGCCATTTGAAGGGGAATGAGAGGAAGAGGAGGCCAGAGCGTTTGCCAACAGCGCATATGACACTGCTATAACAGGGAAGGGTATGACAAAACCAAGAACAACAAAACTCAGCTGAATGCCCACCATCCACTGCAAAGGGTTGTCTTGTGGATATACAGGATGACACAAAGTCATAGGACTGTGTTGTGACTTTACCGACTGCAGGAAGTATGCGTCAGGAATGGAGGCAAATAAAGCAAGCAGCCATGTTACCACACACACTAAACGTCGTATTTGTCGTCCCCTTCTTTGAGAAATCTCCCTTGAGCGGACCACTGAAAGATACCGGTCCACACTCATGCAGGCCAGGAAGAAGATGCTGGCGAAAAGATTGATGCTGAAGAATAGATGTGTGAGCTTACAAGCTGCCTGGCCAAATGGCCAGTGACCTTCCTGTGCCAGCGAGCTCACCCACACCGGGAGAGTAGCGACCGCACACAGGTCAGCCACTGCTAGGTTTAATATATACAAGTGTGTGTCATGGTAATGACGCTCTGAGCGCAAGTTGACCCACACTACTAGCGCATTGGCGGCCAGGCCCACAACAAAAATGAAGGAGTAGAGGGTGCACATAGCATGGAGGAGAGCAGAACGGTTAAAGGATGTGGGGCACATTTGCGCTTCCACCTGCGAGTTGTTGTCATCTGTGAAGTTTAATTCTTGCCACATGCTGAAGAATTCAGTCAGTTCACTGGCACTTAGACTCTTCTCCTCATTTGGTGGTGAAGACTGCAACTGTTGAAGGAGAAGAAACTGAAATTAAAAGACCCATCAGCTGGTTCAGCATGCTCTGTTATGATTAGCATAAGTTCTGTGTCATCGGGTTATTAAATGTCAATGAATTAAAATGATTTTGTGGTAAAATATTACCTGGACATATACAGTACAGACCAAAAGTTTGGACACGCCGTCTCATTCAAAGAGTTTTCTTTATTTTCATGACTATGAAAATTATAGAGTCACACTGAAGGCATCAAGGGCTATTTGACCAAGAAGGAGAGTGATGGGGTGCTGCGCCAGATGACCTGGCCTCCACAGTCACCGGACCTGAACCCAATCGAGATGGTTTAGGGGTGAGCTGGACCCCAGACAGAAGGCAAAAGGGCCAACAAGTGCTAAGCATCTCTCGGGGAACTCCTTCAAGACTGTTGGAAGACCATTTCAGGTGACTACCTCTTGAAGCTCATCAAGAGAATGCCAAGAGTGTGCAAAGCAGTAATCGAAGCAAAAGCTGGCTACTTTGAAGAACCTAGAATATGACATATTTTCAGTTGTTTCACACTTTTTTGTTATGTATATAATTCCATATATAATTCCACATGTGTTAATTCATAGTTTTGATGCCTTCAGTGTGAATCTAAAATTTTCATAGTCATGAAAATAAAGAAAAACTCTTTGAATGAGAAGGTGTGTCCAAACTTTTGGTCTGTACTGTATATATATATATATATATGTAACAAATATTGCTACAAGTGTGACTGCATCATATAATAATTATTAATTATTAATAATATTAATACTGCTCATCGTCTGGCTGACAACGTCTTGTATTCATTTTTCTAAAAATCCTGTCATACGTGCACAAACTGATAGTCACCACTTATAAGCTACTACTAAATATTGTAGAAACATAATTTTCTGTAAAGTTGCTTTGTAACGATTTGTATTGTAAAAAGCGCTATACAAATAAACTTGAATTGAATTGAATTGAATATGTGTGTGTGTGTGTGTGTGTGTGTGTGTGTGTGTGTGTGTGTGTGTGTGTGTGTGTGTGTGTGTGTGTGATATTCAATATTCAATTCAATTCAATTCCCAATTGACCCAAAGTTGGGATGAAAGAACCCAGCATTTTTAGAGTGTAACCTATGTATGTGTGTGTGTGTGTGTGTGTGTGTGTGTGTGTGTTTCCAAATATGATGTATTCTGAAGCAATATTCTCATAAGTTTTCTATCAGCTGTGACATATAAATCCTTGTGCTTTTTATATTTTATCCAAGGGCTTTTTTTTTACTTTTACATTTTCCCACTAATCTTATTAAAACTTTAACTTCAAATTCTTACATTTGCTCTATAAATTGAATTATAGAAATGTGATTATCTATACGTTATTAAATTAAATCATTTACACTAAAAAATACAACTGCATATTATTATGTACGGAGCCCCGCACATGACATGCAGGAAAAAAATAGTAGACTAAATCGTGTGCACGATTTACTAATTCGTTCCCTCAATGTACTAAAACGTGCCCTCGATTACTATTGCGTGCCCTCTATTTACTATTTAGTTCACTCGATTTAAAAATAGTGCGCACGATTTACTAATTCTAACACAATAGTAAATCCAGGGAACGCAATAGTAAATCGTGCGCACTATTTATAAATCGAGGGAACACAATAGTTATCATGTGCATGTTTTAGAACATTGAGGGAATGAATTAGTAAATTGTGCGCACAATTTATTTATTTTTTCTTGCATGTCATGTGCAGGGCTCCATAATTATGAGATTATTTTAAATATTTTTGAATAAATACAAACAAGAAATGACGGTGGAAATGACACTTTTCAACTAAATTAAAATGCCAGTCGGTGCCAGAAGTGAGCATTTAATGAGTGAGTCATTCAAATGATTCGATTTACTTTACATAATTGAAGTTTGAAACTCTTTCTATTATTTATTTGACGTAAGACCTCCCAGTCATATAAGACAAATATTTCTATGGCACCTGAGCATTGCATTTTTGTGAAATTACCACAGCATCCTATTATAATTTCATGGTTCAGCTTGGTTAGAAAGTTGACACTACTTCAAAAGCCCAACGCTGTTTGGCTTCCAGCCAGTCCTGTTAAAGTACCCTTTAAGCTGGTTCTGCTTTTCAAAAATCAAAGTGACTCAGTTCTATGACTTCACAGTGATTTCTATGAGCAAAGTAATTTCAGTTTAGGGATTTTGTCACACCATTTTAAACATCTAAGTGGTCCGTTCTGAAAGACATGTTGCTATGTGGTTGGTGAGGTCACAGACCCTTGACCCTTGATTTTTTTCTGGTCACTAAATCCTTTTTTTTAGTGGAACCTTTCAATCTCCAGCAGAGAGGCCACAACGGATGTAAATGTCAGCATAATGCTGTTCTGAATTAGAGTAAATCTATAAACATATCAAATAAGTCTGTCTCATTTTATGTTGCAGGACTTACAACACAAAGAGTGTGTGATTGTGTTTATATACTAAAATATTATAACTAGGGTCTTGAATTACACATAATTTTCCTGTGCAAAAGGAAATTTCCTGTCACTCCACCTGTATTCTGTTTGAAGCTCATTACAAAGTGAAATCTAATTGTTTTCCATTTAGTAAATACACAATAGTGTTGTTTGATAAAGGCTTTTGGGTTTGTTTGTTTAATAATGGTTTATATTCTTTAACCCTAAGAGGAAATAGTTTAGGAAATTCATAGCACAAAATGTAATCAATGAATCCTTTAAGGACTGAAACGTGGAGACAGACATGCACATACTTGTGTCACTGTCCCTCTGATAGATATCTGAAAGGTTCTTGGTCTTCCAGCAGTATACAACGGTAAGCAGCAAGGACACTGGAGTGTCAGAGGTCAAATGATTTATGACATCAGACACCTTGAGGGCCTTGAACCTGACAGGTTGACAGGATGTTGGAAATGAAGTCATTATTTGCTCAAAATTGTGAATTATCTTTGAAATGTTGATTGATGGGCCTAAAGATACAATTAATTTTTTATTACTCTGTGTTTCTAATCATTATGTGTAAGCTCTCTAGGCCACAAATGCAGCAAATGTTTCTTTCTTTTCATTTAAAACTAAATTAATCCCATCTTCCTGCACCCTTAAACCAATCTTGTGTTTCGAATGAATTTATTTATTTTGAGGTTACGGATTTCGACAAATGTAAACAGCGTAATAGAATGATATATTGAGTAAAGCTCTTAAGCATGAGCTAATATCACAGACTGGGATTACTGGCAGCAAATACAAAGCAGAACGTATGTATAAAGCCAGACCATGGACATAATGAACTATGATGAAAATGCTTAACATATGTGAGCTTTTTCTCAAATGTACAATCTACAGTAACTATAACTTTCCACAGCATCGATGCGATGATACACGATACAATATAAAGAGTATTGGGATTTGTGTAGGCTACCTTTTCCTTACCCAAGTGGCCTGCACCCTAAAATAAACAGGCCAGATTTTCACCCCAAAATAACAAATGTTGTCAGAATTTACTCAATTTCATGTTAAGGGAGAAGTCATACATGAGGGTGAGTATAAATGTTGTTGTTCATCTTTTAAAATACTTTTTAATAAACGTTTTCTATAATTTAGCTACTATATAGAGTAGATAACAAATCTATGGATAAACCTATATTCATTCGAATACTCTATACTGTAAGTTAGCTTTATCATGATGAGACAAAGACTTACTGTGACTGTTTTTCTCAAGTAAACCCCAAACTGGTTTGTGCCCCTCTATACGCAGTTATCCTTAAGTAGTCAAAAATACTAAAGTTTTTACAAATATATGCTACATAAACCATAAAGAGTTAACATTTTCAGCATTTCTGTGTTGTCAGTATTAATCATAACAGAAAGCGCACGGGTAGTGTTGCCATGTTACGTGATGTACGTCCTAGGCGTCTTCTCTTACCAATATTACCAAACGCTTATTTTGCGCCACGAAAAAAACAAACTTCTAAAACTTATGCTCTGTACAACTTATTTTTTGTTAAAACAAACTATATGAAATGCTTACAACTTTATAATGAAACTCCTCACACTAACAAACGAGCTATGATTAAGGAGATCTGCTTTTAGAAACAATTATTTAAAAACTATAGTTTAAAAACGATTCCGGCTGGGCTGTTAACAAATCGTCTGCTGAAGTACAGGTGTCTCAAACAGGTAGGCTACTGTAACTCATAGCCAACTCCGACTCCTTCTCAAGTTTTTTGCTCGTTCTTAAAGACAAAAAGATATTTCTTACCTCTGTCATTGTGGCTTTAACGCTTGGTCAGTGGGTTATATCAATCTACGGTTTCGATCTGATCCGCTGAGGAGATGAAGTGATTCGTCGGCGCTCGTGCTGCAGGTTGATTAAATAGAGAGAATGAAAGCGGTGACGCCCATCTGCGCCTCACAGAGACTCCGACTGAACCTCAGTCTCTCGACACACTCACATATCACTAGTGACCTGAACACTGCTTGCCAAATGGACGCAACGATATTTATTTATTTATTTATTACGATGTATTTATATGTTTCAATATTTTGTTTATTTCGATATTGATTTAACGATTTAATCTTGAGTAATTGTGTGTGTGTGTGTGTGTGTGTGTGTGTGTGTGTGTGTATAATTACTGAATTATTATTTTATTTACAATTCCAAGTCTGTTATAAACAACAAAATTTATTAAATTTATATATATATATATATATATATATATATATATATATATATATATATATATATATATATATATATATGTATGTGTGTGTGTGTGTGAAAGTTAAATATTAAACATATAAATAATTAATGCAAATATGATATAATTGTTAAGTTACAAATAAAATAATCAAAACTACTAACAAAAAAAACACAAAATTAATAAATACAAAGAAAAAACAACGTTGTCTTCTGCTTCTAAATGTATTAGGGTTAACCAATAATTTAACCTTGTTGAGGACCTCTCTCGCACCTCAAAGCCTTAATTTCTTATGCCTGATTACACATTATGAAACATAACCACCCAATACAATAACCTGAGATCTTGAAAATAATAAATAAATAAATATATAAAAAAAAATCTGTCAAAACCAGCAGTGGCAGGGAGAGTCAGCAAAACCACAGAGCAAAGGCTAGCATGGCCAACTTTACCAAACCTCAGTCTCACTTATAATGGAAATAAAACATCATATGTCTATTGTGTTTTAGAATGGGGAAGACTTGGGGTATGTAATGGTTTTCTTTATCCTTTGGCACAGAAAAGGTCTGACCTCATGAAGGACGTGAATTGATGAAGGAGTGATTGTTTCCATCACGATAACCTGCATGAAAGGGCAGCCTCAGCATGCACGGATGTCCATTGTCCCCAGCTATCAAAAATATCAGAGCAAATTTCAAAAAGTCACTGATAAGCATCCTGGTTCTCCTTAACACTTGTGCCAGCTTCTTTATCTGAGCTTTCTTCTACATACACAGGAGGGGAGAGACTTTGAAAGGGAAGTCGTGGCCTAATGGTTAAAGAGTCGGACTCACAATCGAAGGGTTGTGAGTTCGAGTCACGGGCCGGCAGGAATTGTGGGTGGGGGGAGTGCATGTACAGTTCTCTCTCCACCTTCAATACCATGACTTAGGTGCCCTTGAGCAAGGCATCGAACCCCCAACTGCTCCCCGGCGCCGCAGCATAAAAATGGCTGCCCACTGCTCCGGGTGTGTGTTCACAGTGTGTGTTCACTGCTCTGTGTGTGTGCACTTCGGATGGGTTAAATGCAGAGCACGAATTCTGAGTATGGGTCACCATACTTGGCTGAATGTCACGTCACTTCACTTGAAACAGAGACTAAATGAAGTGAATTAAAGAGAGAAGAGAGCAGGGGTCCAAAGCTGCTGGAACGGAGGGAAAAATATCTGTCTGCTTTTCAAACACACGCTTACCCTTCATTGCTAAGCAACAAATGTTGTAAAATGAGTGACTTGAGAAATAAGGACCTTTATATAACTTCCTGCAGTGGAGGTTTAATTTAGTTAATGCTCAAGAACACTATACATCATTTTGTCCACTGAAATGGTGCAACATTGTAACCGCACTAAAGCTTCTGGTGTTAATATTAATCCCACAGATGTCTAAATAAACATGGAAGACTCGTGGCGACAGGGTTGAATTGCTCTGGATGAACTTAACTTATAACATCATCTCTCTGAAGATTCATTCATTTAGTTTAGAAACAATGTTCGCTCTGAAATTGCAAGAAAATTTAAGTAAATGCCAAGTAACACTAAACTAAATATTACATTTTTAAGTATAGTAAGACTGAAATAAAAGTAGACAATTTTTTACAGTGTAAAAGGATATAAAATAGTCTCTTAATACTCTGTTTATATATTTTAATTGGTTTTCCCAAACAAAAAATCTCCCTATTCTCTTTCTCAGTCTATTACATGTTTTACATCTAATTGTGCATGACATAAAAGCTATTTAATAAATAATTTCTAAGTACATTATAATTAATCCTGTAAGTTGGTAAGGAATGTGGTAAAGTGGATTATGTTCTTATGAGGTGTAAAAATTTCAGGCAGAGGGAACTTGTTATTCATTTGGTTTTATTCATTTTATTATGTCTGAGACTTTTCAAGACTAAAAGGGAGAAATTTAAAAACAGAATGGGTGGGACCCATCAAAACTTATATTAATTTTCTACACATCTTACACACTAGTAGTTCTAAATATTTTGTATTTTTTTTTACATTACAAGCAATACGCAAAGTGGACAGTAATGATACTTGTGTGTTATAACATTATAATATCATCACAGTTTCTAAAACATTATATTAGCATTGCTACAACAAATCTGAAATTAATTATTTAACTTTCAATGGAATGTCTGAAGAATCCAAGTTTTTCACAATTACTATTTATACACATTTAGCTTATTTTAACATTGTGTTAATGTATTGTAGAAATATGAACTAGTTTTGGGAAAGCAGGAGACATTTACAATCAATTTCTCTCGTCAGTTTCAGTTCAATTATTCTCCCGACCCTCAACAGCTCACTTTCTCTAATTGGTTGAAAAACAGCTCAGCTGGTACAGCTGGTCATATAATATAACCAAGAGGAGATCCCATAGCAGCAATTTGCTTAAACGAAGTCTTGGTATTGGTTAAACAAGCAGACTGCTTTTCTCAAAAGCACAAAACCATTCACACTTCATTAGAGGGATGAGCAGCAGCAGAAAAAGTCTGGCTCTTAAAGTGCCAAAGAAACATGCTGGAGGATGCATTTTCATTGTGCTGCATGTTGCAAACTGCAACTTTAATTTCTAAATAATAACACGTTACTATTCAAAATTTGGGGTCAGTAAGATTTTTTTTTACAATTTTATTCATTAAGGAAGTGACGATATAGATAAAGATATAGATATAGGTAAAGATATAGATTTTAATAAGCTCTGTTCTTTTGAACTTTCCATTTTTTTTCTGGATTAATGGTTGCTGAAAACTCAGTTTTGCATTGCAGGCATTCATTACATTTGAATTGACTTAACATTTTATCTATTTATTGCACCGATGATAACCATCATAGACTTCTTTTAAACATAACCGTAAACTGTATGGTAGTGTACAAAAAAAAAAAAAAAAATAATAAAGAGTGAAGTTCCTTTTAAATATTTAGTGTTGCATGTGCACAAATGGAGTTTATTAACTTAATCTCTTCATTCAGTAATGGAACAACATCCTGTATTTCATCACACTACAGCAGCTAGAGTTGCTGTTCCATAAATTAACTAAGATCACGCATATGGGGTGTACATCAAAAAACATCTTTCACCTCCAGAAAGAAGCACGGCTGTGAAATATGCACATGTGGTGAGTGCCATCATGTGAGGAAAACAGACTTCAGGCCACGCCATTGTGTTCCAGGTGGTTCCAGTTTCAAGCCCCCCCCAGTGTGCATTCTCAGTGCCATGCAGGGCTGAATGCAGTGGGGGATGGACCAGCACTCCATCTGACATCAGGAGCTCATTTGCTGGTTATTTTAACTCAGTTGTACAGTTTATTGAAGATGGGAATCTATTCGACTTCCAGTTTGTGCTATTTATGGAAACTCATCGTCACTGGTGTTAAAAACCAGTGTAAACTGACTAATGTTGTTCTGTTTGACTCAATAAGCTTTGCATTGTAATTAGATAGAATGCAGTCTGAAACTTAAAGATGAACGCATTAACTGTATGGAAAATAATGACATAATATCTTTTTTTTGTGTTGTGGAACATGAGGGAGTGTAATTGATGACTGAATTGTAATTTTTGTATAAATGTTCACTTTATAACAGTGTTGAAAAGAATGAATAACTGAAATAACTGAAAACAATACTGACACTTTTTTTTTTAAAGAAATGTTTACATTATTTGTCAGAAATGTCCTCATCTTTTGTCCTTTGAATAATCAAAATTACAAATTTGGTATGGCTATTGTCACTTGACTTTCTAAAAGATCAAAAAAAATCACCATCAGGATCTATTAAATGAAAGACATGAGTTTAAATGACTTCATCTAATAACCCTGAGGACAGAACCAAAAATCAGGTCAAGCTTCCACGTTTTTCCCAGAAGGACAGTCTCTTTAGTGAGGAAGCTCCTTTGATTTACCGCAAACACATGGCGGAATACTGTGTGTCGGACTGAAGTCTCTAATTGGATCCTTGTTTTGGGTCATGGAAACATGATAGAAGTGATTCCTTATGAATTGTGCACTGAACACAGAACAATCCCATCATGTGCTTTACATCTAAATCGAAGATGCATTTCATCCATTGTCAAAAACCAAATAATTGATCAATGTTCACAATCAGTTTAATTCTATTAGTGGTCTTTGGGAATTTAACATATAAACTATTGTTATATCTGTTCTGTTTCATAACTAATTAGAATCGATCAATTTGCTGCTGTTCCAACCAAGCAAGAATGATTTGTTCAACCCAAGCTAATGAATAATAATGTGCATTTGATCAGATATAACTGCAGTACAAGATTATGAGATGCATTATTCAAATGCTTGGCTGAAGAGATGTGTCTTTAATCTAATGTGTCTGAACCCCAAACATTATCAGGAAGGCTATTCCAGAGTTTGGAAGCCAAATGCGAAAAAGCTCTACCTCCTTTAGTGGACTTTGCTATCCTAGGAACTACCAAAAGTCCAGAGTTTTGTGACCTTAGGGAGCCTGATGGATTGTAACGTGGTAGAAGGCTAGTATAGGTACACAGAAGCTAAACCATTAAGGGCCTTATAGGTGAGTAAAAATATGTTGTAACTTACACGGAACTTAAGAGGTAGCCAGTGCAGAGACTGTAGAATTGGGGTAAGATGATCATATTTTCTTGACCTGGTAAGGACTCTAGCCGCTGCATTTTGGACCATCTGTAGCTTGTTTATTGAAGATGCAGGATAACCCCCTAGCAGTAAATTACAATAGTCCAGACTAGAGGTCATGAATGCAAACTTGCTTTTCTGCATCAGAAACAGGGTAACATGTTTCATAGCTTTGCAGTGTTTCTAAGATGGAACAATGCTGTTTTTGTAACATGGGAAATATGGTTTTTAAAATACGAGTTGCTGTCTATTAAACACCCATATTTTTGACTGAAGAGGAAGTAACAGTACATCCGTCTAGTTGAAAATTGTAATCAAAGAGATTCTGTGTATTCCTTTTTGGTTCAATATCTCTGTCTTATCCAAATTCAATGGAAGAAAATTATTGGTCATACATTTTTTTACATGGTTAATAAATTCTGTAAGCTAAGATAATTTAGAAGTTTCATCTGGTCTCGTTGAGATATATAGTTGAGTATCGTCAGCATAAAAATGGAAACTAATTTCATATTTTCTAATAATATTACCAAGGGGTAACATGTATATTGAAAATAGCAGAGGACCTATGACAGATCCTTGTGGCACTCCATACTTGTGATAAGTGAGAAGACTTCCCGTTTAAATAAGCGATCAGACAGGTAGGATCTAAAACATCTTAAAGCCTGCCCTTGAGTACCCATATAGTTTTAAAATCTATCTATGAGTATGTCATGATATATGGTGTCGAATGCGGCACTAAGATCAAGTAAAACTAGCAATGAGATGCAGCCTGGTTCTGACACAAGAAGCAAGTCATTTGTAATTTTAACAGTTTTTGTGATATGGTGGGGCCTGAAACATGACTGAAATGCTTCATAGGGATTTTTTTATTTTTTTGTAAGAAGGAGCACAATTGAACAGACACAACCTTTTCTAAAATTTTTGACATAAACAGAAGATTTGAAATGGGTCTGTAATTTGCCAGTTAATTCGGATCTAGTTGTGGTTTCTTAATAAGAGGCTTAATAGCCGCCAGCTTGAATGGTTTTGGGACGTGACCTAAAGATAACAATGAGTTAATAATACTCATTAATATTTCATAAAGTCATTACTATATTGTAATAACTATTAAAGTCATTACAATATCCTGTGCATTTAAATGCTAGACTTGCTTGTGGTCTGCATGTTAGAATTTTGAGAATGACTGTTATGGACTGACACGTCAGGAAAGGTGTGGTGAATGCGAAAAACTGCACTACGCCCAGGAGACTGCATCAAGACTGTCACCTAAACCACAAATGCCTCCCTTGCAGAGCCCACATAGCAGTCTTGACTAAAAGCTGCCAACCGTCAACAGACAATGATTTATAATCTAATCAGAACTGAAAATAGTTGTTAAAGTGTATTGTTACATTCAAGCATTTTCTGCATTTAGCAACTTTCAATATAGGGACCAAGCAATTAATCACAGAGCCAATAATATTCATAATATACAATGCCAGGTTTAGTATAAAGCGATTTAGTAGTTTTGGTTTTTAGGTATTTCTAAGCTTTTTCTTTTTTTTTTCAACAGTTTCAGTAATGTTAGTACTTCCACTTAGTTGCCAGTTACCATTTTTTCATCTAATATGTAGATTTTATCTCAATTAATAAAACTATTTTAGTTAACATCAACACTGGTCTTGTATTGTGCATATCCACCAGAAATGGACCTAAAAAAAACTTAGCAGACAAATTATGATCTGCATTGCTTTTGAAACGGCAGCTGAATAGTCTACACCTTGAACATGGGATATTTTAGCATAAACTCAATGTCACCACAAGAGGTCACTATGCAGGACTCAGGAGTTTTTCCTGTCAAATGAGGAACGTTTGTGAAGGAATACTGAACTCCTTGCTGCACAGCATACACTGCTTTTAATAATAGTATGCGAAATAGAACATACAAAACGTAACAAAAAATTAAATGGTTAATTGGGACAACGGATGAAAAATAGCTTTTGGGCTAATTCTGGTGCATTTACAGTAATGTTAAAAAAAAAAGGTTTATTCTTCAAACTAGAGCTGAAAGAAAATCATAAAAAGTTAAATATACTCAGTTTCAGGGACTGCATGGCTACCAGTTTCCATATTACTAATCACCATTAGGATGTTTTTGTTTACAGTATAAAAATGCAGTCAGAATTCAAAGCATTATCTGCAAACATCTGCAGAAAAGGACATGCCCCTGGAGGTATTTCTACAGGAAATGGGAAAATAAGAGCACAGGTGGGACAAATACCCTTTGGAGAAAAAATAAACCCAGTCCTGAATTTTTGTGTCCTGAATAAATGTGCCATATTAAGATGCTGCTCATTCTGAAACCGAACACATTTTTTATATTTGGTGCCTTAGAAATGGTTTGATAAAAGTCCCTAGGGGGAGACCACTGGAGGAACAAGAAAACATAGAAATCCTTGACTAAGGAGCACAAAATTAACTTGTATTGGTTTCTAGATGCCCCAATATTACATTGAGATATAGTTCGCAAACCGAACCAAAAAGGTCATTCTCACCCTCATGTTTTTCCAAACCTGAAAGACATTGGTTAATCTAGCAATTCTTTAAAACAAACCAAATATTTAGTGAATTCCAAAAAGCCTGTCCCTCCATTAAAGGCGCAATATGTAATTTTTCTGCTTTAAAAATAGCAGATATCACTATATCTATGTTACATATATTTTTTTGTTGTGTACGTACATTATCCCGACAGTTTCCATGAACTTTCAAATCCGGAGAAAATTATAGTTTAATTAGAAGACACGGCACGTTTCTTTATTTCCGTTTTGTCGCCCGTCTATGGCGTCATATAAACTTTGATCCCTCTAGTTTATCTAACTTCCTGCGGAACCGCCAAATACAAAGGTGAACAGAAGCAAAGATGAGACGAAGAAGAAAAAGTAGTAGCTAGCCTTGATCGAGACTATTATATTTTATATTTATATTGTTTATATTCGTATTTATACCTCAATCAATAACTTAGTTATGGATCATGATTATGCTTTGCTTGCACGTTCTGTGAAGCACAAACGTACGGATGAAATAAATGACCTGAGAAGGTTTTGGGACGAAGAAGAAACGAGACACGGGTAAATATTGGAGTTGCATTTCCAAGATAGATAGAGCTTCGTGACAAGCTGAAACTACAGAGAGATGCTTGCATTCTGATAAACAGGTATGCATCCATTCAGCTAACTGTATCTATCCGTATATTTTGTGAAACGATGATGTCTTGTGTAAAACGCAGACGGACTAACTCATGTAGAGTATAATGTAAATCTACATGTGTTCTATATCTAGCTGGATAAAGTAGCTTCAAATGCAGTTCACTATCTTGTTCGATATCATAGTATAAACCTAATTGATATATATTGATTTGATAGGGGTCTGATAATTCATATATCTCTCCGTTCGAAAATACGTGATTGTCAAAATACTAAGGCCGGTGACACACTGGCTGCGTGGCATCTCTGCTGCGTGCCAGAAGCGTGAAGGCTGCCTCGCGTTTTCTGGGTCTTTAAACACCAGAATCGTGCCTGACGCGGCGCGCTGCTGCTGCTGTAGGTGACATAGAGGGAGACCGCTGACAGACCAGGCTCTTGTCTTCATGACAACAATATCTATACTTCATGTTGAACATAAATATAAAGCCTACTGATAAAAGGACACCGTCAACAGTATTGACGGCAAAATAGACTATGTTTGACAGGTGCAATATTTGAAAATCTATAATTATTTATTTTTTAAATTACATTTGTATCTGAATTTATGTCAACCTATAGACTTTCAAACATTAAAATGTCATGAATTAATATGTATTTGTGTACAAAATTACATATAAACATATTTTCCTATTATATTTTGCCTGGAAACGCTTCCAACACGCGTGCGTGTCGCGTGAAAAATTCTGCGCGGCTCGAGCCGGGCCTGAGACACGCGTCTCACGCAGGCAGTCTGCAAGCTCTAACCTATTAACATGGGAGCCGAATTAAAAACTGACACGCCACGCAGCTGAGACGCTTGCGCCACGCATCCAGTGTGTCGCCGGCCTCATTTAAAATGAGTGAGGAATGTGGGGAGCGACAGAGCGCGTGTTCCAATGAACAACAACTCCCATGAGCCTACGCTATTTCCCGACGTCAAAGTACGTCTCATGTTATTATTTTGATTGAGTGACCCCTGGTGGCCAAAAATTCCATACTGCACGTTTAAAAGGACATGAACAAAAAAAAAAAAAAAAAATCTAAAAGCTTGTAAAGGCAGTCAATATGATGACCAGTTAATCAAAGTAGTCACAGTTTATCACCTAAACTCAATTTTCAGTCAAAATTTTAGTGTTCCAAATATTAAACTGGTTTTCAACATGTGGATGAACTCGTTACAACATTCACTTTGGGTACACAAACCCTACAACTTATTTAAAATCACTGATCTATACATATTCTCTTATAGATCAGTGTATTATATATATATATATATATATATATATATATAAAAAAAAAAAAAAAAAAAAAAAAAAAAAAAAAAAAACCCCAAACAAAACACTTTCAAAACATGAACAATTTATTCATGTCTAAAATTCAGCTTTGAGACTTAAAGATATGGTCATTGGAGGACAGCATAACATCAGGTCTCACACTCCAGCTTTCATCTGGTTGTGGGGTGGCAGAGGTTTCTCCAGGTGGTGACCCACAGTGAGACCAAAAGGAGATTCAGCCTGTTTTTCCCGGACTTCAGGCTTCAGCTGAAAGCCTTTCCCCTCATCGAAGACGTCTACAGGTGGGAAGGAGAGAGGTACCTCATTTAGGAGACCATGAAGACGAGCCCGCCAGCCTTCCAGCAGGCCTTCACGAGCCTCAGGAGAGAGAAGAGTGGGAGCCCAGAAGATTTGAGGGGCAAGGACCTGGAAGCCACAATAGTGGAGGACACCATTCTACAAAGAGAGGAAAGTTGGGTGCAGAAGTTGCAGGTTTGTATGAAATGCAAACTCAATTAACGCTACATTCCCAGAGTTCAGTGCTTTGCCCTTTGTGGAGACAAAAGAGTTGAGAAATATACAATTAAAAAAAAAAAAAAAAAAAATCTGCATTTTTGAAGAGCCATTTTTTAGGGATGGTCACAATTAAACCAGTGCAAAGAATCAATGGGAGTAAAGGGTCCATGTACACTTTGCAATGCTTAATTCTAAAGGGGCCCTTTGAAGTCCCAGGTTAAAACAAAACTTACATAATGTGCGTAGCACTAAATTCTTGCACTAATTTTGCATTTAATATACTTCTTGATTTAGTACATAAACGAAAAGAACTTTGTGTACTCCACTGCCATTTCGGGACACCATGAATGAACAAATGCACTTTTAACATGCCTCTGAACTTAAAGAACTTTAGTTACTAGTAGTACACTTGAACCAAACTTTCATACACTAAAGTGTACTACAAGTGATGACTCTACTCAACTGCGGGTCACAAGTTGATCTTAAGTACTAAAATCACTTTTAGTACGTCAAGTACAAAATTTGTGCGCAACAAAAGCACAGTACATTATAGAAGTGGACTTTTAACATGGGGTGGCCAGTTTTGAGCACTTCAGTTTGGAATAACCCTTTAATATCGTGGCTATGATCATTCTCATTCCCAAAGTACCTTTCAGAAGTGGAATTATCCCATGTGGAACAGCATTACTATGACAAGTTAAGAGGAAAGGGGGGGGGGGCAAGTTCTTACTTGAATTGGCCACAGAGTAACATTCATGTCTCCATTGATTCCATTGGAGCTGAACATGGTCTCATTGGAACCAGTAGTGAAGGATAACATGGCTTTCTTGTCCTGTTATGCATTAAACACTCAAATTATACCAATATCAACAGCCCACTCAAATTTCATTAAGGAACAGCCAACATTTGGGGTTTATGATGTGCAGGCCTCACCCTGAAGACACCCTCACTGTAGCGCTTTTCCAAGGTGTATGCAAAGCCAAGCGTTAGAACCCGGTCCATCCAGCCTTTCATGATGGCAGGAACAGAGAACCAGTACATGGGAAACTTCAAGAAATTGACAAATGGTCAAGACTCACAAACACCCAAAAAGATAAGAGAGAGAAAATATAGATTTAAGATAACCCCACACACACACACACACGAGAAAGTGTCATACTTGAAAAATAACCAGATCTGCTTCTTTCAGTTTCTTGTGCTCATCTGTGATGTCAGAAGATAGTCGCCCCTCCTGCCAGGCCAACATGGTCTCATTTCCATAACGAAAATGCTCTGGGTTCTTTGGTGGACCTGGATAAAGAAAAGAAAAGAAAAGGAAAAGAAAAGAAAAGAGAAAAAGGGGGGGGGGGTGTATTTACTGCCACAGAGTTATGATAAAGGCACTAGTTCTTAGTTTAATATCAGCTAAACAAACAAAACACCGCCTCCCACACCAGTAATATCCTCCTTTGTAGCCGTGGCCTTAAACTTCATTTCATACAGGTCAGACACAAGCACGTTACAGCCCTGTTTCTTCAGCGCGTCCACAGCAGCGTCTTTAACAGCCGCATTGAAGGAGCCTGCGCTCTGGTGCGCGTACACGATCAACACTGTCTTAGCGGCTGAAGAAGAACATGAACGGAAGAGACCACACAAACAAAATAAAGCGAAACAGAACGTTGCGGAAAAACCGAAAATATCAATAACAACCAAACAAAAAACGTACCCATGTTTCTCACCAACAAACCTCAAAGCATCCACTAAACACCAAACCAACTGTGAACTTGTTTTAAAGTGACAATCACCTGTGCACAGCTGAATCATTTTACTGATCAATTAGTGCTGGCAGGCAACGCACAAACATTTTTACGAAATAAATAAATAAATTTCTTCATGGTTTTTCAACGGATTAATTTATTTACTTTATATATATATATATATATATATATATATATATATATATATATATATATATATATATATATATATATATATATATATATAAAAGAAAGATTTTTTTTCTTTTTACAAAAAGAATTACCACTTCGTTTTTACCACTAGATGTCAACATCCCCCGGCAACTAAAGCGGCAGATGCATCTACTTCTATAAAATAGGCTATAGATGCATGATAAAAATGAAAAAACGAAATTGATTTGGTAAGATTAGATATAGTTATTTTATTAACTTTCTTTATTTCTTTCTGGCCGGATAATGTAGCCTATTTGGCAACAATTTTCTGCTGAGAAAATAACAGCTGTTATGGCTCCTCATCTTGGTGCAGTTTGTTGATTTTTTAAATGGGCAAAGATGAAAGATTTGCTTGAGACCAGTTACAAGCAGTCTGGTTTATTATATTTCCCCCCAGCCGGATATATATATTTTTTTCATCTTCACAATAGAATGTAAAAGTTATTGCGAAAGGTGCACGTGTGTGACTTTAAGAAGTGCAAGATAAGGTTTCTGTTTTTAGCAGCAGACTCCCAAGATTAAAAATAGCGTGCGAGCCCTCAAATTCCCCCAAGAGACGCTCGAATCCATTCGCGCCCCATTACTGAAGTAGGCTAAAGCAAGAGAAGAAAAGTTGTAACCCCGCCGTTATACTGACAATCACGCTGTTACGTCCCAACTTTCTGAGCAAACAAACTTTTGATTATTTACAGCCATTTTGGCAGCTCCTCAGAGGCGACACGTGTGTCATGAAAACGCGTTAGCCTCTCAGCACCGGTGACTCTTCAGTCTCTCACAGTACAGCACTAGGAAGAGCAGAAAAGACGGATGTAACGCAATGAGCCCAGTAGTGAAAGACACGACTTCGTTGCTGTTTTTGAATTAGAGTTAAAAACGTGCTTTCTTTTTCTTATGCCTTTCTTGAAGGAATAACTCTCTTAGGGATCGGTTCTCACGCGTAAAGGAGCGTGTTTCTCAGAAGGATTTATTTATTACAA
Source organism: Carassius carassius (assembly GCF_963082965.1). NCBI lineage: Eukaryota > Metazoa > Chordata > Actinopteri > Cypriniformes > Cyprinidae > Carassius > Carassius carassius. Next base: position 16,350,648 of record NC_081773.1, on the reverse strand, counting down.
GTTACCAATGGGGTCTCAAGGGCCAGGACGTAGAAGAACCCCCAGCAAAAATGGGTTGACTGGTGAGGAAGATGCCCTCAACGTAATCGCAAAAGAGGTAAATTAATCTCCTAAAGGTTAAGCTAATGTAATGATCTTAGTTGCAGATGTGCAGGGTTAAACTCCAGAAAAAAACATGACAATCACATGGTTCAACATCCTGAGTTAGTTTGTTTATTAAACCAGAGCTTTACACAGTTTCACGAGTATCTAATTAACATAACAACAGTCTAACTAAGGTAAAGTCCCTGCTTATGCCCTCATCTGGACCTGTATTGTTAATATATATTAATCTCTCTCTCTCTCTCTCTGCTTTTTTTTTTATTTTTTACAAGCTGTAGATCATTTCCTCTCCTACTTGTAAAGTCTGCTTCCTGTCTGTTTGTTTTTAGCACCTAACTAAATGTTTCTGGGCCGTCTTGATCAAAGGTGATCTTTTATTGTATGGCAGTAGGCTAATGTATTTGAAGGTGTAACTAGTCTGTAATATAGGCTGGGTTTGATGTGCTTGAACAGGTGCTGGGTTCATGGTGGAAAAAAACCTTGATTAGACTGCTTAGGAAGTGATTTTTTGCCCAGTTAGATCTTCAGCAGATGTATATGATGTTTCTTCATTGTACAGCCATAGTGAAAAGCAGTGACTGTATGTGAAGTGCACGTGTTTTCATAGACAGTTAAACTATGTATGTAGCAAATGCTTCATTCTATTAATAGTAAGCGTCTCTGTTTGACACAGGAGAGAGGCCTTCTCAATCTACCGTCATCATGAACTGTCCTCTCAGTTTAGAGTGTGAAGAGAAGCATGGGTATATTTGTTTGTATGCATGTAAACATGTCTCTGTGTTAACATGTTTCATTTTATTTATTTAATGTGTGATTTTAGGCAAACTTCTGAAATAGAGTATGAAACACTTGATATGTGAAAGCATAATCAATAAGCTAAAATGTCATGTGCAAGGTGTTTTATTCTCATTTTCAACAACAGGACAGGCTAGCAATTCATTTTTTATTTTATTTTTATTTTGTATTTAAAGTTGAAAACTGTAACTGGGCAGCTCCTTTTCTGTAGCACTTTGAGTTCACCTCTTGTAAGTGAGCGCATGGATAAAGAGAGTTTCAGGTGAAACACCACCATGTTATCAAACGTCCAATCAGGAGGCAAAATTCAGTTTCACATTTGCATAATTTTATCATAAATGCTAAAAGTTGTTTTCTGATCCAACCTGTTTCTCTTGAAATCTAAATCATTTTTGCATACTTTTTTTTGCATACTCCCATGTGACTTTGCAACAGAGCTTTTGCAAATTTAAACCGCTAGGTCACGCAAGGTCTTATTAAAGCTTCTTTCTGAGCAGGTTTAGTTTCAGTTAGACAATAACGAGATACTGTGGTTTTAATCTTTTTTTATTACTAAGTGCTTGACACATTTTCAAGCGTGCTGTAAAGTTTGAATGCCTTCACAAATAAGCTACTTATTTATATGTTCCTAGGATTTTTAGAGCCGTTTTATCTTCTTTTAAGTGCCTGTTTCATTATTTACTGCCTGTGTTCCATTGTGCCACCTTAACTTACCTGGTACCTGCGTTTGCTGCTGATAGGCTACCATCAAACACTTGCTGGTCTCTGACAAGCTGGTACATTGGCCCTCATGTGTTCGTTAATTCTGTAATAAGAGCTTTAAAAATAGAAGGCCCTCAGAGACCAGCTGTGAGTGCAGCTTCAAGACCAGACATGAAGTTTCAGTGGGGCAGTACAATGAGCAGAAGTAGGGAGCAGAGGCATCTGATAATGGATTCAATGGAAACACATTCTGATAGTATCTGCATCAGTAATCCTCAATGGCTGTGCTTTTCTGGTGCTCTATAATTTCGCTAAGCTGTTAAATGTGAGATAGGGTCACAGTAGAACATGAGTCAGTGGAGGATTTCCTGTCAAACAATTTCAACAATGGCGACTCAACACTTTGATTCAGTGTTCTGTTTGTCCTTCTTCTTACACAGATGCACATTGTGGAATCTGGTAAGACAAACTCATGTCATAAATAGATTGCTTTCAGCTGCGTGTGTTTGGTTCATGGTTCACCACATTCCCTAAAGTTTTGGCATATACTAAAAAGTTTCAAACAACAATCCTCGTTTGACTAGATGAGGCGTTTAATTTTTTTTTTAAAGGCAGGCCAGCTCCAGATAAAGGTCTATGGTGATTCATGTTGATATGTGTTCTTAAAGGGTTTGTTAATCTAAAATAAAATAAAAAATAGGATGCGTTTTACTCACCCCCGAGGCATCCTAGGTGTATATGACTCTCTTCTTTCAGCAAATCCAGTCGGAATTATGTTAAAAATTGTCTTTGATCTTTCAAGCTCTATCATTGCAGTCAACGGGTGTTGCATTCCTTCAGTCCAAAAGAAGTTAAATAAAAAGCGCCCTTCCATGAAAAAAAGTGTCTCACATGGCTCCTGTAGCGACTCGATGCGTTTTTGTTAGAAAAATATCCATATTCAAAACAAAATATTCACTTTTTATCTAGCTTGCGCCAACCATTGTACACAGAAGCTGTTCCGGGAGCATGATATAAATGCTGCCTTAGTAAACGTAAGAGACCTATTTCAAAATTGGAGAAAGTCAGGCCCTGTTTTTTTTAAACTATGCATGTCTCTGACAGATGTCACTTGAAAAAAAAAATGTTTCCTGAGAAGTCACACTCTTCTCTGTGATACCACTGTGTGTAAACAGCCCAATAAAATAAATAATATAGTGTCATTGGAGCACCTTGTGTTTTTCGCTGATTTTATTCAGAAAACTAGCCAATTAGAAACACACTTTGTTTGTGAATCTGTTTTAGGAAGTGATTCATGGAGTAGAATCAGTCTGAGTGATTGTGTGTTTGAGTCAAACATGAGCAGGACAATGGCTTGTCAAAAGCTCTATGGTCATTTTACTGATGTTTACAGTAGTTTTTACTGATGTAAGAGTTGTAATAATTAGCAGGAAGTAGTGTTCCCCATTTTATGGTCTAAAAATAAAGAGCACATATATGTACTGTTAAATAGTTTGGGCTCAGCAAGATTTTGTTATTGGAGATTATTTATACTTTTATTCAGCAAGGATTTAGCTGATTATACAGTAGGTGACAGTAAAGAGTTAAATAAATGCAGTGTTTTGTAATTTCTATTCATCAAAGAACGGTTTCCACAAAAATATTAAGCAGTACAACTGTTTTCATTATTGATAATAATAAGAATTATTTCTTTGTCTAAATCATATTAGAATTATTTCTAAAGGATCTTGTTACACTAAAGCCTGGAATAATGGCTGCTGAATAATTCAGCTTTACCGAATAGATTACATTTTTAAAATATATTCAAATAGAAAAATTATTTTAAATGATACAAATGTTTCACATTATTTTGGATTTATTTATCATTTTACTGTATTTTAATCAAATAAATGTAGCCTCAGTAAGCATAAGACTTCTTTCAAAAACATATAAAAAATCTTACCAGCCCCAGACATTTGAATGATAGTGTTAACTTGATGTTATTGTACTGAACATTTCTTATTGCTAACAGTCTCAATATTTCAAAATCTCATCATAATCTCAGCTGCATTCATTGCACAGTTTACAGTGTCATCCAATGACTGAGATGGTTAGATGATTGGGGGGGGGGGGGGGGGGGGTTTAGATGATTCATCGGAGCTCTGACTCTGGGTTTCAGGATGAGAGCTGTCTGACTGTTAATCTTGAACTCGTTGTCATGAGCAATGATTTTATATTTCCTCATTCAGAAATAAGAGTTCTCCTTCTATCAAAATAAATCATGTGCCCTCACTCGGCACACTGACACATTAACACCTGCTTATCACTGGTCCATGACAATCAGAACATTTATCTGCCTCGCTCAGGATTAAGCTCTGAGCCACTCAAGGTTAAACATGTATTTTCTTTGAGCCTAGATGCAGAATTGTTGATACAGGTTGAAGCAAGACACTAAAGCAAACTCAAATACAAAGTCAGAGAACTTTTTTCGCAGGCTGACATCTTTCACCAAGAATGGAACCTCTCCATATAAGGACAAGGATTTAGAAAGGGTTTTCTTCCTTTTTCTGGTGTCACTAATGGGCCCCTGAAGATTGTTATCACAATTGCTTTCCTGTTTGTTCTCTGCTGTTGGGACACATCCCTTATGAAGGAGTAATGCTGAGTCCATATTTCTAGTGCTCTTGATGCTGATTGGGCAGGATGTTTGTGTATAAGCCATCGTTACTCTGATAAACTGCTTAATCTTCAGTCTTGTGTTTTATGACAAAAATATTGTCATTGATTGTCTGTTTTACACTTTCTTTTGATATCAAATGCAAGACACACTTAACTTTGTTTGGCATTGTTTACTAGGAATATTATTTGTGCTTGTTACAAATTGTTTGCTCATTTACACTCAAAAATGAGTCATGGCATAGTTTATTATTAGGTTTTTTAGTATTTTCATCTGTTTGATTTGATTTTACTTAAATCTTTTTTTTAATTGCTTAACATAAATCTGAATATAATCAGCTAAAGTATAAATATGGTTTAAATAAGGATAGCTGTAGAACAAGTAAGATTCAGTTAGTTAAAATGTATTAGATGTATTGTTATATGTTATTTTATGTTTAAAACACATTCAGTTATAGTATTATTACAGAAATCTCATTATTTTTTCATTTATGTATGACTGACAGATATTTGTCACTTAAAGTCCAAATAGATGAAAATTTCATGAGTTAAAATACATAGATCTTAAATGATTATATGTATGTTTTTAGTGCTACTTGACTGATTAAATGTAATGGTAATATGAGCAAGGTCACAGGGTTTTCAGTGCACTATACAGTGATGTTTTCAGTTATAATTCTCAGTGTAACCTACAACATTTTTTTGAAATCCATTTATTTGTTGGATTTGATTTGCATGGTCATCCTTTATGCAAACCCCCCCCCCCACACACACACACACACACAAATATCTCTTGGTTTTTTTTCTTGTTCTGATAAGTTACACTCAGGGTTACACTCTGAGCAACTCTGAGAGAAAACTCACAAAGAGAGAAAATAGTCAATTTTTCATGATTTATTAACTTGGTGTACAAGGTCATGTTGTGGATTTTGTTCTGATAAGACTGTGTGCTAAAGTGAAAGGAATACAAATTTAGACAAACTCTTGCTCTAGGTCTGAAGCAGCTTAATGTGTAAAAATTTGGTAAAGTTGCAAGGACACTGCTCATTCCTCAGTTTATCTTCTGTTTTTACACTGAGCTGACTCCAACAAACTTTGCCATCTTATTTAACTTAATGTTTGTGGGCCATATAAGATGCTAAAATAGAAATGTTATTATTTTATTTTATTAATTTTTTTTAAGAATTTCAAAAACACATAAGTAAAATATAAAATTACAGTATATATTATTGGCCATTATTGTCTATTCTGCAGTTTAAACCCAGTTCCCCTTCAACCATTTTTTTGGCCTTAAAACAGGGAGCACATTGAATGACATTAGAAATTAGAGACCAGTAGCTAATGACCATCATGCTGCTCTCTCTCACTCCCTCATTTCAACAAGCTGGAGTTTCTCTCACAGGCTTGTTCTTGCCCTTGAGTAACTCTGTGGTCAGTGAAGCAAGTTTTCTGTGTTGGCCAAGTACACTAGGTTTTCTCTTTCTGTGAAGAGCTGCTTCTGTGTGCAGTCGTCTGAGACAGGCACAGTAGCATCTCTCAAAACATCAGCCTGCCTCAGGTTTCTCAGGGTTTAAGAGTGAAGTGTGGCATTTCTGAGCCACTAGCGGCATCAAAAGTGATTTGCAAAATACTAATGCAATCATCATTGGTTGAGACAGAACAGGACATGTCGATCTGCTCAAACAAAGCACTAATGTTTTGATTGCACCACTGTGTTTGCACTCTTTAGTCAAAATCAATGGATTACTTATAGTAACCTCTGCATGTGAAACTTGGATAGGAAAGTATTTAAAGATATATATTTCAACCAAAAAAAAAAAAGAAAGAAATTCTTTCAAACCTATATGCCTTTCTTCTGTTTTCAAAATATCTTCTTTTGCATTTGTACTAAAGAAAGAATGTAATACAGGTTTGGTATGACATCAGGGTGAATACATTTGTAGAGTTAGGCGGTAATATAGTTCATCATTTTATAGTTATATTTGAGCTGTTTTACAGTTTACATTTTTGGGTCAGCTATCACTTTAACTTGGAACATTTATGTTTTAATTGTCTGATTTTATATTAGATATGATGTATTACCACTAAGTAATGGTCACTTAATCTTATCTCTTTTCCTTCTTTTCCTTTCCCTCCCTTGCTCGGAATGACCCAAATTTATGTTCCTACATTTTTTTTATCCATACATGGTGACTTCTTTTTTTGAGCAAGCTCAGATTTGATATTACATTTAGCCACAGATCCCAGGAACCTGCTAAAATATGCATCCACCACACACAGATCAGACATTGTTTGGTTTATGTTTGAAATGGAAGGCTGGCACGATTTATGTAGGTGTTAATATGGGCAGACCAGAAATGTGGCAGACGTCTCCAGTGATCTCATATGTTCCAGTCTCTGGCTCTTACGTTAGTACTCAAGTAAGAAAGACTGTTTATGTCTCCTACTGAAGACCGTTAATCCAGTGTACACAGATGGCAAAATGATACACATTTTTAATATTGAGCTTTCCACATTCAGATGAATTAAACTGCCCAGGGGCTCTCTTGGTTTATACAAGTCATAGTTTTGGATTTAATAATGTCTCTTTTTAAATGTCAACATTTTTAGTAAGTTCTGCTTCCAGAGTACAGTCCAAAACACACTGAGCAAGGAGCAGTGGAGAACCTCAAGTCAGTTGTGTTGAATATCTTCGTTTTCTTCCTTTAAGTTTCTATTACAGCTAGTTTGTTCGCGGTCCAGATGATTAGCGTGTACCCGCTCAGCCTGGCATGCTGGTACAAGAGGCCGTGGGAGAGAGAGATCTGGCAAGCTTGGCATCTCCTTCTGTGGTATTTATGTCAACAGATAAGAACTCTGGACTCAAATTGTCCTGGCATTCATTAAACTCCCAGGGACTCCTGAATGACAGGCTTATGGTGCATGTCTACCTTAAAAGGCACCAGACAAGGTGTTTTAGTAAACCTGTCTATAATCATCTATCTGTAAAAAATACAAAAACACAATTCATCAACTCTGTTGACCATAAACACAGGACATGTTTTTGCTTGCACCTTGCAAGGCCTCCAGATGCATTTATTTATTTATTATTATTATTATTATTTTTAATTGAAGCAGGGTGGAATAAGTGAATGCGTTCTGTGTGAAGCACTTCATCCGAGTTTCATGCATTAACCAAGGCTGATTGCCAATGCCAACTGCCAACTTTTTCATATGCTGCATCCATGAGAATATAGGTGCTTCCCAATTTGTGTATTTAAGCATTATTTTATGCCATGTTCTAGTGTCAATACTAGTGTGTGTAATGTTCACACACTATGAGGGTGAGGGGTTATTAGATTGCAATGCTAGATGGCACTCATAGACTTTAGAAGTGCATAGTCTAGTGCATCTTTTGCGACACAGCAGACTGTGTGCATCCAAGATAGGGCCATATCTACTAAAAAAAATTACACCTTTGAATGGCAACTTTATTTTAAGTCTCAATTTGGTAACTGCAGATAATAACGAATGTACTATTTGGTCAATTAGAGCAATTAAAGAATGAATTTCTATTCTAAAAAAGGGTCACTACCAGACAGTAGTGTAACTAGTTCTTCACAAAACTTTCATTTAAATTAGAGCATTTTGGGTTTATTGATAGAACCCGCTCCATTTGGGTCATTAAAAATAGCTGTTGAGGAGAGTGTGAGAGGAGAGAGGTGTGTGAAATAGGCCAGTTTGTTTTCCTCTTCTGCGATAGGAGTGTGTAAATGGTCGTGATGGGGGACAATGCAGATGACCCAGGCTATATGCTCACCGTGACTGATATCATGGTGTACTTTGATAACTGCAAGAAGGTAGGCCTTAATATGAATATGGGTTGTGATAAAACAGCTGCTTGTTTTAGTTCAGAGGGCATGAATAGTGCATGTTTTCTTTAAGATTGCTAACCTGCTTCGTTTAGGTGACTATGCACATCTTATGTATTTTTTTTCTTTCTTGTCAAAGCCCTTGATTTATATGTATATTGTAAGCATTGTAAAGCACAGACTAAAATGTACTACAAAAGATTTGGTTCAGTAATATAAATGATTATCTTGTTCATGTAAATCATATTGTGTACAATGTACATGCCCTCCACATCAGAAATAAGCAGTGAAGGATTTTCATACGATCAGTGGTTTGTTCTGCTAAAGTGCAGGAAGGGTGGGATCCAGACTTGATTGTGAATGACTCAGCCCTCTGATTTCCTGCTAAGGTCAAAAAAGGCATAATTTTGGCTACCCTGTTAGTTACGCCGTCTTACAGAGTGCATTTATTTCTCAATTTTTTTTTAAGACTCTAATACCCTTTTTTTTTCAAAATTAAATATTATTTCACATTTTCAGCACAGCCAAAGTCCTGCTGGGTGGTAACTGTTATTTTAAAGAAGCATGTATGCATAGGTGGATTGCGGTGTTTGTGGAAATCATATGTTGACATTAGTGAGAACCTGTTAGAAACATGTTTGGACAGCTGCTTAATTGCCGGGGTTGGCTTTAGTAACTTCACCCTGGCAGTTCTTCTTCTACACAATTATGTGTCTTCATTGCAACAGTATTAACATAACATGGTCACACATTCCTGTTTACAACTGTAGTGATATTCAGTAAAAAATGTTTCTTGAATTCAGATTTGGATGTTGAATTCTGATGTTGAATGTAAACTGCACAGTGCCACTCATTAAGCATGAGAAAGGATTAATATTTCTAGTTTATTTGTCCTCTTTTGTCCTGTTTCTGCTTTGATTTGATTATTTGAATAGTGCTGTGATTTGCCAACATGAAAAATGTCTTTGTAAGTGTGATTGTTTGTGCATATTTATTTATTTATTTATTATTTTTGAATGAATGAAGTTAATAATAGAATATAGAAGCTTGTCCTTTACTCCTAAATTAAAAAAAAAAAGTTTAATGTAAAATTAGGCCATCACTTTGTTTGAACTACTACAAGAAGTGGTTGAAGCTGTGGAAATATTTATTTTGGCAAATTTTTCTTGAACATCATTGTTGGCAAAGGGACACAAGACCTGTGAGTGAGAAACAGCTGCTTCCTTGGAAAGTTGTGTGACTGTGTTCAGGACGGAAGGCCTCAGTCTGAGACATTAAGATATGATCTGACATTTACTCAGGAACACGTTATTATGGATTACTTCAACAGCTAACAAACACAGGAATTCACTTTTAATCTTGCCTGCCTTTTGGAGTAGTTCCACTGTTTTAACACTTTTTTTTTTGTCCTGTTAAAACACAAATATAAGTACTTTGCTGTGTTTTCAGGAATGTGTGAGTGTTACAGTCATGCCTCTGGTGTGAAGATTTCTTGTAGTACAGGATTGGGGGGAAATGAGCAGATTTCAGTTGCAAATATCACTGTGGGAGGGTAGTGTCTTTGATTTAATCCAGGAGTTGAGGTCTTCTCTTTTTCTCAGTTGTTAAACATTTTGTGGCGTCATCTGCAGGAAGGAAGTGTGTTTTCTCTCTCTCTCTCTCTCGCCCTCCTCATGCAGAGGAAGTCTCTTCCTTAAAAGGACTTTCAAAGTGTGATGAACTAAAGTCACAAATACATTCACACATACCCATGTAAACAAACACATTGATAGCATGTGCAGTCTGAGAAATATATAGTTACAGTACATAAAACTTAATGACCGAGGGGAGATACATAAACATGTTCATGTAATCATGTAATATAGGAAATGTATATAACCTGTGAACCACCTGTTGAATTTACATTACAAGAAATTTAATAAGAAGTAGTTTTTTGTGTGTTGATTTAACTTCCTCTACATTTTGCATTCACTACAGTGCTCATGGTCTCTTGGTTATGGTTTAATAACTTTACCTCTCTCTCTTTCTCTGTTTCCCCATCCGCCCCCTGCAGGCTGAAGCCCGTTTGGCAGCTAAGAGGGCGGCCCGTGCAGAAGCTCGTGAGATCAGAATGAGAGAACTGGAGAGACAACAGAAAGAGGTGAAAAAATACAATCACTGAAGGCTGAAATGTAGGCCTTAGCGTTGCTAAATGTGATGTTAGTCTTGATTTTCTATCAACTTTTACATATTGCTTTTCAGGTCTCATATAATATTCTGTAAGCTATAACATACATCTTTATAGAAATTGCATTTATTTATTTATTTATTCTTTATATATTTATTTATTAATTAGGGGGCTCAGCAAACCTTCTAGCACGACAGTGTTGTTCCAGTGCATAGATGTTTTGACATGCCCAGCAGTAACATGTGACCTATCCTGTAAGATTGAGATTTGAGGTGGTTTAACTTCTGGAAAGTCCCATCCCCATACGCTTACCTGATTAACTTCATTCTGTGCATATAGTGGAAATGTCCATGATCAGAACACCTGATAACAAGAGTCAAATATTAAGAAACTGAAAGCATCTTACAAAGTAAACAACCTGCATTACACAACATGTTGAAACCCAGAAGAAGAACCTTCCATGCAGTTCAAGAGTGTGTTGAGCTGTAGGCCTTTAAAATTGCATTGGCGTTTTTGTAAAGGTTTTCACTAATAATATTTATCCAGTCTTGGCCTTTGTTCACTCAAAATATTTTCAAGGTGTTTTCCTCTCTTACTGCCAGCGGAAAAGGCCGCCTTTATTCTCAAAACTGAATCTTTCTTATCTCTTGTTGACTCGCTCCTGCACAACACTGTCAGCCGATTATGTTCAATTTGTTTAATCTTCATCATGATTGTGGGCTCTGCGCTTTGAAGGACATGTTTTGGCTGGGTAAGGGGGATCAGGGTCAGTTAATCACCCCCTGGGTCAGGACCTTCTAAGAGCCCATTTGAACATAAGCATTTGCTCAGCTAATGCTCAGAAATATTACAGGTAACATAAGCACATTGGGGTCTTTAAAAGCAAAACAAACTTAGAAGTGTTCAATGTTAAATACACTTTAAAGGTATACTCTTCCCCAAAATGAAAATTTTGTACTTTTACCCCTCATTCTGGTCCAAGATTAAAGGTCATTTTCAACTCCGTTATAGTTACTATAAGTCTTTCCAAACAGACTTTTTAGATGTTGAGTTATTCATTTGTTTTGTCAGGCTTTTGGTACTATAACAGTTTGTTGCCTAAACGTTCCCCATAGTAAAGAGAGCTGGATTTTGCAACAAATGGAAGAACAAGAAGAAATGGCAACATTTGGTTGCACTCATGGATATGCGTATGGTTAATTTTGGGTAATTAGTGTTCATGCACTGTGACTGCTGATGCTGGTTTGCTACCTGTTACTGTACAAAGTAAATAGGACATGAATGGCATTGGGTTCAGTTGCATGAATTTAAAGTTGTAGATTCCTTAAGATATTTATGAATAAAGTTGCTCAGGGTTCTTCGAAGGTAAATGGACAACCAGAAACCCACACTGTGATACCTGAGCTCAGACGCAACAAACTTATGTAATGAAGATAAACCCAGCCTTTAAGCATACCTGGGTCACACTTGAGAGATTAGCTAGCATTCAGAGTTAAGCCCGGTCTGATCAGGAGGTGTGTGTGAATGTTAAGGGTGTGTGTTTTGTGGCTTTAAATCTCCAGCCAAGTCTTTAAAAGTAGATTATGAGCTTTCAGCCGTTCCTGCAGTGGGTTAACAGATTCAGTTTCTACTCAGTTCTCACTATCTGGCTGTGATCCTTATGCTGATTGCAAACTTAATGACTAAGGATTGAAGATGCTGTGACATAAAATAGATCTGGAAGAGTTTAATCCAGACTTTGTGGAGGTTTGGATTTTGACTGCATCTTTGGGATTATAGAAGGTCTCCGTCTCCCTCAGTCCTGAGGTGGATGGGGACTCTTTGAGACTATCAGGACGGCCTGCAAGCGATTAGTGCGTAGAGGGGCTAGGGTAGTGATCAGTGGGAGACCCCAGACCCCTCTGCTGAGGAAGGTGAGATAAAAAAATGTACTAGATGAGCATGCAAAGATAGGAAATTACTGACTTTTAAATGTGTTAATAATTATGTAACAGATTGATTGATGCATTTGATTTTCTTTACTAGTTTAACTAGCATTGGGTGATCTGTATGTTATTCTGGTTTTATTTGTTGACTATGACCGGTCAACTTAATGAAGAATTTTGAAACTGTTTCGTGCTTGTAATAAGGATGAGTTTAGGTTCTATCAAGGGTGTTTATTGAGTTTGCATGCCATGGTTATTTATTAGAAAAAAAGTTTTATTTTCTTCCTTTTGAAGAACATTTCTTCTAAAACTAACAATTTTTTTGGCTAATTCGGTGAGAGTGGAAAAACAAAAGTGCATTGATGTTGTTGGAAAGTCTCTTAATTTGATACATAAGGTGTTAAAGGTATTTGAAAGGAAGATGTTTTGCTACAGGACTGGATGAGAAAACACTCATCAAAACTGGAGCAAATACACATGGGGAAACCAGTTAGGTGACATTTTGTGGGTTTTCAGTAAGTAAGAGTGAAAGTGTTCACTATTGCTCTGTATGGTTTAGGCTATATAATAATTAGATTAGAATCTTGATTAAATTATCAAAATAAACAACCAGCTGTTAAAGAGATGTCTTTTTCTTGCTAGAAAACTGCTTTTGTATAGGTTCTATCTATTATCAGTGTTTAGTTATGTCATTAGCATCAGGTTAGTATATTTGTAAGTGTCAAAATATACTCTGGGGACCAAACCATAGTAGTTGGATATTTTAAGAATCTTCAGCATAATTGTTGATGTTATTGTTACTTGTGAAAAAGTAATAGACACATACACAAGTGTATTAGTGTAAACATGACTGCTGTTGTTTTCTCTAGCTGTAATTTTACCTGTAAGGCCAGGTAACTTGACACTGAGCTGACAGATTGCTAAAACTTCTCTCAAATTGCTAAAGCAGCTTTCCCTTTTTGTTTCATTATCTTTGAGCTCACACTCTTCCACTCGGTTATCTCTCTACCATGTCAAATAATCGATGCCCTCTCTTTTTCCCTTTCCTTTCCCCATCTGGTGGCTTTCTTTCTGATCGTGTTTTACTGGCCTCCTGTGACGTAGATTTATCAGGTGCAGAAGGTAGGACATCTGATGCTTTAGTTCTACTCTACACAGTCAGGAAAAAGGTACAAAGACTGTCACTGGGGTGGTCCCATTTCAAATGGTACATCTTTGTACTGTATTTAACACTACCAAGTGCGTAGTTGTGCCCTTAAAGGGTACATATTAGTACCGTTTGAAAGGGTACCACCCCAGTGACAACTTATGTACCAGTTTTAAAATACTGTACTTCTATTTCTTTCCTTCTGTTGCTTTCTTGTTACGTGAACTTCCCTTATTTTTCTCGCCTCGTTTCTGCTGCATTTCTCTTTTTAGAAATACTATGGACTGGATAACTTGGACAACAAATGGGGGGACATTGAGCAGTGGATGGTACACTCACTGTTTTGAGATTTTCATCAACATGTGACTTTAACATGATAGGGATCGCAGTACAAGATGTGTGCATGTTCTTTTTGTTAATAATTAGCATGTTTGATGTTGGATATCAGGGTTGCATGTCTCAACACTTGGTCATACCGCTACATGATTTTAGTTTTCACAAATTTCAACAAATAAATTAAAACTTTGTTCATATACGTTTACTGGGATTGTAGATATTTTAATGTACACTAACATTCAAAAGTTTGGTGTCAATAAGATTTTTTAAGGTGATTCTGAAAGCCTTCTGCTTACCAAGGCTGAATTTATTTGATAAAAATACAAAATAAAAACTGTAATATTGTGGAATATTAGAATTGGTTAGTTTTATTATTATTTTAAAATGTAGCTTTGTTATAGCAAAGCTATTTAAACACCGCAGCCAGTTTTCAGTGTAAGATTATCTTTTTGGAAACATTCTAATATGCTGATGTAGTGCTCAAGAAAGAATATATATATATATTTTTTTTTTTTTGATGAGCAAAGTTCAAAAGAACAGTATAGATTTAATAAAAGAAATATTTTGTAACATTATAAATATCCTTACTCTTACTGTCACTTGATACATTTATAGCATTCCATTTTATAGCAAATAAAATCTTACTGACCCCAAGAACATACATGTAAATTTATTACATCTTTTCACTTTTTTTTTGTCTTGAGTTTTTGGTTTCTGTTTTTTTTACATGATTTCTCTTGCATCAGTTATTACTGATTTGCATGCTGTCTTTGCATAAACTGCTCAGCCTTTCTTGCTGAGACTTGTGTGCCTCTTTTGCCATCTTGCTTCATTTCTCTTCTCTTCTCTTCTCTTCTCTTCTCTTCTCTTCTCTTCTCTTCTCTTCTCTTCTCTTCTCTTCTCTTCTCTTCTCTTCTCAGGAGGACAGTGAGCGATATACACGTGTCTCACGGAGACATGCTTCGGTTTGTACCTTTTGTCTTTCCTCTGTCAGTCTTTTTAAACCACTTCCACAAACAAACACGTTTGTCCTTCAGAAAAATAATACACTTGGATTTTATTCCAAATGCAATTACTTTAAGTCAGACTTATTTTGGGCTTCACTGTACATACTGATTTGCTGTTTATGTACACAGTGGTGAGTTTTATGTCTTTAAACTCTTGCTAACTTTTTTTTTGTCCATCAAGGTGTCAGATGATGAAGAACAGATGTCAGTGGGGAGCAGGAGCAACATACGGGTCAGTATCAGTGTAACTGTATAGTTCCTTATATAAACCACGGGTGTCAAACTCAATTCCTGGAGGGCCACAGCCCTGCAGAGTTCAGCTCCGACCCTTATTAAACACACCTGATCCAGCTAATTACATCCTTCAGGCTTATTTGAAAAATAGATGGTTTGTGTGTTGGAGCAGGGTTGGAACTAAACTCTGCAGGGCTGGGGTCCTCCAGGAACTGAGATGGACACCTCTGGTATAAACCTTGTGTGCTGCTGGTCAGAGTGTTTGTTGTAGGTGTATATGAGTGTGTGCTGCTTATGTGTGTTGTCTAAGGTTATAAAACAGTCCAAAATATTCATCTTCATGCTGATGGTGGTTTTGTTTGTCTGGGCAGTTGGATTTGGATGCGGCGGGTGCTTACGGCGTGGTAAGAATCACAGGGTGGGAAATGTTTCTTTGGGCACGGATGTTATGTCATTACTTTCAGGTTCCTGTGAAAGTAAAATGAGCACATAATTGAGTTCACAAGACATTTTTGTTTTTGCACTGTGGTGTGTTTCAACTAAGTATGGCTAATACCTGATGCTACATTTGTGATGTTTTGAAGTGTTTCATCACATTACAAATGAAGGGGGTGTGCTTCGTCTTCTGGATTTGATCAAATATAACCATATGAGACCATAACATTTTTGTTATGTGTCTGAATCTTCACCTGCATGTTCACAACCATGAAGTATTGAGCAGTTAATTCTGCAGTTTTAATCTTACTTCCATTTCTCACCATCCTGTCCAGCTTCCCCAGGCCTCCTCCTATCATAAGAAGTCCAAGAAAAAGAAGAAACATTCTTCCAAAAGTGTACGTTCGCAGCATTAATGCACGTCACATGAATGTTCTATAACAAGAAGATTTAATATCAATCATGACTTCTTGTCTATCCCACAGAGCAATGGCTATGATGATGATCTCAGCACATTGTCTAGTCGGGTTAGTGGCCCAACTAACTGTATGATAATAGTATTAACTAGTGTGTTGGTTCACCTGTTATGACATCCAGGAGTCTGTGGTGTTAATTCATGATGCAGCAGTGTGACTAACTCTGGTGTGCTGTGGTACAAATCAGTGTGAAGATTGTAAACTGTGTATTTGTGCGCAGAGCTCCAGACTCAGTGATGAGAGCAAAATGTCTCGCTCCTCTAGACTTGATCAGCAGTCGGTGGGTCTCAATCCAGCATCTCTTTGTGTGATTAACATGAAAATATATCTAACATGAGTGGATTGTTACCAATGTCTTTGAAAAAGCATGATGGATTTGTTAAAAATAAGAGAGGTTGGACTAATTATTATAATTTTTTTAATGATAAGCATTGGGCAAAAAGTGTCAGTGCCAAGCAGGACTTTAATTTTAGATTTATTTATTGATATTACAGAATCAAGAAGTTGCTATCTATATTATACATGTATTTTACAATTTTCAAAGTTATTTATTTCTAATTCAGTAAATGTTATGTAAAAAAATATGCAGCATTGTATCGGTACAATAATACAATTATGACAAATGACATTATCTAACAATAACAGCAACAGCCTATTTATTTATTTATTTTTTTTTTTACTATATTTGTTGACCACAAAAAAAAAACACTTTTAGCTGATTTGCTGGTATTCCAACCTGTTCAGACTGATCTGATTTGCTTGGTTTTAAAGAGGTTTTAAACAATCAAGCTGAGAAAGCAGCATGCCTGTCAGCTTGGCCAATCTGCCAGACCAGATAAACCAAATTAATAACCTGAAGAGTTTGAGATTTGGGTAGTTACTTGCAAAATAGTAGATGTAAAATGATTAATTAATACAGGTGTGTTTTACAGTATATGCAACAATTTTATGCATGTGAGTTGTAGGCTTTTCACGCAAACATTTTTGCCCTAGGTAGAATTAACTTCCCTTTATTTCTAAATTACACTGCCAAATATGTGAACCGTGCAGTCTCAACCCTGGGTAATGTGTGCAGCATGAAATATGATAATTATTGCAAAAATGTATTCATCAAAAATGATCCTGGGTGAACACTTTCAAGTGTGAAAAGCCCATTTAAAACCATTCCTGACCTCAGCTGGCATGATGCCCCTGCACTGCACATTTTAGCATGGTAAAATGGTTAGATGGTCTCCATCAACATTTTTCTCCCTCCATCGCTCTGTACATCTCTCATGCTTTTGTCTTCATCAGTTCATCATTCAATCATCTACATTATTTCCCATCATTTTAGAAAACCTGCCATTCATCTGAACTGTACAGCAGCAGTAGTTATTCCTCTAAACATCAAGCCCCTTCCTACAATCGCTGCCAGGTCTGTCATCTTCATCCACTCCTTCCAAGCTGCTGAGTATCTATCCACTGTTTAAATCCCCTCTTTCTGTTTCCTTCTATCATTTTCTTCTCTGTCATGTCCACCTTTTTTGCAGTTCTTCTCCACTTTTACTCTGTAGTTGATTTGAAATGTTCGTCTCTTCTGTCTGTTTAGTCATCTTTGCTGCACAGCAGGAAGCACAGGGTTTGTGCTGCTCCTCATATTACCCTCTGCCCCACAGCACTTCCTGTACAATAACACGTGCAGCTCTGTACACATGTTTTGAATACTTTCACTCTCATCCACAGCAGGTCATCTGGGGTTAGCTAGATCTTAAACCCACACAGACCACAAAAACCTGAGGACTGAGCTAACTGCTTGTGCTTTGACTTTGACTTGTAGTCCTTAAAGGTGCATTGTGTGATGGAATTTTATTTGTTTGTTTAATTGTTTTCCCAACCAGACTTCCCAAAAAACTATTATAGTTATTTGAATGACTACAATGCTTCTTTCCTGGTAAACATTGAAACATTTCAAAATGTTTTACTGTTTTCACCAGCATTTTGTAACCCTGTGATCTTGCTCTAACTTCTACTTTATTAGCTCATCAGTCAGTTGACATTTTAAAAGGGGGTTTGTCCTATGAATAGCAATCTCAACATATTAAACTGGGATAAAAATATTGAACTATTACACACTTCACCTTTAATAACTAGTTATAGACCTTTCCCCAACCAACCTGACAGAAATCAAATGACGTCATCTGAATGTGATGAAAGACTATTGATACACTGTGCATAAAAAAGGAGAACTGAGACTGTGGAGAGAGTTTGCATGCTCACTTGCACAGAGTGATTATGGGTAAGAACTCAAGGCATGAGAAGATGATAAAAATGTTTCTCTGCTGTGTGTTTATGTCTGTCCGTCATCAGGGCTCTGTATATGAGGACAGTCTCTACAGTGGCTCTCGACGCTCCAGTGCTCGTGCTGTAAGAATGATTGCACTGAACTGTAAATGTCCATGAAATCTGTAACGTTAACCTGTGGGTTGAGTTCCCTAACCAACAAGTGTGATATATATATATATATATATATTTTTTTTTTTTTTTTGTAATATTCTCTCTTCATAATAATTAATGCTGTAATGCCACTCAGAGCATTCTCAAAATATTACTTGGGTATGTTTTAACACATTAAACACATGGGGCTGAATGGGATTTAGAAGCTAATGCAGGTCAGAAGTGCTTTGAAATGCTTTTAAGAAGGCTTTGAATGAGTTTTGTTAATTCCATAAAGCTAAGAGTGCTTTATATTTGTAGAGCTGATAATCTTAACATTGTCACATGACATTATCTTTTGAAAAACATCAGGAATTTTTGTTAAAATTGACATGAATGTTTAAAGGAAAGTGTGTATTTTAGGTGTTTTTAAATATACAGTACTGTGCAAAAGTCTTAGGCCACTAGTATTTTCACCAACAATTTTTTTGTTCTTTTGCTGTAGTGACCTTTGCAGGTTTCTTAAAGCATTTTGGAGACATTGCCACAGTTCATCTGGATTTATTCTGTCTCCGTTTGTTCTGTTTCTTCATGTCACTCCAGAAAAACTGGATGATGGTGAGATCAGATCTCTGTGTGGAGCACTGGCTGTTGTCAGACTCCTTGTGCAAACAAAAATCTCACTGGATTATTACATTTAATGACCAAAATAATGTTTGGGAATGTAAACGGATATATTTACTACTGACACACTACAGCAAAACATAGAAATAACTGACTTAAAACCATTTTTTTTTTGGTGAAAATACTAGTGGATAAAGACTTTTGCACAGTACTGTATATTAGCAATCATCATAAACTATATATGTCAACTGTTATATTTCACTAGTTGGTTTAATTGATTTGCAGTACCACCGAAACATTTAAAAGTACAAATATTGCATGATGTCTCTCAAATTAATAACTGCATGTATAATCTTAAGAAATGAACAAAATGCAGTTTAAAATAATTTTAGATGCAGTGTCACAAATGTGAATTTCAAGTATTTCATGTCAAGCGTGTTCTCCAACAAAGGATTGACAGGCATGTATGTTGTCAAAGTGGGTATTCTTCCGGGTAGAATATATTTTTTTTTTTGAGTCTCTTACAGATGTGCGGTGACTGTATCAGGCCTGAAATGTCTGACAATCTCAAATCCATTTCGAGTACATCGTCTCTCTTGCTCTGTCTCTCTGTTTCTTCACATTCTTATATAGCGTGTGTGTGTGTGTGTGTGTTCGTTCCTCTAGTCCTCTGAATATGGTGGTTTCCCGGGCTCCAGCTCTAGGACTTCGTCCAGAGCAAATTCTGCGTGTGGAAGTCCAGTGGTGAGCAACTTCACTGCCACTGATGCCCAAGATTATCATGGACTATCACAATTATATTTCTCAAGTTGCTTTCTCAGTGACCGATTCAGCTACAAGCATCCAGTTCATTGGGGCTTGTGCTTTTAATGTCTCATAAATCCGGTACTGTCTGAAATTGATTGTTGTTTCTAGCTAGATCAGTGGATGAATATGCTTTGTCTCTAAAATGTAGTAATTGCTTGATGTTTACCTTAAGTAGGGTTGAGTTACTTTAACAGTGTAAGAAAGGACATCTGAGGTTGTATGAGTGTTTGTGTGCATTCTTTCTTTGGGTGCATGCAAAAAGCCAACTGTTAAACTTGGACAGTTGAGACTTCACAAATAGCTGAAATACCTCTTGCATTGATGTTCATTGCTGTCATCTGGTGGTTTCCAGGAGGACTGCAGCAGCTCAGTGGCTAGTTTTATGCGCAGCTCAGCTAGTATCAGTGGCCTCTCTAGAGACCTTGACCGTGTGGTCATTCCTGACCTGCCAAACGTTAATGGGAGGCTGTCAATGGTATGAGAGTGAAATCTTCGGGTTCATGTGATTTGTGGTGGTTGATGCCCTGGTTTAAATTGCTTGTGTGTGTGTGTGTGTGTGTGTGTGTGTGTGTGTACAAGCAGTGGCATGTTGAATTGAGGTGATGGTCTGCATGTCAGATGGTCAGTGGTCAGAAAAGTGGTTATGGTTGCAGGGAACCACAGAAGTCTGATGTTTATAATGATTATTGATAGAATTTCCAGTTGTTAATATTATAAGTCAATGTTGTGTGTATAAAAGACCTATTCACAGCACCCTGTTAATTACAGAATTGCTTGATGGTTACAGATTGATTATTAATCAAATACTGTCATTGTGGTTTGAATCGTATCAGCTTGACTTGGACTGATTTTCTTCCTCTAACAGGAATATCTCTTTTACTAACTTGTTTATGTTGCCACCATGTCTTCAGGGAACAGCATGATTTAGAATGAATGAATAAGAGACTCAATGACTTGACTCGATTTTTTTTTTTTCAAGACTACAAAATCTATTGACTGTGCATCTTTTTTAATTACAGGCTGATGACAGGTTAGAGCGAGACTACTTAGAAAAGGTTTGTGAATTTTTATTTATTTTTTTGTCAATTTGTTTATCTTTTTAGCCATTACTGTATAACCAAGGGATGTTACCTACTGTATGACTTTTTAGGGATCCTCACGAGCATCAACTATTTCTGGCGCCACTCTAACCTCTCTAGGTGGGACGTCCTCACGGAGAGGAAGTGGAGATACATCCATCACTGCTGACACAGAAGCATCCATAAGGGAAATCAAGGTGTGTGTCCTGATGTCTCTGTCTTGTGGCAGTTTAAATTTAAGAAGCAGGCTTATAGAACCACAATATCATCCCATGATTACATGGTATGCATTTGCTGGCAAATTAGTTAGATAGCACATATTTTATAAATCTATTTATTTATTATATAATTTAGTCTGATAAGAACTCATTGCTCATTTTCATCATTCATCTTGCTCACAGAAAACAATTTCCACTTTCTTTATGTTGCTCAGTCATATTTCTAGTGATCTGTCTTCTAACAAAGTCTCAGCTCCAATCAAACACACCTGAACAATATAACTAAGACGTTTGTGTGTTGAACTCTTCAGGAGCAGGACTGACCACCTTTTACGATCTGCTTCACTGTTATTTTCTACAGCTTTGTACTTGTTTTTTTTCACAGTAATTCATTTGAAAGTCTGGTGTTCTTTACCCTTCAATTGCTCTTCCTCCACTGTATCCTTTATCCTTCCTCTTCATCCTCACTCTTCATGCTTTTCATTCAGGAGATCCATGAGCTTAAGGATCAGATTCAAGATGTGGAGGCAAAGCACATGCAGAACCTCAAAGAGCTCAAGGTACATGGCTGGTAAAGGCAGTGCCAGTCAAAAGCCCAGCGAGAACCTGCCATTTTTTTATTTATATGTGATAGTGCTGGCAAAGGAACAACACATTTTGTGCTTTTTTACCAGCGAGTGGTGGATCAGAAAAACAATGAGATGATATGATGTTAGTCTCTGGTTCTCTCATCTTGCATGTTTATATGTCTATGCCACTGAAGTCTAAAGCCTCATTTCCTCTGCCTTGCTTCCACCTTTGACTTTATCTTATTCTCCAAAACATATCGTTACACATCCCTCTTCATGATTTAGTTTGATTCGATTTTTAATGTTAAGGAGAAATTTAGTTTAAAATTGTGTTTAAGACTGATGTAGAAGTTGAGGTATTGAAATGCATGCACAGAAATGTGTTTGTGAGTGTTGGCTGGTTTTCATTGTGGTGTCTGACTTTTTAAAGGATTCCCTTTTGGAAGTGGAGGAAAAGTACCGTAAGGCCATGGTCTCCAATGCACAGCTGGACAATGAGAAGACCAATATGATGTTTGAAGTGGACACTTTGAAAGACTCTTTAATGGAACTGGAGGAGATGCTCTTTGAAACACGCCGTGAGCTTGAGGAAAAGTGTAAGGTCTGTACAGTCAATAGTGCATTATAATAAGTTGCAGTAATGCGTTGTTTAATATGTTGTGGAACCACAAATAATAGATTGTTAAAATGGTAAGAACTTTTAATTGGAAATTATATTTTTAATTTTGTAATCATTTTTTGTCATTTTATTAATGGTGTACAAATGGTATTTTTGTACTTTAATCTCAGTGATAACACTCTTAAATATTCAGTTTAAAGGGTAAAAAACAACTAAAGGCAGTTTTATATTTTAGGACCTTGAACGAGAGAAGCATGCTCATAGCATACTGCAGTTTCAGTTCAGTGAACTGAAGGAGACGTTGAAACAGAGTGAAGAACTGCTCACTGTGAGTATTGTAGTATTTATGCATGTGCTAAAACCTTGTCTTTTTCAAATGCTTGGCTTATCTGCCCATCTGCTTTAACAGCTTCTCTCCTTCCTTCATCTTTGGTCTTCTTCCATGCACAATACCTCTCTATAGGAGATCCGTCAATTACGGCTCAAGCAAGATGGCAATGTTAGGGAGATTTCTGACCTCCAGGAAACTATTGAGTGGAAGAATAAAAAAATTGGGGTATGATCCCTCAGTATCCAACTCCTGTAAAAACTGTATTTGTCATTACCTTCACTGTAAGAGAAATATAATGTTATCTTTCAAAAACTATAATTGTAGTTTAACTAGATTCCACATCTGTTTCCTGCTACAACCTGTCTGTCATTGCAAAACTGTTCTTGTCTGCAGCACTGATGTTTTCATTGCTTTCACCTTCTTTCTCTCCTCTTCGCCCGTATCTTTGCCAAATCCCTTCCGGTGCTGTTCAGGCATTAGAAAGGCAGAAGGAATTTTCTGATGCCATTCGAAATGAACGGGATGAGCTTAGAGATGAGGTTGTTCAGCTCAAAGATATTTTGAAGGTATTGATGTGTGTGGTGAAACTAGGGCTCATTCTTTTCTCATCACATTTTCCTAACGAAAAAGCTTTATATTCATTTTCATGTACAGATGCTAAGACCCAGACTATAATGAAAATTGATTCATTAACACTCAATCTCTGACTGAATGAACCGTATAGTAATCATATTATCTACAAATACATGTTTACAAATAAGAAATCTAGGTCCAGTGCATCTAAATTTAACCTGATTTTTTTAAAATAATAAGTATACTAATATTAAACTGTTTTGCTGTCCAGAAACATGGCATTGTCCTTGGACTCGACTTGGCCACCAATGGAGAAACAGACGAAGTCGGAAAGGCTGATCAGAATTCTCAAACTGCATCAGCTGAAATCCGAGAGGGGAGTAGTGTACTAGGTAAGCTGCTTTTCTTAGCTTCATTCATAGCATGCTAACATGTTTTAGCTTTGACACTTTGCATTTTTGGCTTGTACAGCTCAAGCCAAGTCTAACCAAACTGTCACCGTCACATTAACATCTCTCACACTTTCCTGTTTCTCTGTATCCACTTTACATATACAGCTAGAATGAAAGTTAACACTACAGAGTCATGTCTCTTTCTTGAGTCTACCTTTCAATACTCTGCTGAATGAGTGTTTATAAATTTGCTGAAAATGTCAACATCCTTGAATTTAACATCAAAATCAAGAAAAGGAATTGCAGTGTAGCTTGTTCAGTTCTTGACTTTATTTTGGGGTTTTCTTCTTCGGGACATCCTTCAAGACTTTTGATTTGTATGGGTTTAAGAACTTTGCCATGGAGTCTTTTTTCGCTCCTTTCCCTCTTTCTTTTTCTTCTTGCTCTAAACATTTGCCAAATATTCAATGGCTTCTACAGATTTTAACTACTGACACCTCAATCATCTCCCAGGCACTCATCAGTTGAAGGTGTGTAAAGACCAGCAACAAAAAGATTTGGATGATGGGGTGCCAGGGAATCAGCAGATTTCAGCAGAGTTCAGTTCTACAAACGCACCTTTAGAAGCAAATGAGAATGGAGATCTTGGGGACCAAATGAATCAGGGTGTAGAGCAGCTTGAGAATAGACCTGAAGAACCTCCAAGTTCTGTTGGTGATGATGAACTCACTGCAACAAGACCCAAGGAGCAGATCAAATCTGAGGCACATATACCAGAAGATTCAAGAGCTAATACAGAGGAATTAGAGTGCATTGTTCACAAGGATGGACATTTGGAGACAGATCAACAAGAGAGTGAATGTGTCAAACCTAGTCAGGTCATCAAAGAAGAAACTCCTTTAGAGTCTGTCTCTGGTTCTGTCCATGATGAACCTGATAAACCTGGTCAAGCTGTGCTTGATGATGAACTCAAAGAGGAGCCTGCAAAATCATCTCAAACAGAGAAGCTTGCCAAAACCCAAGGTGCTAGTGCTTCAAATAAAAAGAAGAAAAGGAAGAAGAAAAACAAGCAGAAGCAAAAACAAAGTGACAAGCAAGAGATTGACACAAAGATAGATGACAAGACGAAAACCGTCTGTAGTGAAGACAACCCAAACCAAAAAACAGAAGGTGATCTAGAAGGAAACAATCAGGAGCCCTTAGGGAATGATGTATCTGAAACAACGATAAATACAGATGTCCCACCTGATGCTAAAAGAACCAGTGAATTGGATGGTATCAAAACAACAAGTGCAAATATAAATGCTGATGAGATTCAAGATAACATTCTGTTAGCTACAGATGAAGCCGATTTAGCAGGAATTTCTAAAACAATGTCTAATTTTGATTGTCCTGAATCCAGCAATGGTATCCTTTCAGATGATCTGTCCAGCAAAGTTATCTCTAAACCTGCAAACATTATTGATAAACACACTGAGGATTCAACAAGTCCTGACTCTGAAGCTGTAGTCTATAGCTGTGAGCTTGTATCTTCAGAAACTGAGACTTCACTGCCTTGTGAACCTTCTGCTCAGTACATGGATGCAGGTGAAGGGGTTGTTGAGTCCATCAGCTGCTCTGAGAACATTGAGAGATCTTCATCGGTAGACATGAAGGAAGTGAAGAGTCATCTGAACTGTGAAGTGGAAGAACAGGAAGTAAATGTCCAGAACACTGATGTAGATGGGACCACTAACCCTGAAGATCAAGATAACTCTGCTCATCCCTCTTCCTCTGTAATGGAGAAGGTGGAAAATGAAGCTGAAAGGGTAATCCAGGAACAATCTATTGATCAGCCAATGGAAAACCAACTTCAAGAAAGTATTGGAGCAGAATTGGAGCAGGAAGAGGTTGAGAGACGAGATGATCTGGATAAAGAAAACCTTAAAACGCCTACTGAAAAAGTGTCTGATAATCAAGAAAGTGTTGGATCAGGATTAGACCAGGAAGAGGTTGAAAGAAAAGATGATCTGGATAAAGAAAACCTTAACATGCCTACTGAAAAAGTGTCTGATACTCCAGACAGTACTAAAGCAGAATTGGACCAGGAAGAAGTTGAGAGACGAGATGAATTGGATAAAGAAAACCTTAAGGCGCCTACTGAAAAAGTGTCTGATACCCAAGAAAGTATTGGATCAGGATTAGACCAGGAAGAGGTTGAGAGACAAGATGATCTGGATAAAGAAAACCTTAGAGTACCTACTGAAAACATGTCTGATGGAAGCCATGGTGACAACACCCCTTTAATTGAGACACAGGTTCAGTTTGTACATGAGGATCACTCGTCTCCCAATGAAGCAATTAACGAATCAGTTGCTGAGTCAGATTCTTCTGACCAAGAACCTAAGGGTGAAAAAGATGAGGAGGAAAGATCAATACAAAATCAGCTTAAAGTGCAACTGCCTGAAGATGGAGAAGACCTTCTGGTAAAGTCAGATGTGGCTGCTCAAGAGGTCATGGAAGAAGAAGAGGAAGATGAAGGAGAATCGTTTGATTTTGATGAAATGGATCTTGAAGCATCATCAGATGCGCCTCTAAAAAACGTTCTAGATCAGCCAACAGAGGAAGGTACTCTTTTCAAAGATGACGCCCAAGAAGCAAGCCTGGAATACCAAAGCAATGTCACCGATCTAGAACATCTAGAACTTGCAGATCAGGAATCAAAGTCAAAAGAGCAGAGAGATTATGGACAAGACACCGAAAACCCACAAACAACAACAGTTATACAAGGATGTTTAACAGAGGACAGCCAAATCAGCAGTGAAGTCAAACCTAATGATCAGCAGCATGAGACTTCTGGAAATAAAGATGCATTTGAGGAGCATCAGCAGGCTTCAGAAAAGGTGACGCTCAGTGAAGGAGTTAATCTGATCTCAGAGATGGAGAAAAGAAATGTTGGCCAAGAGATCAATAGTTCCATTCAACATGGAAACAAAGTGTCAAGTATTTCAGGAGATCTGGAAGTTGAGAAGGAAACCACAGAAAGAAACAAGGCAGATGAAAGAAAAGAATCTAAAAAAAGTGGAAAAGGGAAAGGGAAGGGCAAGGGGAAAGAAGAATGTAAAATGTCTTAATATACAAGGACATTGCTGAGTCTCTTCCCAGCATCTTCAATTGAAAAAGTATTTTGCACTTATGCTGATCCTACTGAAATAATTTTGGGACCATTACTTCAGAGAACCCTAAAATAACCAAACTTTTCTTACAGTCAATCCCAGTTATCAGTCATTGCATCTTTTCTGCAAACATTTTATACATGTTTTACACCTGATTAACAATACAGACAGAACACTTGAAATTAGTTCAAACAGTATTTAAAATCCCCAAACCAATTACTCATTAAATGCTATCAGTAATGGGTTTAAAGTGTCATATTTATTATGAAATTTTACATGAGCATGAATAAAATGTTTCTTATACTATATGAGTGATACAACTGATCAGCTTTCTGTCTGTGCTGCAGTCATGTTTAGCAACTCCTTAATTACAATGTTTTCGGTAACAGAGGACCTATAATGAATTTTGTTTAAATTGGTGTTATGTTGTTTAAAATGGTGGTAAATAAAAAAAAATTAAAAAAAAACATTTATTGTGTGCCAAACTTACTAAACATTCCTCTAAGAATTTGACTGGAGCGTTGAAGTTATGTTTTGTTTTTACAATTCATTTGTTGGAAGATAAGATTGAAAAAAAAATGGAAATATTTGATTCTGTTTGGTGAAGATGGTGTTGGAACATTGAGACAGTGTTTGTTAAGTGAACCATGTATTTTAAAATAAAACTTAAGCAATTAAAAATTAGTTTTGCACTATTGTTTATTATGTAAATTTTTAAGTATATTGATAGAGGACATTTAATTAAACCGCTTCAGATAAGATTTACTTATTTTTAAGTCATGATAGTTTTATTTTTTAGGACATGAATGATAATATGTCACTGTCACACATTCATTGCTTCACAAACCTCAAGCTCACATGAAAAACACTGTCATGTAATAGACGTACAGATTGAACGCTAAGATATTTTGACTTCATGTGGCTGAAGCCTCTGAGGTCACTGAAGTTTCTGCATGTTGTCCATCCTCATCCTTCACATCCCAGCATAGGATAGCCTCACTTTTTGCATGCCCTGACTCCTCCCCCTCCATGCCTTTGGCTCCTCCCACCCCTGGTATGTGAAATCTTTCCTGTCTAACCTTGAAATTTGTTTTAACATGAGAATGTAATATTTTATTATTGCAAAATACATGTTTAAGATGTTTAACTGTAGTTGTTAAAAAGCATGAATGTCCCAAAAGTGTTTATTTTATTAAGGTTGGATAACAGTTGTTTTTCAAAAAAAAAAAAAAAAAAAAAAAAACCCTGCACGGAAAAAGATGTTGATTGTTGTCTAATGGTCTGTCTCTTGAACTTGCTTTTCAGAAATTCGCTTGCGAAAACTGGTTGATGAGAGGGAAAACTTAATAGAGCAGGTGCGCTGCTGGCAGTTACATTACCTTGACTTTATCCTCATTTTGTGCCATTACAAGCATGATTTTCTGTTTTTTTTTTTTTTTTCTATTCAGGTTAAGCGATTGAAAGGTCAGCTTGAGCAGAAGACACAGAAGAATGGTATGGAGGATTCGTCCAGCCCACAGGGAGATGTGCTGGAGAACGGTGCTGACTCCAGCATCATGGATATACAGAGTAAGAAACTGCCTGCACTCTGTGAGCTATTGGGCAAAAGTTCTTCAGCTCACAATGTTCATTACATTGTTAACAATCATTTTTAACAGATCTGGGCCTGTATCTGGGCTGGTTCTTGACAGCTAAAGAAGGGTGGGCTGGGAGGGGATTTGTATTGCGAGGGGAAAAAGTCTAGATATACTGTAGATATCGCTATATTAACTATATTAACTAAAGGATGTTATATGTACACTGGGGGAAAAAAAGCTTTCATGGGCAGCCTAGAATATCATGCACTTTCACAACAAAATAAACGTATTTTCTTTATTGAATAATAATAATAAACTCGTTGTTCTTTCTCTGTAACTAACTTTTTTATTTATACCAAACAAGGCCATAATCATATCTAGAACTTTAGGGGGACTATTAATTGTTTTGAAAATATTACGACCAGACTACTATTGTAATGGTAAAAGAACTAAAATAATGTGATTTTTTTTTTTTTTGTAAAGTAATCAATCTGAACTGCATAATGGATAATACTGTTGCTATTGTAAGTAATTATTAAATTCAACATTAACAGCAAGTCAAAAGGGGTAAGCTTTCAACTGTATACTCTACATGCATTTTAGATGCTTGTATGTGCTCATGCCCCATCCATGCAATGAACACATGTTATTAAATTGTTTTTGTTTTCGTTCATTGTTAGTCTCTGCTTTCTTCAACAGACTGAAGTCTCCGTGTGAATTCAGCGGACCTTGCATTCAGATAATAAAATAAATATGCTGCAGTTCTCTGGAGTTACTTTATGATTGTTTGGGCAGTCTCAAGCTATAGCTTAAACATCTCAAAATACAGTCCGCTTCAGATTACCTTTAATATATACACACAAAAATGAACATTATATTTATCTAATTCTGATTGGGTGGGCTCAGCCATGCCCTTACCTGGAGCCGGCCCTGGCCTGTATTCACAAAACATCTTAAGGCTAAATGTAGCTCCTAACTTGCCGATTTAGGAGAAAATAGTAAAAATAATGGGTGTGTAAGTCCTAAATTTAGGACTCCTAAATTTTTGCTACAGGAGTATTTCACAAAGCGGATTAGCGCCAAAATGAGCTCCTAAATCTGTGAAACATTAGGAGTAGTTAAGATTAATCCTAAATCACTAAGACCAAAATCACAAACTATCCACCCTGCTGAAAAAACAATACAAACCATCACAGAAATGCTAATGTTTTCCACTACAATTACCATTACAAACTTAACAAACCATCAGCTTTTAACCATTATAGCCATTAAAAAAATGGTTTCCTGTTGTGTGTCTTGAGACATTTTCCATTAGGATTTAGTGGTTTTAACAAGCCACCAATAGAAAGTGATCTATTTCCAGTAGAGACCAACAGGCTCCATTACAGTTACCATTAAAACCAGTACAAGTCTTTTCTAATAGCCTAGCGGTTAGAGCACTGACATATCTCCCTGGTGACCCGTGTTTGAGTCCTGACTCGTGGTCCTTTGCCAATCCTGTTCCCAACTCTTAACCCCATGCTCTCCTATGATTCTCTACTGTCCTGTATGTTACAATTCCCATTATAGCCAGTAAAACCAATGCAAATTCTGTGATGGTTTCTATTGTTGTTTTTTTTCAGCAGGGCTAAAATGGCATCAGAATGGTTTCTGGCAATATGTCTGGGGACATAAACATTTTAGAAACACTGCCTTTATTTGCACACGTTTTCCAATGCACCTTATGGTTTTGGAGGTTAACTCAAAATTTTTCTTTGATTACGTCCTTGTTTTCATTAACAAGTTAGGCAAGAAGCTGTTCTTGCATCTAGTTTGGTTTTATTTTACGCTTACATGTCTTACTATCAGCCATGATGATTCTAGTCTGTTAATTAAAACGCTGTTTATATGCATATCCACTGTTTGTGAGAAGCACACATGTAAGAGGCTGACAATTAGCTGAACATATACTTAGTGACACCTGCATTTTAAAATATTTATTTGAATGTGGTAATATTTTTGTTTTTAAACCTTTATTTGAATATTGCAACATAACATCGCATTCTACAATATTTAAATGAATCTCTGACAGAGACCCCTCCCCTATCAGCCAATCACTGTGTGCATAGTTAGTAAGCATGCTGACATCATTCATAGCAATGAGGTCAACTCTGTAGATGTTAAAAAACCATAATTTGACTGGTAGCATTTTTCGTTGTTGAATTG
Organism: Carassius carassius; assembly: GCF_963082965.1. Lineage (NCBI taxonomy): Eukaryota > Metazoa > Chordata > Actinopteri > Cypriniformes > Cyprinidae > Carassius > Carassius carassius. The sequence goes on along the minus strand of NC_081773.1, from coordinate 16,320,255 downwards.
TACTACCTACTGTTGTAATGGGAGGTAGCAAAATCTGACAGGGTAGTACAAATCGACAGAACACTGGGTCTTATCTGGTATCATTAAAAATGGCTGTAGTCACACTCATCTTAAAGAAACCTGGACTAGATTCATCTGGTCTGAATAACTTCAGACCTATATCTTATCTCCCCTTCATTTCCACTGCTTGAAAAAGTGGTTGCTTTGCAGCTACAAGCAAAAATCTCTCTGCCAACAATCTTCTTGACCACTTATGTTTTCAGTCAGGCCACAGCACTGCTAAAAATTACCACTGACCTTTTAGTATCTGCTGATTCTGGCTGTATTCCTATATTGCTGGATTTAACAGCTGCTTTTTTACACCGCATCTCATCATATACTTATTTCTCGGCTATCGGCATCACGGGTACTGCTGTGTCTTGGTTTATATCATATCTCTTGGATAGACTTATTTTTATTAGAATTCAAAACTTTCAATTGTCGTTTGGTTCATTCTCTCAAGGTGTCCCTCAAGACTCGGTTCTTGGACCTCTCCTGTTCAACACTGATTTGCGTCTCCTTGGCCAAATTATCCCTAGCTATGGTCATTATTATGCTTATGACCTGCAAGTTTTCATATCAGGTCGTTCTGCCTCTACTATTTCACTTAATTCATTGAATGCCTGTATTGCTGACATTAAAAATATGGTTACATAGCAACTCCCTACAACTAAACGACGATTATACTGAGTTTATTGTTTTTGGTACATCCTCTCTCTTGAAACTTTTGAACTGTTTATTTCCATTGATGGGGCTATGTTAAAACCATCTTATTCCATTAGAAATTTGGGTGTAATATTTGACTCGTCATTTACATTCCAATCTCATATTAGTTCTATTTCCAAGACTGCATTTTACCACCTCCACAATATTGCTTGTCTGCATCCTACTCTGTAAGTACCAAAGACACTAAAACTCTCATTCATGCCTTAACTTCTTGCCTCGATTACTGTAACTCACTTCTCATTGGACTGCCAGCTAAAATGATAACTAGGCTACAGTATGTTCAAAACTCTTCAAGTCAAAAAGCCTGAACACATTACCTCATTACTATATATTCTCTATTGGTTGCCTGTTTCTGTTCACATTCAGTATAAAATGCTTTTGTTAACTTTTTAATGTCTTCATGGACTTACTCCCCATTATTTATCTGAACTGCTGCACTATAATAAACCTTCTTACTCTCTTCATTCATGATTCAAACCTGCTTACCATACCTCGTTTTACCTCATATCAATGGGTGGTAGATCTTTCAGTGCTGTAGCTCAGAAACTCTAAAATTCTCTTCCACCAATTCTTTCCGTCACTGTAACTATAAAATTATTCATATCTCAACAAAAAACCTATTGTTTCTTACAGTATTTCAAGCTTTATTCTCATTGATGTTTTTCTGTGTAACTATACTGGGTATTTGTGGTGTTCTTTCTGATTTTGCTGTTAAGTCACTGTGTATTTATATCTGTATGCATGAGTACAATCACATGCATTTATGATTAAAGCGGTCTTTATGTATTCTCTCCTTGTACAGCGAACTTGAGCAAGGCACTTTATAAATAACTTATTTTTAAATGTTCCTTATTTCAGGGGATGCAATCAGACAAATCAATGACCTCAAATTTAAGCTTGTCAAATCAGAGCAAGAAGTCACAGCACTTGAACAGAATGTGAGTTTTTTTAATATATTTCATTACTATTAATAATCGTAACTAATTTTACTCTTCTAAAATATTGAAACTCATGTTGTAGGTCACAAGGCTCGAGGGTCATGTGACCCGTTACAAAGCTGCATCTGAAAATGCAGAGAAGGTGGAGGACGAACTCAAAGCTGAGAAACGCAAAATGCAGCGAGAGGTACAATAGCCCAATAGCTCTGCTTTCTTAAAAAAAAAAAAAAAATCCAAAGTTATACTTACATGTACATATAATAAAATGATTGGCTTGCTCAACTATTTTTATGATAGTTACGCTCTGCACTGGATAAGATTGAAGAGTTGGAGTCCAGTAACAGCCACCTCTCGAAAAGGCTGGAGAAGATGAAAAGTGGCCGAGGAACAGCAACTCCCTAATAGGTTTTTTTTTTTTTTTTTTTAAGCTCTGTCCCATAATCTGTCCGAATTCACCTCCACTGCCTATCCATTTCCCATCATTCTGAACCTAAGCAATGTTGATAAAACTATAAACAACCCCATGAGAACCCTGCTACCGTGCCATTTCTTCCTGTTTATCCATTTAGGTTGAGTTCTTCATCTTTGGAGAACCCAATCAGGACTCTCAAAGGATGCAGGAGGACACTTGTGTGCCTCATTCAAAAGCTCAAACACTGTAGTTCAAAAAGTTAGAATGGTTATTGTCATGTGAATGTTGCTGAATTGATTTGAGCTTAATGTGCAAGGCTGTCTGAGATTATTTGGAGAAAGATCTTAAAAGAAAATGTATGGATTCGTAATGTGAAGATAAGGACATGTTGTCCAGCTCTAGGAAGTCTGGATAGCCATTTGTTTGGTTAAAGACACCAGTTGCTTCTATAAGACAAGACCGATGAGTATGTGTGATTGTGCGTGTTTGATGCTTTCATGTGTTCCACTTGCAAAGATATTTTGTTAGCACTATTGAGTAGTCTAGATCTTATATCCGAAGCTAAATGTTCTGGAGTAATATTAAGGTCTCACAGCTGGCTCTTGCCATCTGTGTTCCTTTTTTTCCTCTAATGAATAGTCTATAATGGTCTTCCTAACATGCTGAAAGACCAGTGTGACATACATAATTGAGGATGAATACCGATTCCTAGTGAATTTTGTTGTTGCATTGACGCTGACGACTGAACCACATACATCAGAAAGTTGTTCTATTTCAGGCGAAACAGCAACTTTTGGTGTTGTTTTTGACAAGATTTAACAGTAATAACCTCCAGGTGATGAAAAAGCCTGGAAGATTCAGAACGGTCTCATCCTTTCCAAACATATGAGGAATGATGAGATCAGAAGCATTAGTTGTTGAAGACTGTTGTGATCACTAGCACCATTTATTATCACCAGCCTGGATGAGAGGCGGCTCCACCCTGTTTACAATGCTTTAAACCATTTGTAGGTTAACTATGGAAACTGTATGAGTTATCATCTGTAATAAAATGTAAATTTTAATAAAACGTTGTCTGTGTATACATTCATCTAACAACACAGTGTACCAAAGAAATTCTGAAATGTTTTCTAAACGTGTGCCATGTGCATTTGTGACCTGAATATAATACATACATGCATACATACTTTATTTGGAACCTCCGAATGCATATAAACAAAGCAACCAATACTCACAGGTTATGGAAAATGTAAATTTAACACATTTTAAACCTAAATAACATTGGTGAAGTAAAACAGCAACTCTACCCCTCATACAAACTAGTTTTCTCAGTTTTTCTTACAAACCCCCCACCCCCCGAAAGTTAAGTATATTTCTCTGTCCATTAAAGAGATTCAAAGATTTTTTTTCCCCATTATAACCTCTCTTCTGTAACTTAAATATACAAAGATGAACTGAACAACATATGCACCATAATATGCAGTGTAATTTTGTCATTTCTACACGTGAAATGTAAAAAGTTGGGTTCCACAATCAAAAGAGAATGGATATTATAGATATGAGTATTGTGTGATTATTATAGTGCAGCTGAATCATTGCCAAAGCAATATCTACTTTATTTAGGGATCGGTTTCCTCAATCTGGGATGTACGATACTCCACAACAGACTTTTTCATGTTCTTATCTGGAGTAAGATCTGTGCAGCTAAGTGGCTTCCCTGTAACTGGATCATTGTTGTTCCTGCAAAAATGAAAAAATTTATAAATAAATTATATTATATTTCTACTATACACCTCATTATAGAAGATGGCAAAACGAGAGACATCCTTTGATAACCCCCACAGGTGGAGCAGACACCTATCTGAGCAAATAGCTCGTCTGTGGGCCTCTGTCTAGTAAGGAACCCTGTTATTCATGTTCATCATCACAGTCTTTTGCAAATCTTAGTTTCAACCTTGTATACCATAACATTTCCTCAAGGAGTAAACTGACTTTCCCAGATGTTTTATGTACTTCAATGGTGCAACTCCTCATGAACAGTAAGAAACAAGACTATTCCTTTGAGCACCCAACTCCAAACTCTCAATGCACTAACACAAAAATAAAATATCAATGGAATGCAAATGTACATTTTCAGAAACTAATCCACTGAATCTTACGTCTTAAGATATTCCTCAATGGCTCTTCGCTCGTACACACATCCACCTTTGGCCTTGACGGGATCAACGAATATCTTCCCTGACAAGGGACATACCAGATGAGGAGGCACTTGAACATTGCTCTCACCTATGTATTGCTGAAAAGCAGATTAAATGGGAAAAATAAAAATAATCATTGGTGATTTTTTTTTTATTAATATAGAACAAGATAATATCCTAACATATAGGAATTATTCTCAATTTAATTTACTACAAGTGTACAGAGCTCAGATTGCTTACTACATTATTAAATATCATTTTAACCGGTTGAAATAATGGGAAGGGGGCTGCTCAAGTATGCTTCTATATTCGAATCTCATATTTTCACTCTTTAAAAATATATATTTTTTATTTGTGCTTCAGACATTTAAAACTATGACTGTAGACAGCGTGTCCTTTAATATTCATAAACAGGATTCCTCTGACAAAATGTCTGGGAATCAGTTGTTGGTAATAACTGAATGAAAAAGAATTGACCTTTTCAATGGATTCCATGGACTGACATGCGTTTATTGCAGTGTTATCTTTAGCTGCTTGCTCGTAGACTTCTTTGCTGGTCAGGAATTCCTCTGCTAATATGCTAAAGAAACAATAGACAGTGGACAAAAATAAATGTACTCATTCATTATTGTATTTAAGTTTATTACATTTAGAATCGGATCAATGATAAATAATGTAATGCATTTTCCAACTTGAATGAGCTTTCATCTCGGTTCTGATTATATTAGATTAAGTTCATTGAATAATAATAAAAAATAAAAACAAAAAAACACCAATGAAGAATAAGAGGCTACCTGTCTAGTGGATCTTCTGCCTCTGGGAGTATCAGAAGTCCATGTACAGCATCCAAGATCTCTCTCATAGTAACATCAGCCGAGTAGTTTCGATCAAATATGTTGTGGCAAATCCTTCCCACACTGTTGATGTTGCAATGGTAGATCTATACTGCAGTTAAGAACTTTACAGAGTACAAAATGCTAAGGTTTTCTGCGCTGTACTCTTAATATATTAATCAAAAACAGAAATTAGTTTCTGAAAATTACTGGGGCACTTCTAAGGCTTAAGGATACAGGAGTATAGAACCGAACAACAGGTGGTTTCACTGGATAATCACGGCCAAACTGACAATACAGCTCAAAGGTTCCATTCTCATAGGGAGTTTCAGCCGGTCCTTTCATGACAATCCTCCAAAAAGCTGAAAAAAAAAGGAAAATGTAAATTGCATGACAACTTTATTGTACGTTTTACTTTGTGTAACTTTGACTACATTTAATTAGAGGAAGCAATGGACACCACATCCGAGGATCAAGTGGCAGATTTTAGACTACATACTTCATAGTAAAAGTCATTGACAAATTAGTCAAGTATCAAAAAACATTAGGAGAGTTTTGTAAAGATATGCAAGCATCTTAGTTTGGTGTATGCTCCCCGTTAGTGATATTGTTGATTATTACTTAATTATTGATCAAATAATTCACAATTACTTATGTTAGGAACTATTTGTACACTTCATGCATGAAAATCTAACAGCAGGAGAAAAAGCTTGAATTGTCTTTTGACCTTTAAAGCAGATTTATACTTACTGAAGTCTGTTTCTGAGGGATACACAGAACAAAATGGATGGGGATCACAGTGAAGACTCTTCAGTTCTTCTATGATCCGTTTATCTTTCTCCATGAAGCGGCCTGTCTTGCATTCTTGGATCTTCTTTTTAAGTACACTAATAAAGAAATTAATTGTATATTAGTATGTAGTATAAAAATAGTAAGGCTACCATTATATTCCCTATTATTTACCAGTCTGTACTTTGGGAATATTTGCTATAATACTTTTAAAGAAAAGAACCATGTGCGTTTTTAAATAACAACAGTCATCGTTTTGTAATCATAGTAATTTTGCACAAACAAAACTATCACGCGTCATAGTTTCTGGGTCCAAACACTATTTTAGATCTCAAATGCACATTGCAACTTTTTAAAAGCTTGGCTATAAATGCATGAAAAGGAGTAAAGGCTTAGAGCTGGAAACCGTATTTGATGTGTAACAAATTAAGTGGAGAGATCCATATCAATCTCTTGTTCACGTGTTAAAAAATAAACAGCGGACTTGTAGTCTGTATGTGTTGACAGTCAATAATACTTCTCTGTCCTGGCCGCTTTCTTAGTGATTTGAGCAGGAATCTTCATTTCTGGTCTTTCATCGTAGCCATGGTAGGCAAAAATTTTGGTCAAGTCTTCCTATTGATAAAAAAAAAAAAAACTATTATAATCTTGCTGTTGATAGACATTTTCAACAATATTTTTTTTTTTTTTTATCAGATATACATGTATATACAACCCTAGTTAAAAAAAAAAAAAGTAATAATAATAATAATAATAATAATAATCAATACACATTCATTTCAAACTAAGTATAGTTCAAATCTATCAGCATATTTACCGACATATCGCTCAAGACTTACTGATGTTAAAATAATTTCAACTTTATTTGGAGCACTTATGCACAATGCACATTTCTTGATATTAAGCCTAAAATGTGTTTTAATGTCACTATTGATGAGGATTATAAGATCTTTGGAATAATAAAGGTTTTTAAAAGGAAGATAATTAAAGTGTAGCTGAAGTATACTTGCAATAGTTCGACTGTGACGAGTGGGGAGGGGCCGAGAGCCGTGGGAACGGAACGAGGCCGGTGGAGTGATTGGAAATGAGCGACACCTGCTCCTCACCGGTCTCGCGTCCCACGGAGATTGGAAGGATACAAAAGAGCGACGACAGTGAAGGAAAAGAGAGGACCAGGCCTGGGCTTTATTTTGTGTTTTGCTTTTGTTTGTGCGTGACAGTCGTCCGCGAGGGGCTGTCGTGCTGTTTTGGGTTTATTTTTATCATTAAAGCTTTCATTTGATTGTCTGCCAGCTCCCGCCTCCTCCTTCCCGATGATTATGAAGTTTTATATTGTTAAATACACTTTAGCACAATCAAAAAGCAGCCTTAAAATATCCCAGTTTAGTAAAATACAGTTGCAGTTTATTTTAAGTACATAGATGTACATTTATTTGTAGTATACATACTATGAAATAAATGTATTTCAAATACATTTTAATATATTATGCATTCATTTAAAATCTAAGAATACAGTACATCATCTGTAATGTATGGTAGGTAATGGCTTTCATACCTCTGTTTTTATGGAAGAGACTGGTACCCTTCGTCTCTCTGCCCTCAGCTCCATGGACAAGACAGTTTCCATCTCAAAAAGCCTTAGAGCAGCTTTTGCATTCTCGGGCTTAAAGCAATATCCACCTAAAATCAACAGAAAAAGAATAATATTTTTAACTAAAACCTGTAATCAACAAAAGCTTAGTCCCTTGAGTTTTTAGCTGCAGCGGTTTCAACTCATATTTGGCTAGTGCAAGAGGCCCTATAGAGGTGGACAGTAGTGGAGTATTTTAACTCTGCTTTAAAAGTACATTTTTATTTATTTAAAAAGTATCTGTACTTTATCAGTGTGTTGTCTTCAGATAACTTTTACGTCTTTACGTTTTACGTACTTTTTACTGCACTGTGTTTCATATTAAATATAATTTAATACTTAATTACATCAGAAATCTAGTACTTTTACTCAAGTAAAAAAGTAATTCAAAGTTTTATTTGAGTACAAGACTACATTTTCAATGTAAGTATTAAAAGCAAACAAAAACAACTTGTGTTTATATACACACACACACACACACACACACACACAGTAAACCATGTTGTCACACTCCCTCATAAAGCATTACCAGTTCTACAGCCTTTGTTTCATGATTATTGGATTGCCTTCTGTTAATGATTTACCTTGCCTTTTCTGGATTTGGATTAATATTTTGGATTTGTTTGCTGTTGGACTGTCTCACTGTATTATCAACCTCTGCATTATCTCGACAACAATTCCCTGCCTAAAGTTTGGATTTGTCCGTTTGGTGTTTGATTGTCAAACGTCTGCACATGGATTCTACTGCACCAACTGCAGTCGCAAGTTCATTACAATATACTTTGCCTAATCTGGTTCCAGTGGAAACATCAACTCTGGCATTATCATACCAAATGGGTAGCATGGTGCCTAAAAAGCAATGTTATAAAAACCTGTAATATAATACCGGGGAAATATAAGTTAAATTAGTTTGCATATATTTTATAGATGTGTTAAAATAAATACTAATACTATTTTTTTCTCTTAATATTTACGGATCTGGTATTTTCGTTTATTTTATTGCCCTCAGTTTTAGGTAATTTGTTAACATATTGTGCTGTTATCTGTATTGTGCATTTGTTCATCTATTAGTCTGTGCATTATGGTGTCATGGCAGTTGATTTAGAAGATTCCTGACCATAGCTACAGTGCTGTTCTGAGAATTGTGTACTAATACAGTCACACCATTGGGTCAAATTGGTTTTACATACCAGATGTTCAAAAATGCAGAAACAAGTTTCAACTTTTATTTATTCTTTTTTACAGAAAATACTGAAATATTTACTAAATTTAAGAAAAAAAAAGTTATAACTTGCCTTGTATGTTTGATAATAGTGTGACCAAACATTTTTAAATTTTTTAAAAAGAGCAAAAAAAACAACATTAGTGACATCAGTATTGTGAGCCATTTAACCCATCCAAAGTGCGCACACAGCAGTGAATAAACACCCAGAGCAGTGGGCAGCCATTTTTTCTGCAGCGCCCGGGGAGCAGTTGGGGGTTTGGTGCCTTGCACAAGGGCACCTCAGTCGTGGTATTTAGGCTGGAAAGAGCGCTGTAAATTTAACCCCATACCCCCACAACCACCCCAACCCCACCTACAAACCCTGCCGGCCTGAAACTCGAACTCACAACCTTTGTATTACAAGTCAGAATCTCTAACCATTAGGCCACGACTTCCCAGATGGCACAATATAAAAATGTTAATACACAAACCTGTTACATAGCTGATTCCATGTAAAACTGTGTTATCTGCCATGCCAACAACAACTGCATCGACCACAATATTGCTGGCCATCAATTTTTTGGCAATGGTGACTGGATTACTCATGGAACTGTAGATTAGACAACAAATGTTATCCACAATCGTTTTAGCTGTTGTAGTTACATTAAGTCCATCAATTCAAGTAGTATAAGAACAGATACACAAAGACACACCTGATATCGTTTCCATCTGTCAAACACAAGATGCGACATCTGCAAGCTGGAAAACTTTTCTTGATATTGTCAAGCTCTGAGATACCACGAACAAGTGCATCATATAACCTTGTGTACCCAGATGCTTCAATACCATGCACTTGCTCCTACACAAAAAAAAAAAAGATTATGCAATACATTGATTCAACTGTCATTTATTATAAATGTTTTTTTTCTGTCTTTGAGATAATGGTGTAACAATCAGGACAAAAATACCTTGAAGGCTTCCAAATTTTCAGTGAATTTTAGAAGGGTTTTAACTTTGTCGTTAAACATCACAAGGCAGATGACATGCTGAAAATCATATGACATGCTTCGGTTTGAAAAGCTGTCAAAGATTTGCTTGACGGCATCAATTCGCATCATCTGACTGTCAGTGTCATAACACTCTTCCATCATTGAAGAACTTGAATCAAAGAGCACCTGATAAGAACATTTATAAATTCATTTGAATTAATAGCTTGTAAATCAATGTAAATTATGCACTCTCTATGTTAGCGGTTTGGCTATTGTGTACATAATTACTAGTTACTAAAATATAATTGCCTCATGAAACCATAGAGCTTTGTAATTATTTAAAACATTGTGTACAAGTGAACATACAAAAATAATGATTTCACATCTGCTTAAGTCTATTAACAGTAACAACAAATTTTATGTGAACTGGCTATGGGGAAAAAAAGCTTTGTAAAGCACTATGACTTTCCTCAAAAAGCAAGCATGTACTTAAATTCTGTGTCCTGGCACACATGGGGATTATAGCCATTTGAAAGTGTAGTAAACATTACAAACATTTAATTTATCTTACCACAATTGCCTCTTTGGGGGTTTTACTGACTTCAACGGTGTTGTCAGTTCTGGTATCATTGAGCCTGAATGGGTAAAATAAATTAAATATTTATACAACTTGTTCTGGAATACAAATATGTACAAGCTTAAAAGAGCTGCTTTATAGCTTTATGCTAGATGCATAAAATAAACATTTAATCAGCAAATGTAAAATGTTTTTATTGTTAGATGTTCCAATCTGCTTTCTATGATCAAACTTATTTGCAGTTTAATTGTATAATGCTATTGGTAAAATTGGCAGTAAAATACTGATTTAAGTTTTCATATTCAGTTTAAACATTAAAAGTTTACTCTGGTGAATTGGCATTTATTAAAATACTATTATATCATAGCCCTTTATTTATAGGAAAGATATATACTTACATTTTAGCCAGATCTTTCACATTTTTTGTAGCCTCTTTTCCAGACAGACAGTCGTAAACCCAAATCTTAAACTGTTCTCCCTTGACTTTGTTCAAGTAAACACCTAGATTATCTATATAAACAATGTTTATTCAATGTCAGAATATGAGACAACATTGATATAAAAATAAAAATAGGGAAAAACAATCTTGTTAGGTTTTACTCAGGCGACTGAAACTTAGATACAAATCTCCTATTTGTGCTGTCTATCTTGTATATTTACTAGGGCTGCCCTCGACTAAGGATTTGGCTACATGGCCTAATAAATGCTCAAGCACTCACATAAAGCTTGTCACAGCACACCCTTGGAAGTAATTATTATAAATCTGTCAGTGAAAAACAGTTTGGAGACTGCATTAACATTTTAATAATTTGATTAACTAGTGCCTTCTTTGCTTTTGGCATGAAAATTTAAGTCGACAGTGATGCACCTGTATGCATGTTATATTCGGATAACATAAGATAATTTGTTTTCCATTTTAACTGGTTCATTGTAAAGCATTTCACTCTCTATATATTTTTAAAGGGGTCATATGATGTCATATGATTCTCTTTGGAGTCACAAGCTGTTCGTGAATAGATAGGATTCCTAAAGTTGCAAAGACTAAAGTCTCAAATCCAAAGAGATTTTCTTTTTAAAAGTTAAGACTCGTCCATGCCCTCCTAAAACACGACCTCACGTCTACTTCACGATGTGGGAAGATTTGCATAATACTGCCCAAATGTTAACTCAAAGAAAGGAGGCGTAACTTTGATTCTTGCTGTTGCTGCTGGTGCCATGTTGTGGAGATGCAGTTTCATTGTGAAAGCGAAAATACTTTGTTTGGCCTTTCAAAAGAGGACTAGACTACAAATCACTGGTTAAGTTGTTTCAGAACAGTTCAACCCAAATATTCAGATGTGTGCAGCACACTTTATGGAGGACCGTTTCCTGATCCTGGGAGAGAAGTGCTGGTGCTCTGACTGGGTCACGCATCACAGTATGGTAAGGGGCATAAGATTTCCGTCACACACTTGAGTCATTCAGCCAATCACAATGCACTGAATAGGTCGCCAATCAGAGCACACTTCGCTTTTCATACTAATGTGCTTTGTTTCATAAAGGTTGCACATAGAGGATAAGCAATAATACATTACTCTTATGATACATTACTCTTATCTGTATTACCAAAAATGAGGGAGTATTTTAAGAGTGACCACACCAGCACCTTTACCTGTCCTGCAGTGAGCGCACTACTGTTCAGCTTCCATACTCTGCACAGACACTTGATGCAGCACATATTTTTATAGGTTAACATTAGATTGAGTGGCCATGTTAAGTTGCAAATACTTACATATTTCAGATAAGCCACATTTGAGATAATTGATGACATGGAAGCGTTTAGACTAACCGTTAACGATCAGTCCATCACAAACTGTGACTTTTTTTTGGTCGAAGATTTTGGTCAACCAAGCCTCTCCTGGTCGAATAACGATTAGTCGACTATTAGGGGGCAGCCCTAATATTTACAGTATAATCAACTGATTAAACAGTCTAGCAATTAGCATTGAGACAATATAGAAATTGGACCTTCACTGAGATACACCAGCAGAGGACCCTCATTTCCCATATTTGCCAGCTGTAGTGGTGGTGTGACAATCAGGTGACTGTACCGTTTGATATCCTCAAACATGTCTGAAAATGTTTTCTTCCGTTCAATCTGAAAGCTTTAACAAGGCATTTTGTATAAAAATGTTATATTGTTTTAAATATACATTATATTTATCAAATATAGTTTTAAGACTCGTAAACATGACATACTTGCAACCTTGTGGGGTGCTGTTATAAAAGATCCAAAATGGAAACCTATCAAATGATGGCGGAAGACTAAGCGAAATTCTCTCGATATCTGTAGCTCTTTTAATCGATGACTCCAGTAGATTCACCTCATCACAGTTTGGAATTTTTACACCATCTAAAATAAAACCATATTATGGATGTGGCGATGAATTAAGAGGATGGTATAACAAACATCTCAGTTCCAGTTTTTACCTGTGATTTTTTCCAGTATGTATGACCTGTCAAATACTTCTGGTGTCCCTGGTACTCTCACTGGCTCATACAGCCGCTGGCCAGTAGGATAACCTTTCAAAGAAATTGTAGCATAGGTCTCCAGATCAGGACTTTCATCCTGAATTGAAAAATAAAAAAATGGTTTTCAGTCAGCCAGTTTTGTGTAACAGAAAAATTCTACAATCAATGCAAATCTAGTATCTGTAAACATAACAGACCAAGAAAGTATATATTTTTTTTATTGATAACGTTTATGTGTACATGTGGTCATTTAAGATTCACTTTACAGTCCTTTTACTCCATGCTACTAGAATGAAAAATAGTTACTGAACAGCTTCTAAACTGATTTATGAAGTGTGGTCAAGAAAAGAAGAAAAAAAAAACTGCAAACATACCTCTCCTTGAGCAATCAAGTAAGCCCAGCAAATATTTGCATATTCAAAAACATCACCATCTTCAATGACCTTTGGGCCTGATGTTTCATTACGACCTGGTAACAACTCTCGGAAAAGAAAGTAAAGACCCTCAACAACAGCAATCTGAAATGAAAATATAAATAATTTATTTAAAGATTTATGATCGGACTTAAATATTTAGTAGATATAACAATGATAATTCACTTTATATCTGTGTGTAAAACTCCATTAAGTGACTAATTTGCACACTTTAACCTACCTTTTGGTTTCTAGTTAAATGCAAGTTCCTGCAGATCATTTGCAATAAACTTTGACCCAAAGCATTGCATCCACTCAGTCTCCTAATATATGCCACCACTTTCTTAAATTCGTCTCCACAGTGTTTATGTTTCTGAAGAATAGGACAATATACAGATCTTATTAATAGTTGCACTGAAAAAGAAAGCAATATGTTTAATTTGAAATTTGCAGCTGCAGGCCTCAAACCTGTTGTCAAGAAACAGTTACCGGTAATTACAAGTGTCTCTCAAATTATGTTGTTGAAAAGTTCATTTCAATTACTCAAATTGTGAAACTCTTGTGTTAAATAAATTCAGTGCACAGAGACTGAAGTAGTTTAAGTCTTTGGTTCTTTTAATTGCGATTATTGTGAGTCACATTTAATAAAAAATAAAAAAAACAATACCAATTCACGATCTCAAATTAGAATATGGTGACATGCCAATCAGCTAATCAACTCAAAACACCTGAAAAGGTTTCCTGAGCTTTCAAAACGGTCTCTCAGTTTGGTTCACTAGGCTGCACAATCATGGGGAAGACTACTGATCTGACAGTTGTCCAGAAGACAATCATTGACACTTAACAAGGAGGGTGAGCCACAAACATTAATTGCCTGAGAAGAAGCTGGCTGTTCAAAGAGTGCTGTATCCAAGCATGTTAACAGAAAGTTGAGTGGAATGAAAAAGTGTGGAAGGAAAAGATGCACAGATGCAGAGAACCGCAGCCAAAGTCAAACAAAATCAATTCAAGAATTTGAGTGAACTTCAAAAAGGAATGGACTGAGGCAGGGGTCAAGGCATCGAGAGCCACCACACACAGAAGTGGCAAGGAATTTGCTGAACCAAAGACAACGTCAGAAGCGTCTTACATGGGCTAAGGAGAAGTAGAACTGGACTGTTAGCCAGTGGTCTAAAGTTCTCTTTTCAGATGAGAGAAAGTTTGGTATTTCAATTGGAAACCAAGGTCCTAGAGTCCGGAGGAACGGTGGAGAAGCTCATAACCCAAGTTGCTTCAGTCCAGTGTTAAGTTTCCACAGTCTGTGATGATTTGGGCTGCAATGTCATCTGCTGGTGTTGGTCCAATGGTTTTTTGAAAACCAAAATCACTACACCCATTTACCAAGAACTTTTGGAGCACTCCAGGCTTCCTAATGGTGACCAGCTTTTTGAAGATGCTGATTTCATTTTCGAGCAGGATTTGGCACCTGCCCACACTGCCAAAAGCACCAAATGTTGGTTAAATGACCATGGTCTTGGGTGTGCTTGACTGGCCAGCAAACTCACCAGAGCTGAACCCCATTGAGAATCTATGGAGTATTGTCGAGAGGAAAATGAGAAGCAAAAAATGCAGATGAGCTGAAGGCCACTGTCAAAGAAATCTGGGCTTCCATACCACCTCAGCTGTGCCACAAACTGATCACATCCATGCCACGCCGAACTGAGGCAGTAATTAAACCAAAAGGAGCCCCTACCAAGTATTGAGTACATGTACAGTAAATAAACATACTTTCCAAAAAGGCCAACAATTCACTGTTTTTTTTTTTTTTTTTGGTCCTATGAAGTATTCCAATTTGTTGAGTTTGTGAATTGGTGGGTTTGTTAAATGTGAGCCAAAATCATGACAAATGAAAGAACCAAAGACTTACAACTATTCCAATCTGTGTGCATTGAATTTATTTAATACACTAGTTTCACAATTTGAGTTTAACTGAGAATTACTGAAATGAATTTTTCCACGTCATTCTAATTTGAGATGCACCTGCACGAGTTGTGGATCAGTTGGCTCCAGTTTGTACGGTATAAAAATCATTACGCCTATGAAGAATCCTTGAACCACATATATACCAACATGGGGTGTCTGTGTGTGTGTGGTCTTATCTATTAGATCTGAACCAATATTTTCTGTTGGACTGTGCTTTTAAACTGTAATTTTGGCACTTTCTTGTGATTTTGGCACTTTTTGAATAAACCTTTGAAGATGAAGCTGCATTTGTGATTGGTCTACAACTTGGATTCAACCATTCTAGGTGACCCAGGTTCTAGATCAGCAAGCATCAAACCTTGACAAAATCGTAATGATAGTTTTTTTATTTATTTATTTTTTTTTACATACAATGGCATACAGCGTTGAAAGAAAGACACTAAGGCCTTTCTCTGTTTGCTTCACTGAGGGTCTGACATCTTTTTGGAACAAAAGACTTGGATTTGGTTTCTCATTATCAAATGATGACAGAGAGAACTGTAGAACTGTAGAAACCAAGCTCATTAAGTTTGTCAACATGATTATACTCTTCGCCTCTGTGAAAAAAAGAAAAAAAAAATTAATCTTGGAAACCCAATACTAAAAGATTTGATATTTTAAACCATACAGTAAATCAAGTAAAAATAAAATTAGCGCATATCAAATTATGTAATCTCAATGATATGATCATCAGTGACCTGATGTGAAGAACTGGTGCTGGTATACTACTTTCGAGAGAAAGCCGCAGTGTCACATCTCTCAGTGTATCACTTTCGAGGTTGACTTTGATTTCAAAGTCTCCCTATTGAACAAATAAGGAAAACAAAATGACTGATGCGGAAATTTCCATCAATGTATGGTTTGTTAGTATTGGACAATATTAGGGTGAGGTACAACTATTTGAAAATCTGGAATCTGAGGTTGCAGAAAAGGCCTTTAAAAGTTGTCCAAATGAAGTTCTTGGCAATACATATTAGAAAATGATCTTTACTTAATATCTTAATCATGATTTCTGGCATTAAAGAAAAATGTATGACCCATACAATGTATTTTTGGCTATTGCTACAAATATACCTGTGAGACTTATGACTTTTGTGGTCTAGGGTCACATATAGAGAAGATTTTTGGTCATTACGCAGGATGAGTATGTTTAACTCATTTGAAATGAGTGACAAGGAGGAAATGTCATTTCACTGCTGGTTATACATGTTCTATATAATAGTGTGTGAGACAAAAATCTTGAATCATGGATGAGCACTAAGGTGATTGGGAAAGTGGTAAATATTGGCACAAATATAAAGCATTTGACTTTTGGGTTAGAATTTGATTTAGTATCATGCTAAATGACATGTAATGGTTAGATTCTTCGGTTTACATTTGATGCATTACAGTGTTAATGGAAAAACCAAAACAATTCTAATTGTGTATGGATTTGTTTTGGTGAAACAATAGATTTTCTATTTTTGATTAAGGTGATCAAGCATCAGCAGCAGTACCTGTAACATTATGTGACAGCGGATGACACTTGGTCCTTCATTTCTGATGTTGGCCTGTCTTTGTGTCAGTGGTAACTCTGTTAAATTTTCCCTTGGTGTAAATATGGCATACAGTTCACTCCCACTTGTAATATGTCGGTCATTCAAAGACCCTTTAATAATAAAGATATAAAGCATGCAAATAAATTAAATTACTGAACAACATGCAGAATGTCAAAGTGTCAAGAAAAAGTTGGTGAACTCTTTGATGTGGATTTCTGCATAGATTATGATTGAAATGTTGCCTGATCTTAAATTAATTCACAACTATATACAATCTGACTAAACTAATAAGACACAATTGTTTTTTCACATTTGTACTGAATACAGTTAGTAATCATTATTGATTTTCTTTAGATGCTTACTGACGTTTAACCAAGACAACATCACATTTGGCATTGCAATGGTCTCTACATTATGAAATAAAAATGTTTGAAAATGATCTTCAATATATTTGAACACCTACATGTGTTGAAGAAGGGGTCATCATTCAAAGGCATACCATCAGCAGTGTAAAGGCATACAGACATGTTTCTGTCAACCTTGTTTTCATGGCAGATTCGCAACATCAGGTCCTCCACTGTATTTTGGGAGGGATCTATACCTGTACAAAGGGTGTAATGGAAAAAAAAAAAAAAAATTGTAAAACTGATAGTTCTAGTCCCTAACTATATTTGGCTAAAATAGGTATAAAGCTATTGTAAAATACTCTATAAAACACATAACAGTCATATTATAACAACAGTAAATTATTGTTCACATCCATGCCTATATGGATCTACAAAGCGGTGTCTGGAGTTGATGCTATAGGGAATGCCTTCAGCTACACCAAAACACACCAGTTCTATTAACAGACAGCAGTCCATGACATCATGAGCATAGCTTCTTTGTCTTCATGAACAGTAGTAGCAAGAGTTTTCGGCTGTATGTGCAGACATTTCATTACACTTGAGGACATACAAATCCTGCATTATGTCTTGGACTAGAGCACAAGTGTGCATGATTTCTTTCACAGAAATCACATGTTTGGACAAGTGCTTCATGGTGGAACATGTCGCTATATGGGAATTCGGAAGAAGGGAACTGCCCTTTCTATTGAATTACTTTCCCAAGATATCATTTCCAAATTATTTATATATTTTTTATTTTACAATAAATACCTTGCTTCATTTCCCATTCTTCCCTGAATAAGAGTAAAGTGAAAGTGATGTGACGTGTAGCCAAGTATGGAGTGCCATATTTGGAATTCACCCATCCAAGTGCACACACACACACACACACTGTGAACATGCGCTCAGATAAGTGTGCAGCCATTTTTACCTGCCCTGCAAGGGAAGGCGGGAGGTTGTAAAGGCAAGGGCTGCCTTTGCAGAGTATCAAAGCCAAGACACCTTCTCTTGCAATTAGAGAAATCGTGCTCTGGGGGAGGCTCCAATAAGCAGTGGCTCCGAATAACACATTTTTGCAGGCATTCTCAAGGCATTCCCCATAGCAAAGCAACTCCAGACGCCTTGTTCCCCTTCTCAGGAAACCATGGTTACAATCATAATCTGGATGTTTTTTTGTGTGTTTATTTTATAAACCCTTGTAAGGTAACTATTTTATCAAAGCAGTAACATGAAAAGGTGGTTTACATTAATGCTTGTAAAGGCTCTCTCATATTCCCCTTTACCCTTTTCTTAATTTCTAATTTTGATATAAAATGTACACTTTCACTTACTCTTAAAAGTTGGCATTGTGATATTATGGAAATTGAATTAAGTGATACATTTCTTGAGATGTTCCTCATTTTAAAAATAAAAAGTCTCTCTTAAATTGTGAACTATCATTGTAGATCCATTTTGGATCTCGGTTTTAAAAATGTTTTCTTTTTTCCCTTTGCGTTTCATTTTTCTGCACGTCTCTCTTTGTGGCACTGTTTTGAAGTGGGGGCAGAGTCAAGGGACGGGGGCGTGTACAACAGGCCTCCCTGGAAGTGACATCATCGGCCCGAGACGCAGCTCACTGATCCAGGTATTGTCATGACGAGCAGAGGCTTGCAAGTGGATCGTTTCTTTTAATTCAATAGCATTAAAACATTCATGTTTTCGTTTTATTTACTTTATTACCCAATGTATACCGTATTTTCCGGACTATAAAATCACACTTTTTTTTTTCATAGTTTGGCTGGTCCTGCAACTTATAGTCAGGTGCGACTTATAAAAATGAATTTGACATGAACCAAGAGAAATGAACCAAGAGAAAACATTACTGTCTACAGCTGCGAGAGGGCGCTCTATGTTTTCAGGGTAGACTACAGGAGCACTGAGCAGCATAGAGCGCCCTCTCGCGGCTGTAGATGGTAATGTTTTCTCTTGGTTCATTTAAAATTAATTTTGATAAATAAGTTGCACCTGACTATAAGTCGCAGAACCAGCCAAACTATGAAAAAAGTGCAACTTATAGTCTGGAAAATAAGGTATATATAATATATCCAAGTGGATGCTGCACACTGCTGGTGGTTGAGGAGAGACCCCCCACATGATTGTAAAGCGCTTTGGGTGGACAACAATACACAATAAAGCACTATATAAATGCATCATTCATTCATTCATTCATTCATATAGGCTAACCGTATATAATTGATAATATTATATTAATTAGGGCTATATTTTTATATTTATTATGCTTATTTTTAGGGCTGCTCCAATCACGATTGGCCGATCGTTAATGCACATCTCGTCAGTAAAGCCGGTTCTCTAATCAGCAGTAAATTCCATCAGGTGTGTGATTTCACATAGAGCAGTTGTTACTACACGGAGCCATTGTTAACTGAGAAGATGCGCAAATAAACGTTCATTTCAGCGTTTATTTGCGCATCTTCTCACTTAACAACGGCTCCGTGTAGTAACAGCTGCTCTATGTGAAATCACGCACCTGATGGAATTTACCGCTGATTAGAGAACCTGTTTTACTGACGAGATGCGCATTAACGATCGGCCGATCGTGATCGGCACAGCCCTACTTATTTTCCCCTTTCAATTCGTGTATTGCTTACCTAAAAAATAAAACGAAAACATGAATGTTTTAATGCTATTGAATTAAAGGAAACGATCCACTTGCAAGCCTCTGCTCGTCATAATACCTGGATCAGTGAGCTGCGTCTCGGGCTGATACGTCTGAAAGAGACGTGCAGAAAAGTGAAGTGCAAAGGGAAAATTGTATCGCAAGCTCAAACTAGACTGACATGCAAAATAAAAGCAGCGTTGCAAATAAACTAATAGAGATGACTATGGAAAATATGTATTGCAAAATCATTGCTTTCGCGCTGTTTCATTTATGTTTTGCAATTCTTAACTTTTGTTTGCAAAAAGCACATTTATTTTCCTCAATACTTTAATTTTCGTTTGCAAAACAATTTTTTTTTTGCGTATATACACAGCATTAAATTGACTCCATAGGCCTACCGTTCCTCTAGTTTTGAGTCACAACATTTCTTTGGATAGAGGGTGGATAGTAAAAGTCATAAACCCACCTAAAATTTAAGCACATGCATCTTTTGACATCTCTTAGTGCCCTTATTACTGTAATTGTCTTTTAGAATGAGAAACAACATTAGTGCAGTTTATGAAGTGTACTATAAAGATTTACCTCTGATCTCTTTTATCCCAGGACATTTTGGAAATCGGTAGGATATATGAAATGAATTAAGTGACTTCATTACAGTCATTCCTTGCATCTCTGGAACTGGTGCATTGCCAATTCTTCGCAGATAAGCAATCATATTGCCATACCGGTTCCTCTCTGCTTGTGAAAAATCTTTTAAAACAAAAAGAAAATTGGCAGTAATAATCAATATGGAGCTGGTTCATAAGAACATGTAGGGGAGAGTTGGGTATGACGCCAGTCACTACTGTAAGTTGGACCTCCTCCTTGACCATTTAGAAATCTTTTATTACAATCAAATATAGATAAAATTAATTTACTTGACAAGGCATTTAACCCATATGGCTCAACATACACTTTGACATGGTCCCAATATAGTGCACTTTCTTGCTAAGAGATAAAATGGTCTTTGTTGAAACCACCTTCTATAATGTCATGCATTATGAAGCATCAAAATAGCCAAAATGAGCCAAACAACAACTATAATAGAACTCATACCCATTGATTTTAAGGTCACATCATTGACGCTGTCAAAAAAATCCAGTTCTTCTTCAATCCCAAGATCAATGAATTTTTTGTAGTATTTATCCAGTCTGAACTTCTGAAGTAATGTGAATATTTTATCCATCTGAAACACACAATAATATAAATGTAACTTTTAAAAAGTAAAAAAAAAAGCAGTTTTCAGCATAAGGATGCACGATATTGGATTTTTGCAGACAAATAAGTTTCACTGATATCTTTCAACTCATTTTGGCAGACAGCCAATGCAGGTACCGATACATTTCCTATTGTTTGGAAACAACAAGTCTCTCCTGTACAGAGTTGAGCCCTGCGAGGGCCTCAAATCTAGGCCCAGCCCAGCCCTTGACAGCTTATCAGAATTTTCGGCCAGAGTCCAAATGAAGTCTCGCTGCCCCATTACACAGTTACTTTGCAGCCATTACAACAGAACAGTTTTGTTTTTAATGGCAAAGTGGTTATATTTAGTTTTGTTTCTTTAGGTTAATTTAGAAAAATATTTGGAATATTTTTTGTTTGTTAGATTTAAAGGTACAATTTGTAAGATATTTGCAGTAAAATATCCAAAAACCACTAGGCTAGTGTTACATATTTTGTCCAGCTGATAACTAACAATATCTCTAATGTTTTCAACTACTTGTAAATAGGGCTGTACGATTCTGGATAAATTGAGAATCACAATTTTTTTGGTCTCATATAGAGATCAAGATTCTCCTACGATTTTGAACTAAATAAAATAATGTGTTACAAAATGTTATTGCTGCAGTCTATTTAAAAGTGTCTAATTAATCTGAATGAATTATTAAACATTTTAATATACACTACCAGTCCAAAAGTCTTTGAACGGTAAGATTTTTATTTATTTTTTATAATTCTGTTCTGCTCACAGAGCCTACATTTATTTTATCCAAAATACAGTAAAAGTAGTAATGTTGTGATACATTTGTACAATTAAAAAAAAACTGCTTTCTATTGGAATATATATTTTTAATTTATTATTACTATTATCATTATCACAAGTATATAAATTAACACTTATTTTGCAAGAATTCTTTAAATTGATCAAGTTTGACAAAAACATTTATAACAAGATTTCTATTTCACATAAATTTTGTTCTTCTGAACTTTCAAAGAAACCTGAAAAAAATCTCCTCATCTGTTTTCAACAATAATAATAAATGTTTTTTGAACAGCAAATCAGAATATTAAAATAATTTCTGAAGGATCATGTGACACAGAGGACTGGAGTAATGCTGAAAATTCAGCTGTGCATCACAGGAATAAATGACATTTTACAGTAGAATTATATTCAAGTAGAAAGCAGTTATTTTAAATTGTAAAAATATTTCACAATTTTACCGAGCAGAAGAGACTTCTTTAAAAACATTACACATCTTACAGTTCAAAAACTTTTGACTGGTAGTGTACATATAATATATTTAAAACCCCAATTTTTTATATTAGAATGATGAAAAAGTTGTTTAAATCACTGATTTAACGACTCACTCATAAATCTTCTTACCTTGTTTCATTACTGGATGAATCAGCATTTTTGAACGATTCTCTTGAATGAAAAATTCATTCATTGACAAATACATTAAGTTACTTGTTGCCACCTAGTGGCAAAACAATCGACACGAACGTTATTTGAAGCGCAGTACTTTCAAAAGGGGATTTGCTCTATTTTGATCGCTTTCAGATAGATAATGTTTATATCTGAACTATAAACTTTATTCCAGTATTTCTGTGATAATATGAATGAATGTAAGACAGAAATAATACTGTGTAGTAGAAAAGACAGTTTGTGAAGATGTTTCTTAACCAAACATGGTAAAGTAACTGCTCTCTCTGTGTCAGCGGCAGTGCGAACACGGATTTGAATGATCCGGTAAAAGACTTTGTATAAGCTTTAATAGACTCGGGGAATCGTTGTCATTTAGAAATGAGATTGAGGGGCGTCTGAATCAAGATCTCGCTTGTGTTTTAGTATTAATCAACACGAACTGCCTAAAATAAAATCTATTAGTGGCGAAAAGGATCACAAAACTCACAGTTCAGATCGTTGTTAACTGAGAAGATGCGCAAATAAACGCTGAAAATGAACGTGGATTTGTGCAGCTTCTCAGTTAACAACGGCTCTGTGTAGTAACAGCTGCTCTATGTGAAATCACGCACCTGATGGAATTTACCGCTGATTAGAGAACCGGCTTTACTGACGAGATGAACATAACGATTGGTCGATTGTGATCGGCGCACCCCTAGAAAAAAAAAGCAGCTAAAAGGATCTGAAAGTTGGTAAATCTAGCGCTATAGTCGCCCTCGTGTGTGATGCGCAGGAGCTGATGGCAGTGGGCGGTGGTTATGTGTGGAGTTCAGCGGATATTGTGGATGAGTTCTTCTGTATCGGCAACATCCCGCTCTCTCTCGGTCCCATAGACTCCCCATGTTAAAATGCCGAACTTTACAGCAAGAAAAAAATTTACAGCCTGGTGCAAAAAACAATATTGGTCTATATAGCTAATTTTGCCCTTCATAACTGTGAGGGGGGTGAATTTTTTTAAAACTCATCCGTTTAAATTATATTTAGCCTTAAAGATCTGCATAGATACAGACGGTTGGTCTGGGAACGCCCCCGGGAACGCCCCGTCACGTGATGTGAATTTAGCCCGTGGGGGAAAACATTGCCTTGGCGCCAATTGAAATACACGGGACAATCACGCTGAAGAGTTGCGGTGTCGTTTTCTGTACCTCCAATAAACTAACAAATTATGAATTGAAGTTCTACATCCTTCCTAATAAACATACAGAGCCGGAAAGGATGACAAAATGGCTACAAGCAATAAGTTGTGAGGATGATCAAGGGAAGTTGTGGAATCCCAAGACTAAGCATGTGTATGTGTGCAGTCGGCATTTCATCACAGGCAGGATATAGTAACATCGTGTTCATTATTAACGCTATCAAAACTGTGTAAGGTTGTTTCAGAAAGTGGCATGCATATATAATTAGCCTTATCATTCTACCTGAAGCAAAACTATGTAACGTTAGCCTAGTGTTGAACATAAACCCACTTAAAAAAGCGTGTGGACACGTAACAACTTAGTTTTGTGTCAGAACTTTTACACCTTCATTCATAAATTCACCCCGTCTGTGTTTGTGAAACGATTGAATCGCGGAATCCAGTCAAAAATAGAACTTGCTGTATAAAGCAGAACGTCAAGGATTTGGGCTATTTTTGAATGAATACATCTATATTAGGGCTGTAAAATGAATCAAATATCGATATGGACTAGTGTATATGAATATTAAAGTTAAAAGAGACTACAATTGTTCTACGTGTCTCTGGGAATGAGCACTCAATAGGTGCATTTTTGTCATTCAGATACACACGATGTTCGCAGTGTTTTCCCCCACGCCGACTCCGCCCTCGCCACGCCCCCAGCTATGACTAGATGCCGACTGTATCTATTAATTAAGGGCATGGCCACTTGAGTGACAAGTGGATTGCCGCATCTGTCACCGGCGTCGAACCAGGTGGGCGTGGATTCAGCAAGCAGCTGCCGCCTTTTTGCCCATTTTCGATTGTCACGCGGTGGCACTCCCCCAAGATGGCGATGGCCCGCTCTGCACACTTTGAGCTTTAAAAACACTCTTCAGGAGTCTAGGAGTGACGTCACGGACACTACGTCCATGTTTTTATACAGTCTATGGTATCATCACGTCCTACAGCGTCAGTTTCGGAACTTTCAGAATTCGCTAAAGTGCAGCAGTGAAAAGGGACCCCTCTCAGATGCATTCTGAACATTAGTTAAAAGACACCAATATTGCAGTTTGTTAAAAATTCCTATCATAAGAAAAATAAACACCGTTATTTTTACAGAAAAACAGGGAAAAAACAAAGAATATCATTTAGCACGTACATGTAGTATGTCAATTCTGGATTAGAGTTGCAACTAACGATAATTTTTTCTGTCGACTAATCTAACGATTATTTTTTCCGATTAGTCGACTACTCTAACGATTATTTTTATTACAATAAATAATCTAATGTTCTTTTTTTTGATTAGCTAATGAATCCTTTGGATAACTTTACAAAAAAATATAAGTACAACTTCTAATATAATATTTCAACCTTTATTCATTTTCAACCAATGTGGTTGAAGTTTTTACAGTATACAAAAATAAAGAGGCAAAGGGAATTATTTTACTATGGTAAATGAGTTTAAGATAGCGTTTATAATTAAACCACAGTAGCCACAAATTTACAGTTGTCTGAACAGTGGTTTGTGACTGTTGTCTCGCGGCGCGCTGTCTTTTAAAGGGCCATTCACATATTCACAAGTTCGTTATTTCCAATGTAGGCGCGCGGTATGCACGCTCATAATGGAAGCGACGCGGTCGCGACGCACATGCCAAAACAGGCGCGTCCGCACCGCATAGTTAAAAACATCTCAACTTTTCAGAATGCCGCAAGCGCACTGCGGGTCATGTGACAAGAACTAATCAAATCAGCTTCATCCTTTCCCGTAACATTGAAAACTCAGCTAAGGTGAGGGAACAGCTGATCATAGCTGTATATGGATTGCCATTTTGAAATAAATTTTGTAGCAGAGCTACTGCAAGCGATTTTTAGTGCTGCAAATCCATTTATCCTTCTGCTGAAATTTCCGCGTCTTCATGGAGAGAGCACTTCATGGTTGCTTAGCAACGGCAGACGCCCCAGGTGCGCAACTGCCCGAGCGCTTTTGAAAGAAGGAGAAAGCGGCGCGACTAGCGTTTTCCACGCATTTTTGGGCGCGATGTGAACGCCCCTAACGCGTGTTCGAAACCCGCGCCAACAGAGACTTTATTTTTTATTTTATCCTTACTTCAGCCGCTACGGTGATCATACCAATAACTTGTAATCTTTACAAGAATATCAGAATCATGCAATGAACAAGTCTGCGTTTATTAGACACTTAAATATCACATCAGTTTGTGCTTTTAGAATCGCCGAATCTGCTGCGGTCGTTCCATTACATCTGCAGCAGAGACCTGAACCAGGAAGTTGGTCACCAGATCACACGGTAACCAGTTAAACCGTAACACCGGAGAGCGCCAGGATGTTTTTATCTGAGGTGCTCGTGCGTCGCATTTGTGCTGCCATGGTAGACCATATCGGTTTTGCAAAGGGAACAAAGGGCCATTTTATTTGGCCTCCGTTTAAAGTATTCCCATACTTTTGATAACAGTGGTCTCTATTTTTGTGATAGAATGCAACTTTCGCCATTCCCAGTATGCCATTACGTGAGATGTAAACAGTGTGACGTGCAGCACTATTCTGGATTATGTAAGACTGGCTCGTTCTGTCTTTCTCTCGCTCTCTCTGACTCACACAGACACACACACACACACACGTGTGAGAGAAAGCGACGTCGAGTCTTGCGCCTAGAGCTTATGGTACATCAAACACAGGTGCACTGCGCGTCCATTGAGAAGCATGCTTCGTTCTTTATCAACCAAAGCTGGTCGCGGGGGTGCCGCACTCACCATCTTTCGATTCACTTTTGCTGTTTAACCAATGAGACGAGACGGGTACTGTGGCCATGTGTGGTGTTCGTCAACGCACCTTTGGAGAGAAGTGAACCTGACAGATCGGCTAGTATCAGTGTATCGATACTTAGAGAAATTAGTATTGGTACCATATTCAGATATTTTAGAATCGATACTTATCGAAATAGATTGGACAACACTAGTATAGTACCGCAACATTTTCTGCGGCAATACTCTATCGATACAAAGCATCGATCTTTTAGAATACTATTTGGTAGAATAATAATATCTATTTCTTTACAATCCAATGTATGGACTTCGGATTTGTTCTTTGAAAAGAACCGGAACCGTGAGCAATTTCTAAGTTTTGGTCCCGAAAACGGTTCTGGTGAAACACGTGACCAAGTGCTGCGAGCAGCCTTACGCCGGTGTTCTGAATATTAGGCGTTTCCCGTAAAGCAGCGGTTCTCAGTAGCAGTCCTCGCGCCCCACTGCTCTGCACATTTTGAACGTTTGGCGCTTCAGACATTTGTTCTATTTGAACATAAGTGCCCTGCGAAGTGGACATCACAGGATATTCAGCCATGATTCCAGTTCGAAGCGAACGTAGCTATATGTTCCAATCAAAGTGAAAAGTGCGCAAGACATGAATTTAAATTGTATTGATTTACAGAGGTATATGATGTCACAGTTGTCCATGTTTAAAGACGCTGCACAGCACAAATCAGTGAATGAATGTTTCGATGTGAGGTAAACTTCAACAGATTTCCCCTGCTCAGGGAGTAGGGAGCAATGAACAATTGGAACACAGTTCATGCACGGAGTTAATTTCTAACGAGCTGATTATCTGAATCAGGTGTGTTAACAGAGAAACGTGCAAAATATACAGAGCAGTGGGGCGCGAGGACTGGAATTGAGAACCGCTGCTGTAAAGGATGACAAACCGAATAACAGACTGTTGCGCTGTCCCGTCTTTAATTGCCGAACACATTGTTTCCCACGACTGTATGTGCACTCGCGCCTTTGATAACTGCACATCGTTTTGTCTGACTGTACATCTAAATGGCAGCACGCTGCACCTGCCGCCACTAATTTGCATTATATTTGTCCTATATTGTCATTAATATACATACTGGCTTCAACTTGGACCACTAAATAAATAGACTGCTATTGTTATGCAAGTATGAGGGTTAGATTATTTAGTGTACAGGTCATTTCAAGAGTGATAAACAAAGTGATAGAAAATATTTATTTTAATGCATTTTAAATGTTTAAAAATGTGGAAACCACTCATTGCATCACACCATCTCCTGACTGCATTATTATTTGTAAAATAGGGACTTTATGGAGAGTGTGCATACATGTTTATAAGTTTAACCGTTTATATTTCATTAATTAAGGGAAATTAACAAGTGTCTCAGCCCTCAAGGGACTATTTGGCCAACAAGCTTATTCCTGCTTGAAAAGCAAAACGTTATTGATAGTGTAAAAAAAAAATCAACTTTGAAACATGCTGATTGATGGACTAGCATTACTCAACATTACTTACTACCCTCCAGCAACGCTACAT
This sequence comes from Carassius carassius, assembly GCF_963082965.1. NCBI lineage: Eukaryota > Metazoa > Chordata > Actinopteri > Cypriniformes > Cyprinidae > Carassius > Carassius carassius. The sequence continues at coordinate 16,292,193 of NC_081773.1, read as the reverse complement.
TCAGTGAAGGTAAAATAGTAAAAAAAAAAAAAAAAACAGTTCATTTAAATGGAACCAGAAGCCGAACCGGAAAATTTCTAAAAATACCCAACCCTACTTATGAAGATCTGTACACTGTAATATATGTTGCATTTTGACATTGCCAACCTTTAAATTAAGTTGACCATAAGTAATAAACAGTATTGAGCATTGAGTAGTTGAGTATTGTGCATTTTTCCTTACCACTATTTCTTAATAATAGTTTAATGATTTTAATGGAACCGGAATCAGAACCGGAACCGTTAGGTGGAACCGGAACCGGAAAATTTCTAACGATTCCCAATCCTAGTAGGGACGCACTAAGTTTTCAGCATCTGAAAATTATCAAAAGAGAAAAAAGGATGAAAATGCAAGCAAAAAAAAAAGTCTACGGCAACAGAAAATTGATGTGCTGTATACTTGGCCCCTGTTTGCAGTAGCGCTACTGTGCTGTAACAGGTTGTAGGCTAGTTCAGCTGTACTGGACAATGCTGGTAAAATGATTCTACCATCAGCAGTGGTGTAATGTAACAAAGTAAAAATACTTACTAGTATTTTTGGGGGTATCTGTACTCTACTTGAGATTTTATATATTTCAGGCAACTTTTACTCCACTACATTTCCTAATTAAAATGTATACTTTTACTCCGATAAATTTCCCCAAAGTAAAATCATTACTTACTATAAAATAGAACACAGACTTGCAGGAAAGCAGGTTTGACGAATCGGTGGTCTGGCATTTGCTAGTTAGACTCATAAGAACACTGTTGTTTATGTGCAAACAAGTGCGTGCCACGCACAACCGCGGATGATTTCATTTCCCACTCAAGTCGAGTCGGGGTGTGCGATACAGCATCGTCTGCGATATGGTAAAAGTGTTGTTGTAATGATGTGCCACCAAAAAAAAAAAAAAAAAAAAAAATCACCAACCACACAGAGTGCATGCAAAATTATTTGTCTAAATCCTTCTGTATGCTTTTTATTATTTATATAATTTCATGTAGGCCTAGTTAAATTAATTTATATCACAGAGTACAGTTTTTCTGCGAATGCATGAACAATTTTATGCAAGTTCAGTAAAGCAATAAATGACTTACATTTTAGACATAATATTGCTTGTTTTTGCTCAGTTATGCCAATGAAAATAGTTCCAAATAGATCACAGCACTGTTTTGCGTCTCAGGGGACAGTGTTTACTCATTGAATGAATCTGTTGACTCTTAATGACTCAAACATTCACATGCGGTCACCTACTGGCAGTTTTAATTTCACAATTCAACCTTTCTTTCATGTTTAAAATTATTTCAAATATAAATTTTCAGCATTTTGTTCAAAACAAAACATGAGGCCTATTTTTACATTTGTATCTGCAGTTTTAATGCATCCATGTCCCCCTATTAGATACAGTTCAGACCAAAAGTTTGGACACACCTTCTCATTCAAAGTTTTCTTTATTTTCATGACTATGAAAATTGTAGATTCACACTTAAGGCATCAAAACTATGAATTAACATGTGGAATTTTATACATAAAAGTGTGAAACAACTGAAAATATGTCATATTCTAGGTTCTTCAAAGTAGCCACCTTTTGCTTTGATTTATGGCTGTAGCTATTGAATATTTTAGTAATCGAGTATTCTACCAAAAATTCCATCGATTAATAGAGTAATCGGATAAAATGTGTTTGTTTAATTAAAGTGCAATATTAATTATGCAAGAGAAAATAAGACTCCTGGGTCTTGTGACGGTCACCGGAGGGACCGCACGTTCAACATGGACGTTAATACGCACACATACGCACAAACACACACACAGAGACTGCTTGGTGATACAAGAGTTTATTGTAATTATTGATCAGAGAGTGAATGAAATACCTGTAAACTATGTGTATTATTCCCGTGTAGCATTTATCCCGTGATTTTTATTGTCCTGGGTAGGGTTGCACCAGCCGTTCGTAAGTTCTTACTTAAACTGGAACGTAAAGTCCAAACTAGAGGCTTAGTAACTACTAGCTAGTTTATAACTAACTATGTACTTTATTCGGTTGCACCATTTATTCTTAAGGCAGAACGTAGCTAGAAGGTCGTAAGCTCTCCGTAAAGTAATGCATTGTCGCATAGAATGACGTCTATTTTTCTTAACCCAATCACAAGCCTTCTAATAGGTAAATAGGAAATAGTCTGAACAGCGCGTAATTTGAAACTCATTCTTGACTGGCCTAAACTGAAAGTTAAAAAAGACATTAAAGCACACGTTATCGAAGTCAAAACATTACACTTAATTGAAAATATCTATCCCACACATGGAGGAGAAAAGAAACAGGAAGAAAAATTTCAGTCATGAAGAAATTCTTATTTTAATTGATGGATACAAAGAAAACAAAACAGTCCTTGAAAGCAAATTAAACCTCTGTCACAAACCGGAAAAAGGTGAGATTTGGCAGGACATAAACAAAATAAATGCAAAAGGCTGTGAGCAGAGAGAGATAAAGGAAGAGAGAAAGGAAGAAGTGGAGCGACCTAAAGACACAAGCAATCGAGGATTTTCCTCGCACAAAACATGTGCCCACTGGAGGTGGTCCGAGACCGGAGCCAAGCCCATATTCAACCGTTATCCTGGAAATAATTGGCGACAACTCACCCACCGTCTGCGGAATCACTGGAGTTGAAAGTGGAAGTGAAGCCACAGACGACATTGCTCAAAGTATTTATTTCTTATTATTTTATTCTTATAATGTTACCTAAAAGTAGGCTACATATTGTGCCAGTAATATTAGATGAGCAAATATGAAAGCCACGGAGTGGAAAAAAACCTGTATTTTCTGACTCGCAGTTGTGAGAGAAAAAAGTCAGAGTAACATTATTATTATTATTATTATTATTATTATTGTTGTTATTATTATACACTTCATACTTTAATGCAAAGTGAATTAGGACACAATTCTATAAAGTTACAAAAGCAAGTTCTTGTTTATTCATCGGCAGGTGTTGCATCAAGTCAGCCAACTTGCGACAGCCAACTCGCAACAGAAACTTGCGCTGAAAACACTGTAGCGCCAGCATCAGCGGGAGATCTGCCTGTCCTTCGTACAGACAGCCCAGAGAGCACACAAGACAAAGAACCGCTAGTCGAAAATACAAGGAAAAGTAGACGTCCAAATGAGCAGGATGAAGACATAAACTATAGCCGCTGTAAGCTTATCAAACTCGAACGTGCGAAAGTAGAAGAGGAGATCTTGAAAATAAAAAGTGAACTGAAAAAGCTTGAACTCGAAAATGTGAAATTAAACCTAGAAATCATTAAATTGCAAGAGGAGTTAAAGCCTCTTGGCTACTCCTTCAACATCGTTGAAATGTAGTCATATTGATATTTAATTGCCAATTGTTTAAGGGTAATGGTTAAAGCGTGTAATTTGTTGAGACCTATAGCTGCTCATTATTAGTATATTTAATAACTTGATTGCACCACATTTATGTTTTAGTATTTATTATTCTTGTATATGTGTGTGCAGACACCATTAAATAAATTTGACAAGAAGAAAAATTTTACAATAAATGTTTTCGGATATGTCATTGAATTCACAACTGAGAGATATTAGATTACAAATGGTGTTGATGAAGAATGAGGTGAGATGAGGAATATATACAATGAATGGAGGGTACAGTTTAATTAATTAAAAATAGTTTATGAAAACAATACGGTTTAAAAAAATAGGTATTGTAAATAATTTGTGTATGGACTTATACATAAAAGGACTATTTTGTGTTATAGAGTAGTTTAATTGAAATGATTCTGTGTGATGAAACGCCTGACAGTTACACCCTCCTGCACTTCTGGGTCTTGAAATTGTCTGCAGTGCTCTTCCTGTGGGACCTCCTCAATCTCTTCACCTCCCAGATCATCAAGTGGCATTTTCCACAGCATGGCCAAATTATGCAATACAATGCATGCTCCTATCACCTTTGCTGCTCTCTCTGGCTCCATTGCAATTCCTAACGATCACATTTGGAGTGTATTAAAAACTTGTACTTTATTTGAAATATTAGCCAGTCTAAACTGATAAAATAATCAAACAAATTAAAATCTGCTATCATACCCCTATGAAGACATGACCACCTTATTTTTAATACACCTATACTTCTTTCCACTGTTACCCGTGTTTTGGTATGTGCAGAATTGAATTTTTCCTCTGCCTGTGTGGAAGGGTTTAGTTATGGTGTCATCAGCCACTTTTTAAGGGGGTAGGCAGAATCACCCAGCAGAATGCCACGATACTCCCCAGAATCAAATTTTTCAAATATGTTTGACCTTCTAAGGATGAAACTGTCGTGCTTTGAACCTGGCCATCTTGCAACACAGTTTAAAAAACAAACTCGGGTCACAGATGACTTGGGTGTTTAGTGAATGGAAGCCTTTCCTATTCACAAACGCATTCTCATCTACTGTGGGTGCTTTTATCCTGATCTATGTCCCATCAATGCAGCCAAGTACATCAGGGAAACCGGCAATGGCACGTAGTTATTCATGTGGCGACACAAGGCTAGTGACACCCTGCGGATCACTCTACATACTGTAGATCTATGAATCTGTATGCAATCGCCGATTACATTTTGCATTGATCCAGTTGCAAAAAAATGTAAGGCGACACACACTTGAAGGCTTGTCTCGTGCTGAATATCAGACGCTATCATGTCCATTATCCGCATTATGCCCTCTCTTTTAAAGTGCAAACGAGCATATATGTCGACATCATAATAAATATCCAACGGATGATGTCTGTCTCGTAAAACTCGTTGACGAACTTGCGGCTCTTCATGATCAAATATGAGCTCATCAATGTGATCTAATCTGGCTGACATCTTATTCCGACCGTTATTCATGGACAGAGGCTTCCGTAAATATTTAGTTACAACGTATATTTACGTTTAAACTAAGTTTAATGGTGCAACGCAAAAATATTTAGTAGTCCGTAAGTCGTAACTTAGTGTCCATTTACGTCAAACTAGGCTAAGTTATAACTAACGCACAGCTGGTGCAACCGGCCCCGGGTAAGAAACAATGGCATGAATTATTGGTTCCGCTTAGGGTGGGAATCTACCATTTATTAATTGAGCGTGGGGGTTTCAGGGGCAACGTGGCCGAGTTGTTGCTGTTGTTTCCTGTTTAATGTGAACGAATTAATAACATCAAAGTAGATTTATCAAGTAGAACATCATGCCAATATGTTTCTTTCAGACTCTGTATATTTAAGGGAACATGTGTAAAGTGTTTTCTGTGAGTTTGTCCCTCCATATGTGGTAATGGTGCTGGCCATCAGTATAAATCTGAATGTCTTTGTAATGGAAGGTAGTCTTTGTTTGTTTCTGCAGTGGAGAGTGTGGCCTGAGGGTTGCAGGTATTTTATTCACTCTCTGATCAGTAATTACAATAAACTCTTGTATCACCAAACAGTCTTGGTGTGTGTTTGTGTGTATTAACGTTCATGTTGAACTAAGTTTCCTTTTTTCTTTCAATTGCTCTAGACAAGTATTTTGGGTGAACTTTTTTATTGAATGCTAGACATCAAGTTGTAGTTATTTTCATCTGAAAGAAGAACTTTTTTTCAGTAAACTAGGCCCTATGTGTTCAGTAAGCTTGTTTCAGTAAGCTATGTGTTTTCAAGGCTTCAAGGTTTTATTGAATGCTATCTCTATACAAGTGCAAAGTAATGCATTCTTAGTCAGTCTTTTATTTTGTAATTTTAAGAGCAATAAACATATATTGCAATGTTAAGGAATTCATGTTTTTTCATTCAGATATGTAAATCAACATGTATAAATTGTTAGTAGTCAATTAATGGGGAGATAATCGAAATCGAATCGGTCTGAAAAAATTAATCGTTAGATTAATCGATGCATCGAAAAAATAATCGCTAGATTAATCGTTAAAAAACCACTGCTGACTCCTTGCAGTATGTGATTTCGGAAGCAGCGCTTGTGTCTCCTTCCACTTTGTGGGTGACGTAAACGCGTTGGGTCACATTAAAAAAATAATTGCGAAAGAACCTGACGTGAGATTTAAAATAAATTAAAAGAGGCTTCGAGGCAGAGGAATTTGCCTCGATCATTTTTTGTAATCGAGTTACTCGAGGAATCGTTTCAGTCCTACTTTGATTACTGCTTTGCACACTCTTGGCATTCTCTTGATGAGAATGCATCTAATTTTGCCAAAGCATTCAGAGTGTGTCAGCCCTTTAATTTGTAGTCTGAATCTGAAAACGAAGGTGATTGTCCATCACCAGATGCGGTTGAAAGAGCTTCTATGACATCTGTAAAAGTCGGTTCCTCAGTTTAGCCTCCCTCCACACTACAGGAAGGTAAGAAAAACATCAAAGTAGTCCATGTGACATCAGAGGGTCAGTTATAATATTTTGAAGCATCGAAAATACATTTTGGTCCAAAAATAGCAAAAACTACGACTTTATTCAGCATTATCTTCTCTTCAGTGTCTGTTGTGAGGGAGTTCAAAACAAAGCAGTTTGTCATATCCGTTTCGCGAACAAATCATTAGATGTAACTTTAACCGGATCTTTTTGAACCAGTTCACCAAATCGAACTGAATCGTTTTAAACAGTTCGCATCTCCAATAGGGATGGGCGTTTTCCGCAAATATCACATTCGAATATTTGAGCTCACAAAAAAACGAATATTCTAATATTCATTTATTTAAATTAAAGTTTAATGAGACAGACGTTATTTTTCAGCAACGTTTATGGTTTCCGTCATTTTTGAACAAGCTTATACACAATAAGCTTGAACATTACGCTACATCGTGTTTTGTATCAAAAACCTTTAACAATGTGTGCAAACATTCAAAAAAGTACAGATTAAAAGCAAAAAAAAAAAAAGCGAACAAAGAAAAAACGTAAATAAAGCAGCCTGCAGCAATTAGGCTATTGTACAGAACGTAGCCTACATTTAACTTGGAAACTTTTAAACTGTCAGCACATTTTTTTTTTTTTTTTTTCAATTGTTTTACATGTTCTTGTTAAGGAACACAGGCATGACAACATGATCGGGGGAAAGTCGGCTCCTTAGTCTGTTAACAATAAGGCCGGCTGCGGAGAAAACGCGCTCTGACGGTACAGACGTTGGCGGGACTCACAAATAACGGTGTGCTAAGAGACTAAGTTTTGTGAAGCGCTTCGTGTTTTCGTTTCACCACTGAATGGGATCCTCATCTGGTGGAATACATGGCTCCAGCAAGAACTGTTCCCACTCGTCTCGGCCGGACTCTCTGTATAGTCATCGCTGAAGAACTGGCTCAGCCTTTTCCGACGAGTGGGCATTGCCGGATCCTCTTCATCGTTGGTGGTGGTGGCTGCATCTGCGCCACTCTGATAATGAAAATGCTCTGATAATGTTCAAAAAGTTTTTTCTTTCTTACTTCTCTCATGTTTTCGTCGAGGAACTTGAGATGTTTGTGCCAAGGGTCTAGGGCGGACACGAGAAGAAGACTTTTCCCTGCATACTCCAAGTTAAAGGTGTTTATTCATTGCTTGAGAGATGCCGCAACAATGTTCTTGAATTCGTTCTTTTTCTGTGATTCTCCACAGCATATTTCAAGCACTGTAAAAGACAGCAGTTCTTGTTCATTCATTAATTTTTTTTTTTTTTGCTTACAGAAATCTTCAAATATGCGGTAGAGAATCACAGAAAGTGACCGAATTAGGTTTTATTGAGGTTTTTTTTTTTTTTTTTTTTTTTACGGCAAGCAAAAATATAGCGAAATTCGAATATCATTTTTATTTATCGAATAATTACAGCAGAACGAATATTCGAATGTTCGACTATCCGTGCACACCCCTAGTCTCCAATACAAATTAATCCACAAACAGAGCTGCCAACTCTCCTGCATTCACCGTGAGACACACGCAATTTAGACTTTTCACACGCCCAGAAAAATCACGAAGCAAAGAGGACATGGAGACTGACAGACTAGACAGAGCAGGTTACTTATGATAATAAAAAAACCTCAGTTCTCAGATTCTGTCACTTTTATTAGGAAATTCAAACAATACATACCGTTTTGGCGCTTGTAAATGTGACGCGACAGATCCCTAGCGGCACGTGAACCTATCATCTCAACTAAATAAACACGAATGAACAATGTTGAAAGATACAGTACAACTTACCGAAATGTATATTCCTCATACATAATATCGACCAATCAATCAAACAATCAAAGAGGTCAATAAAACAGCTGGAGAACAATTCTGTCACATAACATTTACCTCAGGAAAGCCATTTGATTACCATAATAAGCTATAGCAATTTATTTGGCTAGAAAAAAAGAGCTATAGAGAATATTGAGCTAAATATGTGTACTATTATTATATTTTTACTTAGGCCTATATCATTAAATAAAGTTGTTATTATAATAAAAAAACGCATTATATTTAATTTGAATTATTTTTAATCTTAAATAATACTGCCAGCTGATAGGGCTCTCTGTATGTTTACAGCATTAGGTGAGTTGTTTTTTTATTGAGAAAAATTAATGCTTATCTTGTGTAGCCTATTTATCCAAATGAGTCAATATTAAAACAAATCAAACTGAATCGAATTGAAATAATAAAAAAGCTTAGCTTACCAGAAATTGTACTAAAAACATTGTAACATGTTGTCACTAAACCTAATAAAATTCAGTTTAGTTACTAATATGTTTTGACAATCATACAATACACTTATTGTGATGCAATTTTTTTTTACAAGAACCGGTTGCATCGGTTTTCGGATCACCAGTAGTTCTTTCGGACAGTTCGATTCAATAAACCGGTTGAAGAAAACGACAGTTCGATTCAATAAACAGGATGAAGAAAACGGTTCACCGGTTCTTTTGCGCTCGACATAACGGCATCATTGTCGATTATTGCCCTTGATTCAAGTCTTCGGTTTACTCGCGCTCATAACATTAGCACAGAATCAGTTCAGAATCGATCACCAAAAGAATCAGTTCGGTTCAGACACTGTATGTCAGTCTGCTTCACCCTGAATCACACATGCGCAGTATCATCAGCTCCTCGGTTCTCGAATCGGACGCGTCTGACAGAAACGGTTCTTGACTCGACAACGAGTCAGTCTGTTGTTCATTATCTGACTCGGCGTTCATCTTCAGTTCTCTCTTACGTTATAGTACTAATTTAGTTTTAATCGTTTAATCACCACCACAGCGTCTTGTGTCTATTGGCAACACGCACGATTTGTGTTGATTGCAAGTGACGTCACAGGTACTGAGAGTGCAAGTGACATTGTAATTTAGTTTATTTTTCTTGTCCTCACCACCTGGCTACTGTTATAAAATGTTGAGAGATTCAAGCAAAAAGTTATCAATAAATAGAACAAAATACTAAAATAAAGACTGCAAGTGACGTCGCAGTCAATATATATTGTTCGTAAACATAACATTGTGAAAATACAAACCAATATATGTATATTTTCTTACCTTGCCAGCAGACATCACGGTGCTGCAGTAAATTAAACCGTGTAGATTCTCTCTGAGGCAGAAGTTGTCATAGTTTGGTAATCTTCTCTAGTGGTGTTGCCTTCGTTCCCTTTCCCCAGCCACGAGGAAACGACCTCTCCACATTTTCCCGCCGCTATGATGGATTCTTACTTCCGTTTGGGTGCGCTTGTGTTCCGGTATTTAGCGCGCATGCGCGCAGCAGCGATTGTGTACTATTAAGATGTGTTTATTGTTTGTTTAAACTGGTGTATAGGACTGTTCGATTCCACAATTTTTGGAATCGATTCCAATTCCTGGTCCTGGAATCGACTCCAAGAATCGATTCCTCACTGTTTTTTTCGATTCTTTTCCATTTTCTTTTTTTTAGATTAAAAGGAACCTTATCTCACCATGATGACTGCAGGATAGGTCATATAATGTATCCTTCCTATAATATGAAGCTTAAAAAAAATAAATTGACGATACGAAAATTTTTGTTTTTTCAGCTTTGCCCTTGAAATTAGCATAGAGGAAATTAGTCATAGCCCAGCTCAGCAGGGACATGCGTTTATCGCATGAATTAAATAAGATATGAAGTGTCTACAATAAATGTGCACAATTCAGCTGAATGATGAAGTTTACTTTGTATACTTTGCACAATATTAACAAACCGTAGACTGAAACAAATAACCAGAAAATTAATGACTGATAGAGCTCTGTCAATCAGATGCGCTCTCGTCCACTGATCTATGCTCGTGACGTATTATTTATAATTATCATTGGCTGATAGAAATGTTAAAAAAAAAAAATATATATATATATATATATATATATATATATATATATATATATATTGGTAATAAGATCAAGACCCTCAGTGACGTCATGATCTAGTCGTTTCATGCAGCGCTCAAAATTGTGGACAAGCCTGTTCCACCGTAACATAACCTCTGGATTGTGTATATATATAAATATATATATATATATATATAAATATATATATATATATATATATATATATATATATATATATATATATATAATTGAAAATAATCTTTTATCTCACAACTGTTGTAATTATGGCTTAGGTGAATTGTGCTTCTGAAACGAAAGGCTACATCCTAAAATTCAAATAATCAGTGCCGGCTCGTTTTCTTTCTGTTTAGTTTCGTGAATTTAAATGTATGCAGCCTTTGTCGGATGTAGCCTTCCGTTAGAGAGACACCCATAGATAAGCTTTGTTGAACTGAAAAATAGTCTGAATGAGGAGTCGATTCCCCTTGATGGAATCGATTCCAACCTTTAGAATCGACTCTCGATTCCCAACGCCTCGGAATTGAGGAATCGATTCTTTTTGGAATCGATTCCCAGCCCTACTGGTGTAACTGTATTGATGTAAATTGATGTGAGCATATTCCAACAATAAATTTGTGTTAACATTTTACTTTGCTGAATTCTGAAGCATATAGATTAAAAGCACCAGACCTTAAAAGCTAAATTTAGGGTATAAACCATAAACGCACTACAGGCCAAAGTCAGATTAAAAGCACCAGACCTTAAAAGCTAAACTTAGGGTATAAACCATAAACGCACTACAAGCCAAAGTCGCTCGCCTTCAGCGTCACCACCACCATGCTTACCACAACTTTTTCAAACTTATTTTTAAATTGTTCATTGAAAATGATTCACAAATCTACCGTGGCTTTAAGCACTTTTCGATGCATATAAAAAAAACATCTTCGACCAACAATCGCCTATAAAATGTGTGAAACTAATTGTTTATTCTGCAATTAATTGCAGTTATTACAAATTATAATTTTACTGGAAAATACTGTAAATTGATAAACTGTTTGGCGTAATGACGTTTAATGTCTCTGAGGGTGCCATGTACTCCCATTAAGCAACTTGTTAGCAACCATCTATTTTAAGAAACGTATCAGTTTAAAAGAATCACGAGAGGGGTGGAATTGGTGTGTTTTATGTTGTAGAATAAAACTTGAAAGTATCCTGGTAACTCAATAGTCATTCATACAGTAAATGTGGGCAAAACACTTAAATCAATTGATAGTAACATCTAATTTGTGTCCCTGCTTTAGAAAAAAAAGACAGTCTAGGAGAGAGATATGTACGTAACTATCAAACTTTATTAGTCTGAGTCTAAATGATTTTGTAATGTTAAATTAAATGAATTCAGTGTAGAAAGATGAATGAAACAACAAATATATGAAGAGACATTAGTTCTAAGAAGCATTGTCCTGATCTACTGTAGGTTAATCTGTATGTGTAGACACTACCACATTTAAATGAAATAATTGTAAAGGATAATAATAATGATAATATTAAATATAGAAATAAATAATGAAGATTAGAGTGTAATCATGAAAAGGCTCACTTACATTTAAAGTCTGTTTATATACTACAGAGAATTGGGACTTTGTATTTCAGAATATTGCATATTGGACTTCAGTAAAATGCCACTTAGGCATTAAACCTAATAATTGATGAAATCATAAGAATGTAAAATAACAATAAATAAATTAAAAAATTGTAACGATAAAAACTTTAATAATCAAAATAAATACGCAACAGCCCCTCGCGGACGGCAGCCGGCAGGAGTCCCCCATTCCCTGCTCTTCCGGATTCCTTCACGGAGGCAGCAGGCTCCGGCCCCCTGGCAAACGGCGCCGACTCCTCCGCTCCCTCACGGACGGCAGCTGCCCCTCCACATCACGTGCGGCCGGCAGCAAGCTCGCCTGTCCACTCACTCAAGCCCACCGCCTCGAGCGTCCATGGCGGCACACTCCCTCGCCTGTTTGATGGCACCGCGGATTCACCACAGCGGCGAGGGATCTTCAGCAGCGCGTCCCTCCTTCTCCCGGGTTTCGGTACCACTGTAACGATAAAAACTCTGTAATCTTCGGGAAGAAGGAGGCGGGAACCGGCAGACAATCAAATATAAACTTTAATAATCAAAATAAATACAAAAGCCCCTCACGGTTGACTGTCGCGCACAAATAAAAAGCAAACACAAACTAAAACCCAGGCCTGGTCCTCTCTCGTCCTTCACTGTCGTCGCTCCAGTTTTATATCCTTCCATCTCCTCCGTGGGACTCGAGACCGGTGGGCCGAACAGGTGTTGCTCATCTCCAATCACTCCACCGGCCTCGCTGTGTTCCCACGTCTCTCAGCCCCGCCCAACTCGTCATAAAAATAAAATCAATAAAAAAAAATCCTACTAAAAACATTTTAGTAATTTACCTGCATGTCATGTGACAATTAACCCACATCAAAGAACTATGGACAATAACCACAAATGTGTAATCAAATCGTTCATTATCTTCAAGGTTATCTTCAAGTAAACATTTTAGGTTTTGTTTGAGCAAAAGATAAGATAAGATAAGATAAGATAAGATAAGAGCACTGTCCCATTTTTAGATGTATTCAGTGTGTTACAAGTTGTAGAGAAAAAAAAAAAACATTATTTTTGAAACAATTTGGTTACTCTTTATTTTAAGGTGTCCTTAAAATATTTCACCAGAAATTGAGGGTATATTAAAAATATAATTAGTAAGTTAAATACTTATTTATTTTCATTAAATAAACTAAAATAATACGTATGTACATTTTACAGAAATTACCTGTTGGATTTTTTTTTTATATTTTTTTAACCTGACCCACTCAAAATATCACTTAAATGATTTCAAAAGATTTTATTAAGTTAATATAGCCTAACTCTTTATTTTTGTGAAATTTACTAAACCACTGGATTAGATTACAGTGGATTACAGTGTGGAGTGCATGTAGACCACCGACACCCGAAACTTATATTGATTGCGCTTTGATTTGAACGTAAACAACATATTGGCGTATGTACGCTGCATAGCCTACATGTTTATGTGATACTGTCCAAAATGGTGCCAGGGTGACACAGAGGAGACCAATAGTTGAATAAAGTGGTTATTTTTGTTTTCTTTGCACACACAAAAAATATTCTTGTAGCTTTGTAAAATTACGTTTGAACCACTGATGTCACATTGATTATATTAAAGATGTTCTTACTACGTTTCTGAACCTTGATCATGTTAGGATCCTTGCTGTCTATGGGAGGGTCATAGAGCTCTCGGAACTCATAAAAAATATCTTACTTTGAGTTCCAAAGATGAATGAAGGTCTTACAGGTTTAGAACGACATGAGGTTGAGTTGATACATTTTTTGAACTTACATTTTTTCTATGAACTATCCCTTTAGGCTTTGTGTTGAATGCTATTAATCGTCTTCCCCTCAGAATAAACAGAGACAACCAGGCTGATATGTAAATTGCATATTTAATATACTTTAAACCCAAATAACATTGAAATATAACATCAAATCTTCCCCTGATGAATGTATGAATTACAAACGATTTTATGCATGTATTATTATTATTATACTATTCGCTTAAAAAAACTGTAGCCCTATACATTCATAAAATTCTGCTTATATATGATAAGGCTGATTATATTTGAACAAAGTTTTTAAAATGTAAAATAAAATTATACATTTGAATATAATTAACTGTTCTTACAGTTGAAGTTTCTTTAAATGGAAACCTTGATGAGCTACACAGAACCAACATGTCAGATGAATAATATATAGTGGAATTTTATAATTACCACACATGATGTAAAAAGCTGTGCCCAACAATCAAAGAGAATGAATATGATATATAAAGTGTATAATGTGATTAATAATGCAGATGAATCTCTGCCAGTGTCTATTTCATTTAGAGATCCGTTTCCTCTATCTGGGATGTACGAAACTCCTCAACACTCCTTTTCATGTTCTTATCTTGAATAAGATCTGTTTTACTAAGCGCCATCCCTGTTACTGGATCCTTCTTGTGTCTGCAACAATAAAACAAGTTTCTGTCAGAAAATCTTCCTAACACATATGCATACTGAAGGTAGAAGACAACAATAAAGCAAGGAATAACATTTGATGATCACCACAGGTAGATCAAACCAACTATCTGACCAAGTACAACTGCATCCTTTTTAAAAGCACTTTATACCAAATAATCAATGTGTCAAGTGGATTATGAACATTATATTTATGATACTCTCTTCCATCATCATGCCTTGTCTGTAATATGAGTGAAGAGCACTTTGAGATACAATAACAATTTAAATGTGAAACTCCACATGAACAGCAAAAACACAAGACACAATGCCTCTGACCATATACAAATCAAAACGCTTTATGCACTAACACTTAAAAAAATCGGAAACCGCTCTTAAGAATAAATACCAGTGTAAACGAAATGTACTTTTTCAGAGATTAATCCACTGAATCTTACGTCTTAAGATATTCCTCAATGGCTCTTCGCTCGTACACACGTCCACCTTTGGTCTTGACAGGATCAATGAACATCTTCCTTGACAAGGGACATACCAGATGAGGAGGCACTTGAACATTGCTTTCTCCTATATATTGCTGAAAAACAGGTTGAGATACAAAAATAATGGCAAACAAAAATCAATAGTACGGAGCCCCGCACATGACATGCAAGAAAAAAATTAATAAATTGCATGATTTACTAATTCTTTCCCTCAAAGTACTAAGACGTGCACACGATCACTATCACGTTCCCTCGATTTACTATTGCATTTCCTCGATTTGCTAAATCGTGTGCACTAAATATAGCCTAAATATAGAAAGTGTACAGAGCTCAGACGTAATACATTTATGAAACACAATACAATAAAATACAAATTTGACTAAAAAAAATTTACTAAAGGGGCTGCAAGAACATTCTCATATATTATTGCCCTATTTCCTATCCACCTTTTTCCTCAACACAGAAGTCAGTCTATGGGTGAGACTTCCGTTTCATTAGCCGCCATAGGTAAATAACGAGGAGAATAACAACGTGCAGTAAATGGTAAAACCATTTGCAGTACAAACCAGGGTGTTCTTAATTAAGAAAACAGATTAAAATAATATGATAGGACACATCAATTGTCAATATCAGTTCGTAGCAGTGGATGAAGATGTATCATATCGATCCCAAGTGCAGTATGGAGTACCTCAAGGCGCAGTACTAGGGCCGCTACTCTTCACGCTTTATATGTTACCCTTGGGAGATATCATCAGGAAACATGGTGTTAGCTTTCACTGTTATGCTGATGATACTCAGCTCTATATTTCTTCGCGGCCCAGTGAAACACACCAATTTGAAAAACTAATGGAATGCATAGTCGATATAAAAAACTGGATGACGAGTAATTTCTTACTGCTAAATTCTGAAAAAAAACAGGTGTTAATTATAGGACCTAAAAACTCTGCTTGTAATAACCTAGAACACTGTCTAAGACTTGATGGTTGCTCTGTCAATTCTTCGTCATCAGTTAGGAACCTAGGTGTGCTATTTGTTCGCAATCTTTCCTTAGAAAGCCACGTTTCTAGCATTTGTAAAACTGCATTTTTCCATCTCAAAAATATATCTAAAATACGGCCAATGCTCTCAATGTCAAATGCAGAAATGTTAATCCATGCATTTATGACCTCAAGGTTAGATTATTGTAATGCTTTATTGGGTGGTTGTTCTGCACGCTTAGTAAACAAACTACAGCTAGTCCAAAATGCAGCAGCAAGAGTTCTCTTACGAGAGCTCTCTCGTACTGCGTCTTAGCTAAGACGCTACGGGAAAAGTCTCTTTTCACGAAATACTGAAGCAAAAAATTATCCTTAATTTTGTATTTTTGTAAAGCGCATTTGCAGCAGTACACAGCCATAGGCGAGACGGCTCATTCGCTCATTGGCTTGTTCTGCGGCAACTGCACAGCCTATCGAGCGCGGGCTGATGCAACATCAGACCAATAAGGACGCTTCGCGCCCTTCTTGCCACTTCCCGCCGAAACGGGTGTGGCCCAACCTATAAAAGGAGCTCGAAAAGGCTGACTCACCTGATTTTGCATCTCTTCAGCGAAGCTCACGCATCGCTGAATCACGGAGGAAGCAAGCGCCGTCTGAGAGGCATATCAGCGGGACGAGCCATTCTGAAGCTGCTGGCCTTCGCCGCCTTCCACTGCCGTTCCTGCTGCGCTGTCCGGCGCCTATATCCTTTCAATTCGGTTATATCCACTGTTCTTTATGTGTGTGTGTGTTCGCCCTGCGACATGCACTCGTAAAAGAGCTCGCGTCTTTTTTAAGATGCCTTCCTGCGGCTCGTCAGAGCCCCACTCAGCGAGGGAGACCGGTACGTCATCTGTGTCTCCTGCCTGGGTGAAGATCATGCAGCGCTCGCGCTCGCTGACGGCGGATGCCCCACTGCGAGCTGTTGCCATGGTGACTCTGAGGACTCGCCTGGCCTTTTTCTCTGAGCCTGCATTCTCCGCTGCGCTGAGGCGCCGTAAAAGCATCGCTTCCAGCGGATTCCGGAACAGTCTTCAGCTCAACCGAACTCGCCGGTTCGCCCTGCTTCACCGACCCCCCCTGCATCGCTTCCCGGTCGTCCGAGGAAGTCGATCTCAGGGCCGCGTCGGGGGAAGAGGACACGCGCTCTCTGCTAGCTTCGGGCAGTGAGGGCTGGGCGAGCTCCGAGGATCTCGCGCCTTCTGCTCAGAAGCCCAGCAGACGAGCTGACATCGAGAAGGAGCCGGGGCGAATGCTCGTGTTGGCCGCGATGAGTCTCGGCCGCAAGTGGTTTGCACCAGCGCCCCCCCTCTCGTTCCCGGCTGGATGGTATTTCCCTTTCGGATGAGCGTACTTCTCAAAGCCCGCCTCATTTCTTCCTGAGCTTCACGAAGAGGTGGCGAAGGCTTGGAACGCTCCATATTCAGCGCGAACTTCCGCCGGTGGAACAGGCAATAGCGATGCACCTTTGTCCGCCCTCTGCTGGACGGCGGCAAAAGCGGTGTTGCCATCTAAAGCCTGCTGTGTGACGCTGCGTCGGCACTACTAACGATGGCTGCTTCATCGAAGCGCAGGTGTACGAGCTCCCCTGTGGCCGGGCTCTCACCTAAGCGCGCCGCTGTTTCAGTTCCAGAGATTGTGACTGTTTCAGCGTTTTTTGCAATGCGCAAGCCTGTATGGTTGCCCGCTTGCCTGCACACAAAAACCGTTATCATGGCTACCCAGATATTTCCCGAAAAGGTGTAATTTCTGGTGTCCCGGCCACGGCCGATGGTGCTATAAATCTAGTGACGATGCCCACTGCTCAGTGCCCATCTCCACATATAAGCACAGCCCTTCACACAGGGCTCGCGCCCATAAAAGCGACTCAAGTCTATCACGCGCACTACATAGTAGACGTGCCCACTCCTCAGTGCCCACAATCACTATGTCACACGCGTCATGTGGTTTCTGTAAAAACGAAACCCATGCACGTTCGTCCGGCCACGGCCGATGGTGCTATAAATGTAGTGACGATGCCCACTCCTCAGTGCCCATCTCCACATGTAAGCACAGCCCTGCACACAGGGCCTGCGCCCATAAAAGCGACTCAAGTCGATCGCGCACACTGCACAGTAAGCGTGCCCACCCCTCAGTGCCCACAATTACTATGTCACACGCGTCATGTGGTTTCTGTAAAAACAAAACCCGTGCATGATCGTCCGGCCACGGCCGATGGTGCTATAAATGCAGTGACGATGCCCACTCCTCAGTGCCCATCTCCACATGTAAGCACAGCCCTGCACACAGGGCTCGCGCACATAAGATCGACACAGATCGGTCGAGCGCGCCGCATAGTAAACGTGCCCAGTGCCCACATACACTATGTCACATACGGCGCGTGGCTTCTGTAAAAACGAGGCCCGTGCACGTACGCTCTGCACAGGCAGACAGCGAGTTGAAAGTGGTAAATGTGCACATATGAAGCCCACAGTTACTCGCAGACATATCGAGTCCCACGGGACCTGCTCAGCTTTCCCCCAGTCGGTTAAGCGCCGGGACGGGGTTGAGGAGGAGCGATCTGCCCGCTTTGATCAGCGCGCTCCCCATCTCAAATGCGCAGCGCACCCGAGCGCCGCCGTTGCCCGGTCAACAGAGCGCGCTTCGCACCCAGCCCTTAGCCATTCATGCAGATGCATGGTCAGCGCTTCCAGGGGTTTCGGATTGGGTGCTAGGCATTATAAAGCGAGGCTACTCGCTACAGTTTTTTCGACGCCCTCCGCGCTTTTCAGCGCGCGTCGAAACTACGGTCAAAACAGAAGTAGCACACATACTTCGGGCCGAAATATCAAAACTGTTGAGCAAAGGGGCTGTAGAGCCTGTGTCTCCAGCTCAAAGCGAGGGGGGGCTGTACAGCAGATACTTTCTGGTGCCCAAGAGAGACGGGGGTCTCAGGCCCATACTGGATCTAAGACAGCTGAACAAGGCATTGATGAAACGCAGTTTCAAAATGCTTACGACCAGGAAACTCCTCGCGCAGATTCGCAGAGGGGACTGGTTCATGTCAATAGATCTGAAGGACGCGTATTTTCAAATACAGATAGCGTCAAACCACAGGCGATATTTTTTGAGATTCGCCTTCGAGGGCCAGGCATACCAGTTTACAGTCCTGCCATTCGGCTTGTCCGTAGCTCCTCGTACGTTTACGAGGTGCATGGATGCAGCGCTCGCTCCTCTCAGACTCAGAGGCATGCGAGTGATGAATTATTTGGACGACTGGCTGGTTCTGGCCCGATCACGAGCGGAGCTCGTGGACCACAGGGCCGTTTTACTCGATCACCTCGAGAAGCTCGGCCTCAGTGTCCATTGGGCGAAGAGTTCGCTGAACCCCAGTCAGACGATCCTGTTTCTGGATATAGTTCTGAACTCGTGTTCCATGACGGCGCGGCTGTCACCACAGCGTGCGATGGGCATTCAGCGCGCAGCAAGTTCTTTCCGCTGCGGCGCGACCGTGTCGCTCAAACACTGTCAAAAGATGCTGGGTCTCATGGCCTCAGCATCTCCGGTTCTGCGGCTGGGCCTGCTCCGCATGCGCCCCCTGCAGTTCTGGCTGAAGGCTTGGGTGCTGCGCAGAGCGTGGGCGTCTGGCCGGCTGCATTTCAAGGTCGATCAGAGCTGTGTTGCGGCTCTAGCACCTTGGACAGCGAACGGCTGGTACCGATCAGGTGTAAGCCTGGGGACTTCCCCGAGTGTGAAAATGGTGTCGACGGACGCCTCCACTTCGGGATGGGGAGCGCTGCTCGAAGGCAGACCGTCCTTTGGCCTATGGTCAGAATGGGAAAAGCTCCATCATATCAACTGCCTGGAAATACTGGCAGTGGAGAACGCGCTGACGCGCTTTTGTCCCCATATCAAGGATCACCACGTCATAGTCCGTTCGGACAACATGTCCGTGGTGTCCTACATAAATCGCCAGGGTGGTCTCGGGTCCCGAAACCTGTGCAGGCTGACGGAACGCCTCCTGGTTTGCGCTCAGCGCAACGTGCGCTCACTGAGAGCAGTGCATGTGCCTGGACTGAAGAATCTGGGTCCAAACAGGCTGTCCAGAGGCAATGTTCCTACAGGCGAATGGTCTCTACACCCGCAAACAGTCCGGCTGTTGTGGGAGAGATTTGGCATGGCGGAGGTGGACCTCTTTGCGTCCCACGAAAACGTTCACTGCCCCACGTTCTTTTCCAAGAACAAAAGTGCGCTTTCACGGAGTTGGCCGTGCTGCCCGCTTTATGCGTTCCCTCCCGTCTCCCTCCTTCCGCAGGTGATGGAACGGGTGAGAGAAACGAGATGTTCAATACGGCTTGTAGCACCTCTTTGGAAGAACCAACCATGGTTCCCAGATTTGATGCAGTTAGCAGATGTCGCCCCGTGGCCGGTACCGTTGAGGAGGGACCTCCTCTCGCAGGCCAGGGGCTCGATTTGGCACCCTCAACCGGAGTTGTGGTCCCTCCATGTTTGGGCGCTCAACGGTTACCCGCTGATCTCGCAGTGGGAGTGCTAAATACCATCACTCAGGCTAGAGCTCCGTCGACACAACATCTGTATGCCTCGAAGTGGTCGGTGTTCTCCAGCTGGTGCACAGCTCGAGGTTATTCACCCCTTAGTTGTGAGGTGACGGAGGTCCTCTCCTTCCTACAGGAGCTGTTGGATAAGGGCAGAGCCCCATCCACGCTCAAAGTTTATGTGGCGGCCATCGCGGCGTTTTCTGAAACTACGTCCGGTCAGTCAATAGGAAGGAACGATTTAGTCATCCGGTTCCTCAGAGGAGCTAGGAGGCTGAATCCTCCCAGACCACCGTCAGTCCCTATGTGGGACCTCGCTGCGGTTTTTGGAGGCCTTGAAGGGTCCCCCTTTTGAGCCTATCCAATCGGTTAGCCTTCAGCATCTGTCGTTCAAGACAGTATTCTTGTTGGCTCTCACTTCGGTGAAGCGTGTGGGTGATTTGCACGCGCTCTCTGTGAGCCAGTCGTGCTTGGAGTTTGGGCCTAATGACTCAAGGGTCATACTCAAACCTAGGCACGGTTATGTGCCGAAATCCCTCAACACGCCGTTTCGGGCTCAGGTTATTGCCCTGTCAGCCCTGCCGGTGTCAGGAGAGGGTAGAGACTCGAGTCTTCTTTGCCCTGTCAGGGTTTTAAGAGCTTATGTGTCTCGCTCTGCTGCCTTTCGGCAGACGGAGCAGCTGTTTGTCTCGTTCGGTGGACGTTCCAAGGGAATGGCTGTTTCGAGACAGACTCTATCCAGATGGATAGTTGACGCCATAGCGTTAGCTTATGCTTCCAGGGGCCATCAGTGCCCGTTGGGCGTCAGAGCACACTCCACAAGAGGCGTCGCCTCGTCGTGGGCGTGGTCTACTGGGATCTCCTTGCAGGATATATGTACGGCGGCAGGTTGGACCTCGCCGTCTACATTTATCAGGTTCTATAACCTGGAGGTTCCCGCCTTGCAAGCAAGGCTGCTGTCGGTATAGTCAAATCAGGGCCCTGAGGGGAATTCTGAGTTCATGAGCGCTATGCGCTGCCGACTGTTATATGGGCAGTATTGCGTAAGACCCGCATTGCCACATTGGTCAGGCTTGCCTCGGCTGTGTGATGTCATATTGCCGCATCTACGGATGCTGCTAGATATGGGACGGAGGGCTTTCCCCCTTTTCTGTCCTGGACTCTCTGTGAGTCCCTCAGGTGACTGTGTGTGATCAGACCAATGGTTTATTGGTGTGTGATCCCTGGGCGCACGGCGTTTTGCATTTTGCAGGTGAGTCAGCCTTTTCGAGCTCCTTTTATAGGTTGGGCCACACCCGTTTCGGCGGGAAGTGGCAAGAAGGGCGCGAAGCGCCCTTATTGGTCTGATGTTGCATCAGCCCGCGCTCGATAGGCTGTGCAGTTGCCGCAGAACAAGCCAATGAGCGAATGAGCCGTCTCGCCTATGGCTGTGTACTGCTGCAAATGCGCTTTACAAAAATACAAAATTAAGGATAATTTTTTGCTTCAGTATTTCGTGAAAAGAGACTTTTCCCGTAGCGTCTTAGCTAAGACGCAGTACTCGTTCGCTCTTCTAGAGAGAACCGAGGTTACGTTTAGTAACAGAGTACGTTCTTACTAGAACCAGGAAGTATGACCATATTAGCCCGGTCCTGTCAACACTGCACTGGCTCCCTATCAAACATCGTATAGATTTTAAAATATTGCTTATTACTTATAAAGCCCTGAATGGTTTAGCAGTATTTGAATGAGATCCTTTTACATTATAATCCTACATCTGCTACGTTCTCAAAACTCAACTGCAGGTGGCAGATCCTTTTCCTATTTGGCGCCTAAACTCTGGAATAACCTACCTAACATTGTTCGGGAGGCAGACACACTCTTGCAGTTTAAATCTAGATTAAAGACCCATCTCCTTAACCTGGCTTACACATAACATACTAATATGCTTTTAATATCCAAATCCGTTAAAGGATTTTTAGGCTGCATTAATTAGGTAAACCGGAACCGGGAACACTTTCCATAACACCCTATGTACTTGCTACATCATAAGAAGAATGGCATATATGCTAATATTTGTCTGTATCTCTCTTATTTCCGAGGTCACCTTAGCCACCAGATCCAGTCTGTATCCAGATCAGAGGGTCACTGCAGTCACCCGGATCCAGTACGTATCCAGACCAGATGGTGGATCAGCACCTAGAAAGGACCTCTACTGCCCTGAAAGACAGCGGAGACCAGGACAACTGGAGCCCCAGATACAGATCCCCTGTAAAGACCTTGTCTCAGAGGACCACCAGGACAAGACCACAGGAAACAGATGATTCTTCTGCACAATCTGACTTTGCTGCAGCCTGGAATTTAACTACTGGTTTCGTCTGGTCAGAGGAGAACTGGCCCCCCAACTGAGCCTGGTTTCTCCCAAGGTTTTTTGTCACCGATGGAGTTTCTGTTCCTTGCCACTGTCGCCTCTGGCTTGCTTAGTTGGGGTCACTTCATCTACAGCGATATTGTTGACTTGATTGCAAATAAATGCACAGACACTATTTAACTGAACAGAGATGACATCACTGAATTCAATGATGAACTGCTTTTAACTATCATTTTGCATTATTGACACACTGTTTTCCTAATGAATATTGTTCAGTTGCTGTGATGCAATGTATTTTGTTTAAAGCGCTATATAAATAAAGGTGACTTGACTTGAATATCAAGCAGCAAAACTAACTGTTTTGTACAGCTAAAAATAGCTGGATGCAAATGAGACCAGAAGCTTTACCCATATAATTTACAAATTGCGGCGGACATTTTTATGTCAGGAAAAAGGTGGATACATACATTCATACATACAAACATAGATAAATGCATTATATTAACAGGCCTATATGATTTAAAAATATATATATATTATATTCCAATAATACAAGTCTCAAAAAAAAAAAAAAAAGTTCTCTGACTAAAACCTCAGGGTTTCATATGTTGATAATAACAAAGTACCTCTTCAATGAATTCCATGGACTGGCATGCATGAACAGCAGTGTCATCTTTAGCCGCTTGCTCATAGATTTCTTTGCTAGTATGGAATTCCTCTGCCAATACACTGTTCATTTGTACAGTTCAATGCAAAATAAATAATTAAATAAATAAATAAAAATGGTAATGTGAATTCACCAGATAAAGAATAAGAGGCTACCTGTCTAGTGGATCATCAGCCTCTGGGAGTATCAGAAGTCCATATACAGCATCCAAGATCTCTCTCATAGTAACATTAGCTGAGTAATGTCGATCAAATATGTTGTGGCAAATCCTTCCCACACTGTTGATGTTGCAATGGTAGATCTATACTGCAGTTAAGTACAAAATGCTAAATAATTTTTCTTGGGAGTTCTTTGCTCTACTTTAGATGTATGAAAAACAGAAATCAGTTTCTGAACATTACTGGGGCACTTCTAAGGCTTAAGGATACAGGAGTATAGAACCGAACAACAGGTGGTTTCACTGGATAATCACGGCCAAACTGACAATACAGCTCAAAGGTTCCATTCTCATAGGGAGTTTCTGGCGGTCCTTTCATGACAATCCTCCAAAAAGCTGAAATATATTTTAATGCATGTAACCACTCATGCACTCATATAAAAGCAGATTTAATCATACTTACTGAAGTCTGTTTCTGAGGGATACACAGAACAAAATGGATGGGGATCACAGTGAAGACTCTTTAGTTCTTCTATGATCCGTTTATCTTTCTCCATGAAGCGGCCTGTCTTGCATTCTCGGATCTTCTTTTTAAGTACACTAATAAAGAAATTAATACTTAGAACATCAATTCACATTTACTAATTAATTTAAGAAAAGAACCATGATATAAGTGTTTAAGTGATAGTCATCAGACCAGTCATTATGTATCAGGTCAAATTATTATTTATTTTAATGATGGATATTGGTGGGTGAAAATTTTGACTATTAAATTAAACAAAAGGAAGTTATTTGAACTTTTGTTAAATGTGTTAAATTACTCTAGAAACATCCACCTGTAGAGGCTGACATTTTTTCGGGATTACCGCGGGTCATGGGAATCAAACGGGAATCCCGCGGGATTGGGAACAAAATAGGCTTGTTTGAGATGCGTCTTGCCTCGCCTGAAATGTAGGAGAGAGTAGACGGCTGCAGTAAGGGGAGGGGTCAAAAAAATACCTTTAAAGTCGGACACTTCCTGAATCTAGCTGTTTTGTTGCCCGGAAACGTCAGCAATGGAGGAGATCACGTTCGCGTTTTTATCACTGACGAAGTGGATGTAATCGAAATACCACTGTTTTGTCATGATGTGCAGATCACGTCCATAGTATTTATTTCAAACTATGCAAGTGAAAGCTGTTTTGTAGCAAACATTCTTCAGAATTTCTTCCCTTGTTTTAAACCAGACCCTGACACTTCTCAGATGAAACCACACAAAGATGAGGCATAATGGCTAAACAGTACATTTAGATATGTATGTGTGCATGTATATTTTTAATGGATTGATTTATTAATTCACACAAACATACAATAGAATAAAGTGAAAATTACAACGAGGAAGAATTCTAATGAAAAGAAAATAATATAAAATAAACGCATGTCCTAATTCTTAACTTCACTATGCAGAGGATTATTCAGCATACCACATTTACAAATTATGACAAAGGCTCTATCAGTCTTAGAAAAGGCACGCATAAATAGCTGCACAGGAAGTTTACCCTTTGACTTGAATAAGGTACTTTTTTGTACCCTACAGGATGTGTACACAAAAGGTACTTCGAAGTACCCCATGGGAACACGATAGGACCTTTAATGGTACATTTGTGAATGTTGTACCTTAACTATTACATGACAATGTACCTTTTCAAAGGGCACATATATGTACCTTTCACCATGCATTCTTTGGAAAGGTACTTTTTGGTACTCAGCTGGATACATGTTTGTTCCTTTGCTGGCACATTTGTGAAATTTTTACCTTAAAGTACTTAATTGTACCCTCACTGTACCTTTATTTCTGAGAGTGTACATTTTAACAGCATTAAGTTAAAAATGTATATATAATTTAATGGTACTATTTAGAGATCAGTGATCAGTGATTTTAGACACTCTTTTTTATGTTTTTACTAAGTCCATGTAATAAATGCACATCCTTAAATAAGTCATGCATAAATTCTGATATGACTTGTTTCAGGAGTGGCCAAAATTGAAAATTACATTTTGACATATTCCTATCTTGAACCAGATCCAAAAATCTCACAGCCACTGTGGTCAAATATTGAGATAAACTTTATAAAGTATCATCTATTTATATTAAATTAATATATTAAATCGGTATCTTCTCTGATACCCATTCTGTGACCATTATTCAGCCAATTAATTTCAATCTGCTGAAATGATTCAGGACATTTTACGCTTAACGTGGCTTAATGCATTAAAAAATGTGTTTTTAAAAGACCAAACTCAGTAAACATTTTTAATAAAGCATTCTATTTACAGACAAGCCAAGTTATGGGAGGAAAATGCTTAACGCGTAACTAAATGCATAGCATTCATATTCTGGGCTGATATATCTGCTTGTCTGCGAATAGAATACTTTATTAATAATATGTTTACTAAGTTTGGTCTTTTTAAAACACTGTTTTAATCCATTAAGCCACTTACTTTCACATTAAGCGTTTTAGAATGTCCCAATGATTCAATTGTTATTTATAGCACAATTGTTTATACACCTATTTATTTGCCAATTTGTAAATCTCCTGTAAAGGTTTTTTATTTTTTTTTTGTCTGTGTGTTGTTGTCTCTGTTTACTGGAAGCTTATGTCACTAAAACAAATTCCTTGTATGCGCAAGCATACTTGGCAATAAAGCTCTTTCTGATTCTGATTCTGATTCTGATTGTGAGTTTGACTGGTCCAGAAGATTAAACTTGCAGCAGCTAACATCTTGTGATTCAATAAAACAGACATAGTGAGTCAAGTTAAAAATAAACAACTGTGCGTTATAATGAAGGCTTTGTAAAACTCCACAGAGTTTTTAGCTTTTTAAACAACATACTCAGAGTAGGTATGGGGTGCAGCTGGGTGTACTTGCAAAACACAGCATGCTAATGAGGCGTCTTCTTATTCTTTCTTTATGGCGTATCGCAGACTTATAAGTGCATTACTGCCACCTATCTCTCAAATTGACCATTGACACTATCTACAATCTCAATTAGGAGTGTCAATGGTCCACTTTTGTATGTTTTAGCTTTGATTCCCATCCACCTGCATTAAAACTAACATACTGCAACGGTTTGTTAAAAAAATCTCCTGTAGAAACAAAGTCACCCACATTTTGGATGGCCTGGGGGTAAGCAGATAAACATCACATTTTCATTTTTGAGTGAACTATCCCTTTAACAAGTAGATAGAACCATACTGCACTCCTACTTGTATGAAATTTAAAATAATTAAATAATGTCCAATTTAGACTACAAGTTAACTTTGAATTGTACACTCAATACCTCTCTGTCCTTGCTACTTTCTCAGTGATTTGAACAGGAAGCTTCCTTTCTGGTTTTTCATCGTAGCCATTAGTGGCAAAATGTTTGGTCAAGTCTTCCTAATTAAAACAAATGAAAAAAAAAAAAAAAGTTATTTTCAGAAATCCTCGGTTCTTTGTCAGACTTACATGTATACTGAGGATATAAAGGCTATACAGAGACTTTTATTTAAAAAGAAAAAAGTAATATTAAATACTTGTAATTTTCTGTTAAAGGTAACATGTAATGGCTTTTACTTCATACTGTACCTCTGTTTTTATTGAAGACACAGGTACCCTTGTTCTCTCTGCCCTCAGCTCCATGGACAAGACAGTTTCCATCTCCAAAAGCTTAAGAGCAGCCTTTGCCTTTTCTGGCTTAAAGCAATATCCACCTAAAACAAATTAAGAGAGCCACAGTGATCTTTCAAGCACTTTCAACTTTAGAATAATTTTAACAGTGAGGGTGATGTCACCAACAAGTGCATATTCCTTTGGGTTTCTAACTACACCAGGTTAAACTGATGGACCTGGCTAGGTCTAACAATCAAAAACAACATTTATCTCGAGAGCAGTTGCTTACCTGGATCCAACATTGTAAACGTGCTTATAGTTTAAGGCGTATTATTGTTTGTGTATGTATGTATTCATTTATTTATTTGAGCCATTCATGTGAGCTGTAAATGCTATGAGACTAATTACTCTGAAATCACACAACACACATCCTCACAGACTGACAACTCTTCAGGCTAAACCGCCTCAAACCCTTAATTGTCTGTCCTAAACTGTGACATTAAAAAAAACTGTACTGAACATGAAAGCCACCTTTTTTAAGTGTGGCTCGGTTATAAATAATAAATTTATACTGAGAAAACTTTAAAGTAAAATGATTTGTTTGCATATATTTCATAGATATGTTTTACACTAAATACTAATGAGTTTTCCTTAATTTACAGATCTCCAGAGCACACCTAATGTGATTCTGTTAAACCTTATTTTATTGCACTCTGCTGAAGTTATAGTCTCTGTATTGTTACTCTGTCATGGCATATGATTTTGTGATTGTTGGTTTAGTAGATTCCAGACCATATTTTCAGTACTGTCAAGCATTATATACCAATGCAGTCACATGATTCATTCAGACTACTCGTTAAACTGTTTAATGTACCAGATACCAGGATCTTCAAAAATGCAGAAATGAGTAACAACTGTTATACACAAAAAATACCCAAACATAACAAATATATAAATCTCTATAATAGTTCATATTAAAAATATTTTACATTGATTTTGTGGCTTAAAATAATGAGTAGAAAAAAATATATATATATTAACACACAAACCTGTTACATAGCTGATTCCATGTAGAACAGTATTCTTTGCTCTGCCAACAAGAACAGCATCAACCACAATATTTTTGTCCATCAGTTCTCTGACAACAGTGACTGGATTATTTGTGGATCTGTAGATTAGACAAAAAAAGTTATCCATTATCATTTTAGTTGTGTAATAACATTTTGAAAGTGAAATGTGATATTGAAGACATCAATTTAAATGGTATAATTATATATATATATATATATATATATATATATATATATATATATATATATATATATATATATATATATATATATAAGACACACACCTGTTATCGTTGCCATCTGTCAAACACAAGATGCGACATCTGCAAGCTGGAAACCTTTTCTTGACATCATCAAGCTCTGAGATACCACGAACAAGTGCATCATATAACCTTGTGTACCCAGATGCTTCAATACCATGCACTTGCTCCTACACGTAAAAAATAACAAAGAAATTAGTATACAAACAGCATTTATCATCACTACTAAATTCTTAGTAGTTATTTCTTTCTTTAATTAAGATAATGGTGCAGTAATCAGGACAAAAATACCTTGAAGGTTTCCAGATTTTCAGTGAATTTCAGAACAGTTTTCACTTCTTTGTTAAACATCACAAGGCAGATGACATGTTCAAAATCATATGCCATACTTCGGTTTGAAAAGCTGTCAAAGATTTGCTTGACAGCGTCAATCCGCTTCATTTGACTGTCAGTGTCATAACATTCTTTCTTCATTGAAGAACTTGAATCGAAGAGCACCTGATAAGAGCATTAATTAATTTAGCATGAGCTTGTATGTATATTATTAAAGCTATATGCTGTAAAATCCCTTTATGCACCCAGAGTTTCTTAAACGAAGTGAGATGACTCAACACTTAATCCCTTTAAGTGAACATACAAATTAATGATTTCATATACGTAGGTTAAATAAGTGTATTTCTCAGAGTCTGGAATAACAAAATAATTTGAAGCACTGTGGCTTTCCTCTCAAATGTAGTTATTATTATTATTATTATTAAATAAGTTATTATTACTTATTATTTACTTATTAATTTATATTGTTCATCACAATGTAAGTTGTGGTCATCTGGTGATCAAACAGAAAACTGTACCAACCAAACTGCAGTATCAGATTTCAGTTAGAGACCATACCCATCCAAAAGTGTGGAAAACATTACATCAGAGGAAGTCTTCTCTAGTTCACAATACTTACCACAATTGCCTCTTTGGGGGTTTTACTGACATTGAAGGAGTTGTCGGTTCTGGTATCATTGAGCCTGAATGGGTTAAAAAAAAAGTTATTTATACAATTTGTACCATAAACCAACCATACAAATAGATGAAAGAGCTGGGTAACACTTTGTAATACCGTTCTGTTATAAGTCATTTATAAATTATTAGTTAATGATGAACTAATCATTTACAAAACATGACTATACATTTATTAATGATTAATGAGTGGTATGCTGACGATTTACAAATGTGTTGTAATTTATCTTAAAAAAAGTTGAAATCATGAAATAAATCAAACTGATCATTAGTAGATGGTTTTTAAGTTATTAGTTGATACATCACCTATAAATCATTGATGTATTTATGTAAAAATTGTTTTGTATAATTATCTCAATAAACAATTGTTAATCATGCGTAAATGATGAATAAACCATTAGTAAATGATCAGTATATGATTTATTGGCGAATTTGTTAGCTGGTCTGTGTTCAAAAGCACAAACATGCAGGTAAGCACTATTTTTAAGAAGAGTAATTCATTTGTTTTGAAGTGGATAAAAATGTATATATGCCTTAGTCAGATGATTCCAGTGAGTTGTGTTAAATCCTTACACTCATCAGCACAGACTTGTTTTCTGAGTGGAGTTTGTGGGATCTAGTGATGAAGTAAACCTCTTTACCGCTTTTACCTTCCACTGAAGCTCACATCAGGTGCACAGAGTTAAAGACTCTTTCTTTCTGCTTTCTGCATCCCCTAATCTAAAGTGTAAACTATTCATCACTTGTAAATGTGTTACATATCATTTGTAGATATTGCTTACTTGTTACATATTATTTGTATATGTACACAAGTAATTTATAACACTTTATAAAATAAAGAAGCTGAATTATTTCAAAAAAAAAAAAAGAAAAAAAAGAAAAAGCTTATTTCATCATGGGGTTCCCCTATTTTTCAAAGTATATGAAACTATGATCCACTACAAAACAGTAGTAATTGTATTTTATTTTCCATTCATTTTTAAAAGTAAAATCAGTAGATTTTGTGAACAGACAAATATGTAAAATTTGCTGTCACAAAACCAACTGTTTTATTAAAAACACTCACGTAACAGCACTTACAGGTTTTCTGTAATTTAATGCCAAGGAAATATAACAAGTATTGTTATCAATGTTCATCAACGATAAAAAATGGGAGTGGTGGGGTGGCATGGAAGATGGGTGTAATGTAGCATTTTATATGGTCCCTGGTTTCCTCTTACTTGGTCTCCTCATTAAACAGATTGCTCTAAGTGCTAATTGTTTTATACTCTGTGAAAGGCTGTTGTTACTTATAGAAAATGCATTTAAATTGATTGGATTCACTCTAGACCCCAATCACTCTCAATGTTTTTGAATTTTGTATCCAAATATTTGATTTTTTATTTGAAAGATTTTTAAGTTAATGTTAGATAATTCTAAGACATTAGGTTAAATGTTAGATTTGGGTTTGGTAACATGCTTTATTGTTGCATCCTAATCTCACCACATTATGAATTTGAATTAGCAAGTAATTTATTTATCTGGAAAATAAATGTGTATCTGTAATATTTATAAAAATTACTTACATGTAAGTGGTGTGGAAAAACCTCTTGAACAATGGAAATACTTACTTTTCAGCTAGCTCAGTCACATTTCTTGTGATTTCTTTTCCAGATAGACAGTCATAAACTTTAATAGCACATGTTTGTGCTTTGTCTTTGTTCAAGTAAACGCCTAGATTACCTGTATGGATAAATAATGTTAGATCAGAATTCATACATTTAATTACTTAAATTACTTAATTACTAAAAAAAATATTTTTTATCTTGTATATTTAAAGTTTAATCCGTTCATTTAACAGCATATAAAAATTTGACCTTCACTGAGATACACCAGCAGAGGACCCTCAATTCCCATATTTGCCAGCTGTAGTGGTGGTGTGACAATCAGGTGACTGTACCGTTTGACATCCTCAAACATGTCTGAAAATGTTTTCTTCCGTTCAATCTGAAAACTATAAAAATGTTTTTTTTTTTTTTTACATATCCAATATATTATCATATATTCATTTATATTTAGATACATTATTTTATATATAATATTTTTATATGTATATTTAATGAACAATGTAAGTGTGTATCAAATTATATTTTTTCCAAATTCCTAAATATGACATACTTGCAGCCTTGTGGAGTGCTGTCATGAGAGATCCAAAATGGAAACCTATCAAATGATGGCGGAAGACTAAGCGAAATTCTCTCGATATCTGTAGCTCTTTTAATCGATGACTCCAGTAGATTCACCTCATCACAGTTTGGAATTTTTACACCATCTAAAATAAAAACATATTAATAGTATATTATGTATAAATTCATGAGGGTTTAACAAATCATCCCAGTTCCAGTTTTTACCTGTGATTTTTTCCAGGACGTATGACCTATCAAAAACTTCTGATATCCCAGGTACTCTCACTGGCTCACACAGCCTCTTGTCAGTAGGATAAGCTTTCAAGGAAATTGTTGCATAGTTCTCCAGATCGTTATTTTCATTCTGGTGAAAACACACACAATAAGGTCCATACATATTTAGACATTTAGATATTTAATTTTGGCTCTGTATGCCACTAGAATTTAATTAAAATGAAATAAACGAGGTAAAATTGAAATGCAGACTTTAAGCTAATATAACATAAAATGCATAGGAATGCATTGGCCGCTGCTGGAAAAATGTGCCCTAAGCAGGATTGTATTGCTGTGCCCCCTTCCTCAAATATGATGAAAAAAAAAAACACCTACAGCAGGGGTGAAAACGGATCTTTTATAAAATAAAAAAGTAAATACATTAATGAATAAATCGTATTATTTACAAATTACAATTGTAGCTCTCAACATTTACCTATATGGCTATAACTTAATTATGACTCTAATTTATTTTATAGTCTCAAGCATTCAGAAATCATGCAAAAGAAAATTAAGCAGTTTTACGATGATAAAACCATTTTTTATTTTTGTAAGGGTTGTGATATCTATATGTTTTTGGTTGGAGAAATTATAGAGGCTGTGTCATCTATAACAAAAAGGTGGCCAAAAATGAAAGATTAAGTGAATATTTGAAATAAATGTTTAGCCAAAAGCCTAAACAAGGATTTGCTTGGCTTATGTACATAAATTGTTTATTTTGTAGTAGCCTACATTATGTATTTTTAACAGTGTTATTAACCAATCATTGCCTCATTGTTTTTTTATATAATGCATTTTAATTCATTTTAAAGGCTATTGATGGCTTCGAGCTATTTTTATAACATCATCAACAATACTAATACTATATAAATACTTCTTTGTTAGTTATTATTTGAAGTAACAAAACCATGGTTAATTTTGCAGTTACCATGACTACAAAAACAAAGATTTTTGGTGTTATTCTTGTTAAAACCATGGAAAATTTTCATAAGGGAACCTGGAAAGCCAAAGAGAATATCAGATGCGTTGGTGGTGGTGAAATTATTTCCAACTCGTTATTAACGTCAACAGTCAAAAAAAAAAAAAATAAAAAAAAAATTATTAATAATATATATATATATATATAAATATATATATATTTCACTGAAATGTGCCTGCAAGTGATATATGGGCCTTGTTTTTACCTACAGGATTTACAATTTATTTTAATAAATATAAAACATTTATAAGGTGTGCATTGTAGTTGACACCTAAATGAACACATTACAGTTGTTTTAATGACTGTAAGTCTTTCTGCTTCTGCGTTTGGGCCCATTCGGTTGTGAAAAAGTAGCATAATTTACGATTTACAGTTTATTTTAATAAATATCAGAAATGTAAAATGTGTGCATTATAGTTGACAATAGATGAACAATTACAGTTGTTTTTATGACTGTAAGTCATTCTCCTCAAATGCTATTGATGTTAGAAACGTGTAGGCTAGCCTATACTAGCCTAATATCGCATGTAACTTTAGACGGTCCCTAAATTAGCGAATATTGAATGTCCAACCTCAAGCCAACTTTATGCCTGTGTTTATTTTTATTTTTTTTGTTTTCTTTTCTCTATACCGGATTGATGATATCTTTTAACCAGGCACAGATGTCCATCTGTCAATTATGAACATTCAGCTGAAACATGAGGTGCGAGTGCAGATTGGGGAATGGCGAGTTTTTTTTTGTTTTGTTTTTTGAGCACTGATGGTGCCCCCTTGGGAGTTGGTGCTATACGCAAACTACTCTGCATATAGAGAGTGCCAGTACTGCATAAATATATAAATAAAGATAAAATAGAGTTAGGTAAAATTTTGTGTGTGTGACAGCTACCATTGCTGTAAATCTAGCAACAACAAACATAGCATAGACCAAGACTGTATATGTTTTTAGTGATCAAAGCATTTTATACAGTATTAAAAATATGATTTACTTACATGTACACTTCCGAAACAGCTTAAAAACACTTTGATGTATGAAGAACTTATAGGTATCTTTTTGCTTTATTCAATATCATAAACATTATACTAAGTTGTGAATTGTATAACGTTCATGTGATCATTTAAGATACACACTACTGTCTGGTTACTAAGGAATGGGCTGCAGTGCTTCCAGTCTGTGCTGCTGGAAGGAAAAATAGTTCCTTATAACTTCTGATCTGATTTATGATGTGCTGTGTCAAGTAAAAAGAGCTGCAAACATACCTGTCCTTGAGCAATCAAGTAAGCCCAGCAAATATTTGCATATTCAAAAACATCACAATCTTCAATGACCTTTGGGCCTGATGTTTCATTACGACCTGGTAACAACTCTCGGAAAAGAAAGTAAAGACCCTCAACAACAGCAATCTGAAATTAAAATTATAGTTATATTTAGACTTAAAATGATTTGACTTAATTATTTAATAGATAATATTGCAATGAAAACATGTTATTTTATAACAATGTGTAAGTACTAGCAGAAATATCTTTAAAAACTAATTTATTATGAGTGAATATTTCCACACTTTATATTACCCAATATATATATATATATATATATATATATATATATATATATATATATATATATATATATATATATATATATATATATATATAGCCTACCTTTTGGTTTCTAGTTACATGCAAGTTCCCGCAGATCATTTGGAATAAACTTTGAGCCAAAGCATTGCATCCACTCAGTCTCCTAATATATGCAACCACTTTCTTAAATTCTTCTCCACAGTGTCTAAGTCTCTAAGGAATATGGCAACATATGGAAAATCTTACTGATAGTTGCACTGAAAAATAAAGCAATATGTTTTACCCAAAGTTAAAAATTTGGTGCTGCTGGCCTAAAACTGCTATTACAAAACAGCTGGATACTATTGGATTGTTTGGTGATAAAGTTCTAGACCAGCAAGCATCGCACCCTGATGAAATAGAAATTATAGTATTATAACATACAATGGCATAGAGCGTTGACAGAAATACACTTAGGCCTTTCTCTGTTTGCTTCACTGAGGGTCCGACATCATTTTGGAAGAAAAGACTTGGACTTGGTTTCTCATTATCAAATGATGACAGAGAGAACTGTAGAACTGAATCCTCTGTGATTCCAAGTTTGCTTAGTTTGTCAACATGATTATACTCTTCACTTCTGTGTAATGAAAAAAAAAAAACAGAAATTGACTTTTGCTGTCTTGGAAAATACCGTACTTCAAAAGAAGTAATCAGTAAAAACACAATTAGCTTGAAGTACACACACACACACACATTATATATATATATATATTAGGACTGTCAGTCGATTAAATTGTTTAATTAATTACAGGTTGCTGCGATTAATTAATCCAACATGGCCTAACATGAAGCATGGAACATAAAAGAAGATCATTTGAGAAACATCTCAGTATTTTTTGTCACTAGTGACCAAAACAGCTAGTTACCAACATTCAAAATACCTTCTATGTTGTGCAAAAGAAAGTAACTCATTTAGGTTTGAAACAACATGAGGATGAGTAAATGATGACAGAATGACAACTGTATGAAATGTAAGGTGACGTAGGTCTGGGCCAGTGCGTTGACTGCCTTAAAATACTCTACAATTTTCATAGTCATGAAAATAAAGAAAACTCTTTGAATGAGAAGATGTGTCCAAACTTTTGGTCTGTACTGTGTGTATGTGTATATATATATATATATATATATATATATATATATATATATGCATATAAGCGATTCAGAGATTATGTATATAATTTTGAGCGCTGCATGACAGAATAGATCATGAATTCACTGAGGGTCTTGATCTTATTACCATCTAAAATACAATTTTTTTTATCAGCCAATGATAGATCAATAGATCAGTGGCCGAGAGCGCATCTGATTGACAATGAGATCTATCAGTCATTAATTTTGTTTCAGTGTACGGTTTGTTAATATTGTGCAAAGTATACAAAGTAAACTTCATTCAGCTGAACTGTGCACATATATTTTAGATGTCTTATTTAATTCATGCGATAAACGCATGTCCGTGCTGTGCTGGGCTATGACTAATTTTACGGGCAAAGGTGAAAAAACTTAAATGTTCGTATCGTAATTAATTAATTTTTTTTCAGCTTCATATTATAGGAAGGATACATTATACGACCTATCCTGCAGTAACCCTGGTAAGATTAGGTTCCTTTTAATCTAAAAAAATATATATATATTTGGAAAAGATTCGAAAACAACAGGGAATTCCAATCGATTCCTGGACCAGGAATAGGAATCGGAATCAATTCTAAAAATTGTGGAATCGAACTGCCCTAACTTTAACTGCATTTGTAGACGGCACCGTTAGCCAGACCAATATAAACAACACAGACCAGAAGTTAACTTAGGGCCTGGCATGTGCGCCCGATAAAACAGTCTATTGAGAGTGAGGAGTTGTCGTCATAGTACAGAGCCCCTCCCCTCGATATCACAGTCTCCGCCATGTTGGCAGGATCCCGGCGGCCAAACATGATTGTTTACATGTTTTGTTAACTCGGTAGTAGAGGAGGTTTTCGCCATTCCGCACTGTTTTACCATGCCTGGAAGTCCCTGCTGTGTTAAAAAAAACTGCTCCAATACCTCACACGATACATATGGGAAAAAAAAGGAACAATTGAATACAGTTTTTTTAGGTTACACCAAGTGCAAAACAGCGCTATTTGGAGAGGCTCTCAGACATCCAAAATATCTAACCATACGAGCTCCCTGCAGCTGAGTGGACCATTTACTGCCACACACACATATGGACATTGTGAATTATCTTGTTTTTGGTCTAAGTTACCACACAATGCAGGAGTTTAATAGCCACAAGTCTTTGGAAAGTTATGAGGCTTTCTGCTGTGGCTGGGTGCAGGACTTGGCCATCTCAAGCCTCCGGGTAGTGAAAACAGCGTTGTACTGGCCAAAGTAAGTTTCTTCACATGCGTTTTAGCGTCTGGTAATTGCATTGCATTTAGCAGACACTTCTTGACCAAAATGACAAAGTATTAACTGCGACGGTTTCGTAAACACTAGATTGTAACGAGATGTTCAATGTACACAAACGTTTCCAACATGTTTTGATGTAGGCTAAAGCGGTGTATGTTTAGTTATTTAGTTATAATTTGATTTTAGCCCAATTACACATTCTGTACCAGGTTTTTGTGTTGGGGGCTGTAAAGTGGACAAACCAGCTCTGGGTTAGCTAGGGTAGTTAAATGTGTGATTGCAAGATGTAAATGTCCTGGTTAGATTAAAGCCATAAAAAGTGTGAATGCAGGGTGACTTACACCGTAAACAAGATAATTCACAATGTCCATATGTGTGCGGAGGTAAATGGTCCAGGTCTCTGTACCGTTCTGCTTCAGGGAGCTCGTATGGGTCGATATTTTGGATGCCTGAGAGCTTCACCAAATACCACTGTTTTGCGCTTGGTGTGAGCTTGTTTCTGTAAGGTCTCATTTCTTTTGCCTTATCTTTTTGCATTGCATTGCTTTACTTCCTTTTCTTTCTCATATTCGTAGATCCATCTCTGTCCCGCTGAAATAATAAAAGCACAAAAATGGAAGAGCTCTGGAATGTTTAGTCGCGCCTCTGTGAAGTTCTGAAGGCATTGCCCCTGGCAACCCACAGCGTCTCCTACCGTCATGGCCGACCGGCTCAGACCCCGCCCAAATCAACCCAAATCGGCACGTGACTCCTCACTCTCAATAGGGCTTGGGCGTCGTGACGTCATTACTTGGCGTGGCCGCCACGTTGATGGCCTCCTTTACTGCTACTCGGACTACTGCGCAGTGTTTAGACATACTCCCTCTCATCCGTGTGTCTTAATTTGATTAATTAAAAATCTATTTCAACCATGGTAAACCATTGCTGTATTGTGGGGTGTAATAGTGCAACACATAATCGCCATGGGGAACATAAAATGAGAATGGATTAACTTTACACTGCTTTCCTGCTTGGAGGCACGACCACAGAGACCATTACATCTGAATATTAATTTATATAGCTTAAGTCAACATTGAAAATAAGGGAAATTTCTTGGCTAACTCATCCAAAATATGGGAAATTTCAACATTCGTCTTTTTGTTGCTATCTCTCTGCTGACAGCAAAAATTCGTACTACAAAACTGCTGCATTAACTAACGTTAAGCGATTTGTGAAGCTAGGTCTAATGTTAATTTAGTTACAGATTGGCGTGAAATCGTGCTCTCACAACAACCACGCTATCTTAAAAAGCCCAACAGCACGCTAAGGTTGCTTTCAAGTAAGCAAAACGATGCTTTGAAAACATCTGTTTCGCTGGAAGGGCAAGGAATAGCAACAGGACAACAATACAGAGACTTGACAGGTCCGATTGAAGGGCTAACAGGATATTTTACAGGAAAATACTAAAACGGGAAGATAGCGGGAAAAGAGCTCAAATACGTGAGAACCCCGGAAAAATTGGGAGGGTTGACAGCTACTAACTACACTTTTGAAGCACATTGTTAAAAGGCCATGTGTGAATGGTTGTTAGCACTAACGGTTACTAAACTAGCAGCTAGGTAGAGCGCAGCTTACCGGATTACTGTATACTGTTTGTCGCTGTTCCAGTTCTATGATTTGCAGCTCCTGAACCCATCCATTTGTGAACTGTACATGAGACTTCAATGACTTGTAGCTTCGGAACTATTCTGAAGTGTAGGCGCTCACAAAACAAACAAGGTAGCCGAAGATATCTGTAATGCAAAAGTGCGGCAGCAAGTCTTCGTCGTTACTCCACTCTTTGTTGGGAATTTCATGTGGATCCAAACCGCTAATAGTGCAGATTTTGTCCACATACCGGTCCCTGGCATCCCACAACCTTTTCGCGATTTTAACATCTTTTTTCTTTCTCCCAACTCTGCTCTTCTCATTCAACTTGCTGTATGTTTACATTCGCGAGGCTTGCAACATGGCTGCCACGTCCCAGAATGCAACTCGGCGCCCAAACCCTATAGTGTGTGGTGTGCCATGATGTGACTGAAACGGTTGGTAAACCGTGATCTCTGGGTTTTGCACTTTGTGGGTGAAGTCTGTGTGTTAGGTGTCAGCACTGATTAGTTTGTGGGAGTCTCCGTTAATTGTCATCAGCAACAGCTGTCACTCATTACTCATCCCTATATAATGGCTTGTCTTACGTCTTGTGTTCGTGAGAGCGTTGTTTCCTGTTTGTTAACCCGTGCCTTGCTTTCTTGTGTGTTTCTGCGTTGGATGTCCGTGTCTTCCCCCGGAACCCCGTCCACTCTTCGCAACCACCACCAAGCAACACCACTTACCTTCGGCTCGCTTCCCCGCAGTTTCTGTGCCACCCTCTCCTGCTGCCAACTCACCTCCGCCTTCCGAATTCATCACTTCCCTCCACCATCTTGGACAGTACCTTCATCTCAGCGTTATTTGTGTTCCAGTTTTGTTTTGTCTGCCTTCTCTCATTAAACATTGTTAACTCGCACTTGCTTCCAGCTCCTCCTTCACCCAGTCGTCACAGTGACAAAGACAGCACACCACACACAAACAGATTTTCAACCAGAGTCTCGACTGTGAACAGGAAATCTCGCAAAATCTTGCGAGACTTCAGAATAAGCATGACGGACGTTATGGTTTGGAATGTTTTTTACACGACAGGTTGTATAAACATTTGTGCTGTTGGCACAAATCAACAACCTTATCCTCCATTTCTGCTGTCCACATCAATTTCACTTTGTGCTGCATCATGCCTGCTTCTCCTTCCGGGTATTGCTTCGTTTCACGTGATAATCTCCAGAGCGTGCGCACGTTTTGTATTCTGGGTTCCCCCCAAACATCAGGATTTCTGATCGCGATTCGCGATCGGGGCGGCTCCGACGTTCTTCTGATCAGGTTTGGACACTCTTAACACACCCCACACCAAGGGAAAATCTGATAAAATGATATGTAGAACCATCAAGATAATCGGGACATAGCTATTGTCGGAAATCAGCCTGATTATATTTTGGTGTGTACCAGACATGGGGACTTGTGACTTGGTGACTTGGACTCGAGTCGCTATTTTTATGACTTGTGACTTGACAAAAAATAAAATACTTGAGACTTGACTCGGACTTGGAAGTTAAAGACTCGGGACTTGACTTGACTTGAGACAGGATGACTTGAATGACTTGAGTGTTAATCACATTATGTTTTCAGTTTGAATATAAAATATATAAATTATTTTTTTTAAATAAAATTGATTACTCAGCTGGAGCGCAGGCTGAGAATCGCGTTGTCATGTCATGACATCATCAGTCATGCCCTGTCTACCTTACGCAGACCACGCCCACTTAGATCAGATATCACATCACATCAACATCTCAGCTTGAGGGGTACTGAGGGTCATCGCTTTTGTCGTCAATAATTCGCGTCTAAAAACGCATGGAAATCGCTAGTCGCGCCGCTTTCTCATTGTTTCCAAAGCGCTCGGGCAGTTGCGCCCCTGAGGCGTCGAGCGTGTCGCACCGCGTGCGCGTCGCGACCGCGTTGCTTCCATTATGAGCGCGCATACCGGTGGCGCATACATGGTGGGATAGGCCACATCGTGCTCGGCTTCCAGACAAGACTCTCGAATCTTATATTTTGCAAGTGCAATACCTTGTAATAGAGGTAATGACTTACGGATGTACTCTGAGAGAGAGATTGTGTGTGTGTGTGTGTGTGTGAGAGAGAGAGAGAGAGAGAGAGAGAGAGAGAGAGAGTGTGAGAGAGAGAGAGAGAGAGAGAGAGAGAGAGAAACACACTCGTGCTTCACCTGATGAAGGAAACCCAAACTGAGTCTGACTCCAATCACAACCCCAACATTCAGAAACTCATTGACAAAAATCTGAAGTATAATTATGATGAAAAATGAAAAATATTAATTTGAGCTCCAAACCAAACTAAACAGGCCCTAAACAGAACCACAAAACTGGCAAATTACTTATCACTCAAGCAATTAAAAGAAAGACAAAAACTTTCAAAATATCGACTCAGTGATCATGATTTGGAAATAGAGATTGGTAGACATAAAAGATCCTGGCTACCGAGAGAAGAGAGGCAAACACTGTGAGCTGAATCAAACAGAGGATGAGAAACACTTCCTTCTTGTCTGTCCCAAATACAGCACTACAAGAGAAAACATTCTTCCCACAGTTTGAAGCTTTGAATCCTTCATTCTTGTCTCTAAATGACTCAGAGAAACTACTCTATATACTTGGAGAGAATGAGACGGCAGTCACAATAGCTGCTAAATATTTATACACCATACACACCATACGAAAGGGATAATTTATTGTATTCAACTGTTTTATTTTATATTCTTAATTCTATACAATTACTATTATTAATATTAGAAATATTATCTGCTGCTGCTATTTTTATTGTATTTTATTGTAATCATATTTTATTCTGTATCTAAATGCTAAATTTGGCAATACTGTAACTCAAATGTCATGCCAATAAAGCAACTTGAACTTGAGAGAGAGAGAGAGGAGAAATGTAAGAAAGTTTAATGTTGTATGTAAACTGTGTTTGAGGGGAAGTTGTGGCCTAATGGTTAGAGAGTCGGACTTGCAATCGAAGGGTTGTGAGTTCGAGTCTCGGGCCGGCAGGAATTGTAGGTGGGGGGAGTGCATGTACAGTTCTCTCTTCACCTCAGTACCACGACTTAGGTGCCCTTGAGCAAGGCATCGAACCCCCAACTACTCCCTGGGTGCCGCAGCATAAATGGCTGCCCACTGCTCCGGGTGTGTGTTCACAGTGTGTGTGTGTGTGTTCACTGCTCTGTGTGTGTGCACTTCGGATGGGTTAAATGCAGAGCACGAATTCTGAGTATGGGTCACCATACTTGGCCGAATGTCATGTCACGTCGTTTGAGAGAGAGAGAGAGAGAGGGGGGTGTTCAGAGAGGAGTCTGTTGGATGTTTAGCTGTTATTTGTTTTATGGACTCAATGTTGAAAATGTAAAACATTTCTGTTGGCAGAAGTGAAAAATAAATAATTTTATGAGGTTACAATTTTGTTTGATTCCATGATGTATTTTACTGAACATGAGTATTTACAATGCAAATCCAAATTATTTTAATTTACTGTTACTTATATCTTGTCTTTTAACTTTATTAAGATCAGATTCTGCAGGTAAAATTACAATAATAAGGTGACTTGACTTGGACTTGACTTACTACAGGACTTGACTTGACTTGACTTGACATAACTTGTGACTTGACTTGACTTGCCCAAGAAAAAATTACTTGGGACTTACTTGAGACTTGAAGGTTAAGACTTGAGACTTACTTGAGACTTGCACATGTGTGACTTGGTCCCATCTCTGGTGTGTACCCAGCATAACTCTTAGTACCTGGACGAGATTCTGAGGTATGCAGTTATTTTCTGGGAAACGCACGGTGAACGTAGTTCCAGGCAGCTCTCCTGACCGAGTAAGTCTATGAGTAAGTCTATATAGTCTAGCAACTTAAAGGCTACACGCTGTTTAGAGACACAGAGGTACGTTAGCTTAATTCACGCTAGCGTGCTCTCTCTCTCTTTCTTTCTCTCTGTGTGTCTCTGTCGCTCTTGCTCTTTCTAATAACTTCATTAATAACTGCATTAGAATGCTATCAACGGCTCAAGCCTCCATTACCAGCTTTAAAATTATGTTTTGGAACTAGCAAAAGGGGCATTGGATGAGATGCAGAAGAAATAGTCCTACTCACACTAGTGATTTAAGTACAAAAAACGGACAAATCCCTTTAAATATATCATCTGATCGATGTCTTGAGGTGTGGGAACCGTAGTATAAGTGGAATAATTGACTCCAGGCCATTTAATTGTTAGAAAAATAATGCACACCTGAGGTGTGGAGTGGCTGTTACACCTCCGGGTGTGCATTATTTTTCTAATAATTCAACGGCCTGGAGTCAATTATTCGTTACATAACACAGGCTCATCCGAGTAACAGCAGTCGGCGCTGTCCTCTTGTTTGAACTATTTTATTTTTCTTGGTCGAAGCTTTGTGTATTTTTAGTTAATAAGATATTAAAACTCATTTCAAAATGGTGGATCTTTACAATTGTTTAATTATGTCATCCAGGTATTGTGGAGTTGCTTTCGTTTCATACAAACTCAGCTGCTGCTATTTTGCTACGATTGTTTTGTGCACTGAAGGATTATAAGAGAACTAACAAACCGGTAAGGTTTTAAAACATTTTTGTCTTAATTCTTTTATTACCTTAATTATTTTGTAGTGAAATGCTGTGTAGTAAACAGTTTGACTGCACTGTTTAAATGTCTGTATAGTTTGAACTTGCCGCTTGCTCGCATCTGCTGTCTTCATGGGAGCTTTGCATTCAAATATTTCAACTCAAATCAATATTTTGCGTTTAATTATTTACATTATTTGCTACATAAGTACATCCAGCTGGTTGTTCTCGCAGAATAAACCCCGACAGGGTGATCAGGACCCTGACGCAAAGCAGAGGAAATTCAAATGCAAATTCAATCGCAAAGCTTATCCCTTATACTTTATCCCTTACATAACATACCTTGGAATGTTGCGACTGACCAATTAGAATCAAGTATTCCACAGAGCCATGTATTAAAAAAATACATGGCTCTGTGGAGTAAAAAAATATCATCGTTTTAATCATACACTAGATTTAATTATATCGCATGGAATCGATCTTACTGCTATAGATATTGTACCCCAAAGTGATGATACTACAGACCATTTCCTTGTATCGTGCATGCTGCGTATAACTGATATTAACTATATGTCTCAGCGATACCGTCTGGGCAGAACTATTGTTCCAGCCACCAAAGAAAGATTCGCAAATAACCTGCCTGATCTCAACTGCTATTTGTACCCAAAAATACACACGAATTAGACGAAATTACTGACAACATGGGCACTATTTTCTCTAATACATTAGAAGCTGTTGCCCCCATCAAATTGAAAAAGGTTAGAGAAAAACGTACCGTGCCATGGTATAACGGTAATACTCACTCTCTCAAGGAAGTAACTCGTAGTCTTGAACGCAAATGGAGAAAAACTAACTTGGAAGTTTTTAAAATTGCATGGAAAAACAGTATGTCCAGGTATAGACAGGCTCTAAAAACTGCTAGGGCAGAGCATATACACAAACTCATTGAAAATAACCAAAACAATCCAAGGTTTTTATTTAGCACAGTGGCTAAGTTAACAAATTACCAGACGCCACCTGATTCAAATATTCCACCAACGTTAAATAGTAATGACTTTATGAATTTCTTCACTGATAAAATAGTTAACATTAGAAATACAATAGCGAATGTAGATTCTACAGCGTCTAACACCTCAGTTTCATCCATCGCACCCAAAGATAAACTGCAGTGCTTTACAACTATAAGACAGGAAGACAGACTAAATAA
Source organism: Carassius carassius (assembly GCF_963082965.1). Classification (NCBI taxonomy): domain Eukaryota; kingdom Metazoa; phylum Chordata; class Actinopteri; order Cypriniformes; family Cyprinidae; genus Carassius; species Carassius carassius. Next base: position 16,247,735 of record NC_081773.1, on the reverse strand, counting down.
ACTTATCACTGCATCTAAACCAACAACATGTTTATTAGATCCTGTACCCACTAAATTACTAAAAGAGCTGTTACCTGTAGCCGAAGAACCGCTTCTCAATATCATTAACTTGTCGTTATCTTTAGGTCACGTCCCAAAACCATTCAAGCTGGCGGTTATCAAGCCTCTTATTAAGAAACCAAAACTAGATCCTAGTGTACTGGCAAATTATAGGCCTATTTCAAATCTTCCATTTATGTCTAAAATTTTAGAAAAAGTTGTGTCTGCTCAATTGAGCACCTTCCTGCATAAAAATGATCTGCATGAAGAATTTCAGTCAGGTTTTAGGCCCCACCATTGCACAGAAACTGCACTTGTTAAAATTACAAATGACCTGCTCCTTGCGTCAGATCGAGGCTGCATCTCATTTCTAGTCTTACTTGATCTTAGTGCTGCGTTCGACACCATAGATCATGACATACTCATAGATCGATTACAAAACTATACAGGTATTCAAGGGCAGGCTCTAAGATGGTTTAGATCCTACCTGTCCGATCGCTACCATTTTGTTTACTTAAATGGGGTGTCATCTCATTTATCATCAGTAAAATATGGAGTGCCACAAGGATCCGTCCTAGGTCCCCTTCTATTTTCAATATACATGTTGCCCCTTGGTAATATTATTAGAAAATACGGAATTAGCTTCCACTGTTATGCTGATGATACTCAGCTATATATCTCAACGAGACCAGATGAAACTTCCCAATTATCTAAGCTAACAGAGTGTGTTAAAAATGTAAAAGATTGGATGACAAATAATTTTCTCCAATAGAAAGGGGTCAAGAAAATATGATCATATTACCTCAATTTTACAGTCTCTGCACTGGCTACCTATTAAGTTCCGTATCAGTTACAAATTATCATTACTTACCTATAAGGCCCTAAATGGTTTAGCTCCTGCGTACCTAACTAGCCTTCTACCACGCTACAACCCATCACGCACCCTAAGGTCACAAAACGCTGGACTTTTGGTAATTCCTAGGATAGCAAAGTCCATTAAAGGAGGTAGAGCTTTCTCACATTTGGCTCCCAAACTCTGGAATAGCCTTCCTGATAATGTTCGGGGTTCAGACACACTCTCTCTGTTTAAATCTAGATTAAAAACACATCTCTTTCGCCAAGCATACGAATAATGTATCTTTTAAATTGTGAGTGTAGTTGCATCTGATCAAATGTGCATTTTTATTCTTTAGCTTGGGTTAAACTAATTTACTTTGTTGGATCAGCAGCTATGCTAATGATGTCTCTATTTTGTTTCTATGTTTTGCCACGGGATTTACATCCCGTGGTAACTAGGATTTACACAAGCTCCAGTCTGGATCCAGAACACCTGAGAAGAGATGATGCTGACCCTCAGAGGACCCCAGATGATGCTAACCTTGAATCAACAAACAGAACTAACAATTATTGCTACATGTGTGACTGCATCATATAATAACTATTAATTAATAATATTGATAGTTCATCGTCTAGCTGACTACGTCTTGTATTATTATTATTATTTTTTCTAAAATCCTGTCAAACGTGCACAAACTACTAGCTACTACTAAATATTGTAGAAACATAATTTTCTGTAAAGTTGCTTTGTAACGATTTGTATTGTAAAAAGCGCTATACAAATAAACTTGAATTGAATATTAAAGTTTTTTTTATCACCACCTGCTGGCAGATTTAGTTTCTTATTTAGGGTATCATTTCATAACCCTGCTGAAAAAAACAGCATATGCTGGTTAGGTACGTTTTGATTCTGGTATGCTGGTTTATGTTGGTACTTTGTTGGTTTGAGCTGGTCCGTTGCATGCACATGACCAGCATAAACCAGCAAAAGGAGCATACTAGCGTCAAAACATACCTAACCAGCATATGCTGTTTTTTTTCAACAGGGAAAAAAATATAATAATAATAAGACATTAAGGAATAGTTCACCCCCCAAAAAATAAATTTCTGTCATGTAGTTTCTAACCTTTTGTGGAACATGAAGGTATTTTGAAGAGTGTTGGTAACAAAGCTGTTTTGGTTACCAAGGCAATGGATTTCATTGTATGAAAAAAAATTCTGAGATGTTTCTCAGCGTCACGAATCTGGTCTATGAACTTCTGTTCACTCACCACATGGAATCTTAGGCCCTATCCACACAAACTCGGTTATTTTTCAAAACCGCAGCTTTTGGTTAGGGAAACTGTTTTCAGGCTTCTGATTGGCCAACATGCCTTTACGGTTAAGATTAGATCACCACCTGTTGGTTTGGCATACTCTTGACAGTGCGTCATAGCATGCATTTGCGTTTTCATGTGGACGGAGATTTTTAAAAAATAGTTTTTAAAAATACCTGTGTACGTGTGGACATGGCCTTACACTACACTGTTACACTATACCCTGAACTACATTTCTCATCATCCATTGCACTAATTACACCCAAATCTGTAACCAATCACACATCCTATATAAGACATGGACATCCTCTCTCTCTCACTGCCAAGTGGTGATGAGTGATACTGCTTATTTTGTTTTCGATATGATACCAATATTTTTCAAGGTTGTATTATCTATATCAATACTGATATGATACTTCTGAACTAAACTTTACAATAATGACATTTATTTAATTATTACTATTACTAAGAGTAAAATGGGTAATGATAACCACTTTGTTTAAAAAAGCATTTTAACATTCACGCCTTTTAAATAGAAGTTTTGCAGATGGATCCACGCGTCTCATGTCTCGTTTGCTCCTTAACAGAATACTCGGTCACACAAGGATCCAGTGGCTTTTCAAGTGGACACTGGCCAGGTATGGACATTGCAAGACTGTTATTAGCCCTAAAACAGGGCACACGATTGCTCAAGGAATCCATTCAAGAGTATTTGAAATTTGCTCATAATTCAGATTTGCCAGAATGTGTACTGATATAGACCTTTTTTTTTCTCTTTCCTCCATTTCTGTATATCGCTCTCCTAGTGGTAGCACATTATGGATCCAGTCTCTAGTCCTTAGTTCAAAGTCCTAGTCTTGTCTTGCCTGCTTCCCCGTGTTACCGGATTCTTGCCTATGTATCTTGGATTAACCCTTTGCCTTCGCCTGGACTATTGCTCATGTTGTTGGATTTCCGTTCTTGTCTAGCCCTGTGGATAACATTTGCTGTCAACTGACTCACCCCCGTTTTTGATTACGTTTTTGATTTTTTTTTTCTTGCCTTCTATATACCTGCAAATGGTTGTGGGTTCAATTATCAGTGAACACACATAATGATATAAAAAGTATAGCCTAAATGCACTGTAAGTTGCTTTGGATAAAAGCATGTGCTAAATGCATTGATGTAAATATAATGTACATTCATATAAACCTATACATAATCATACATTTGTAATGTATCAGTGACCTGATTTGAAGAACTGGTGCTGGTATACCACTTTCAACTGAAAGCCGTAGTATCACATCTTTCAGTGTATCACTTTCCAGGTCAACTTTGATTTCGAAGTCTCCCTATATTGACAATAGAGGAGATTTGGGATGGTGGTTAAACAGGATAATTTTTGACAAAAAAGTAGAGGGTTAAACAGAAAAATCGATTTTATATATATATATATGGGGTGGTGTTGGCGCAGTGGATAAGACACATGCCTTTGGTGTGAGAGACCCGGGTTCGAATCCACTGTGAGACACCAATGTGTCCCTGAGCAAGACACTTAACCCCTAGTTGCTCCAGAGGCGTGCGACCTCTGACATATATAGCAATTGTAAGTCGCTTTGGATAAAAGCGTCAGCTAAATGAAAATGAATAAATATATATATATATATATATATATTATTCCAAAATTAATGTTAAAGATTATAATTATAAAATGTAATTTAAAGATTGTTTCCCCCATTTCAATTGTTTTACTTCAGTGATCAATTAGAATATTGTACATTTTTAACATGAAAGATCAAAAGGATAAACAGTGCAGATTTATTTTCATAGCTGCCATTGCTAATATTTACCAAGGGTGCCAGTATTATTGGAGCGCATTCTATTTATGGAATGGTTATGATCAATTTATTTACTGTTAACCAATTTTTGAGCATAGACCTGAAAATTGAATTTCCGGCTTTATCTGGCATAAATCTTGAATGCTTTGGAGCACAGAATGAAGGTTTTTTTTTTTTTCTCAAAGAAGACACTTGGCAGATTAAACAAAAAAAGTTAAATGAGCTTAGATTTATTTTTATGTAAAAGGCACAAAAACATTTTTTACAAACATTAGTAATACCTTTAACATTATGTGACAGCGGACGACACTCTGTCCTTCATTTCTGATGTTGACTTGTCTTTGTGTTGGTAACTTAGTTAAATTTTCACATGGTGTAAATATGGCATACAGTTCACTCCCACTTGCAATATGTCTGTCATTCAAAGACCCTTTAATAGCAAAGATATAATGGTCATGCAGAGAAATTAAATTAGTGAAAGCAAACGTAAGGCATAAAGTGGCAAAAATAAGACTTAGATCTGGTTTTCTGCACTGATTACTTACATTCATGAATGCATGAATCTACAATTATTTTGTAATTATTTTGGTTCAGAGAGGTTAAGTTACTTCTAGGCTCTTTGTCAAAGATAACTTAATGTCTTAAGTAATATTTTGAAATGTACAACTGTTTGTATTTCATTATTTTTGTCAGATTGTGTTTGTTTATAATTAGATGAAGACTACATTTCCTGTGTAATCAATCAATACAAAAATCCAGATATTTTCAAATTATTCTTAAACTTCTTCTAGCCACTATATTCTGAAATACCAGTTTAATTAAGAATGCCTAATTAAAAATTCTCGATTCAATTACTAATGAGAAGAAACTACATCTGGTGCCATAAACAAGTATTTCTGGATTCATAAAATGACAATGTTTGAATATGGTAGAAAAAAAAAGATTTGAATACCTACATGTGTTAAAAAAAGGATCATCATTCAAAGGCATACCATCAGCAGTGTAAAGGCATACAGACATGTTTTCGTCAACACTGTTTTCATGGCAGATTCGCAACATCAGGTCCTCCACTGTATTTTGTGAGGGATCTATACCTGTACAATTATAATGGATAACTGCATTTGAATCAGTTGAAAAATATTATATAAATACATACCTGTCTTAACATTACATTAAATTATTATATTATATTTTGTTGATATGTATTTATTTTATGAAAACTTATGAGATATATATTGTGGTAATCATGTTATGAAAGCATTAACCCTTGTGAAGCCATGGTTTACAGTTTCGATCAGGGAATGGAGTACAATTTAAACAAAAGTTTCTTGGAGATTATTGCTTTAGTTAACACACACACACACACACACACACACACACAAATACATTTTTATTTGTGTACAAGTATATTAACCCAGGAGTCTCACACTATTTTTGTAGTCAGTGGAATGGTGAATTTCAGAATTTCTTTATGGAGATTTTGGAAGTGATTTTTAGATTTGAAACCTTACTGTTGCACTCTGTTGACTCAAAAAAAAAAATATTTGGATAGAAAACATGTCTTTGGATTTCTTTTGGATCTAGCTAAATCTAATTAACTGAAACTCAAATATACACTTCTGGAAAAAAATTAAGTGACCACTGCAAATATACTTATTATATTATATATATACTTATATATATAAACTTTTTTTGAATTATTTTTTTCTCTTCTTAAAACAAACATTTTTCTATAAACTTCTGACAACGTTTCTCCCAAATTCCAAATAAACATATTGTCATTTGGAGCATTTATGTGTAGAAAATGTCAATTGGTCAAAATAACAAAAAAGTTGTTTTCAGCCCTCAAAAAATTAAAGAAAACAAGTTCATAATTTTTAAACAACACAATACTAATGTTTTAACTTGGGAAGAGTTCAGAAATCAGTATTTGGTGGAATAATATACTCTGTTATTAATGTAACCTCGGTTCCACGAGATACGGAACAAGTACTTGCATCTGTTTAAGACGCTTCGGGGGCAAACTCCTTATTTCTCCGATGACTGTAGCCTTTCAATAACTCAGTGTAACTGCACGACCATTGGTTCGTGCAGTGAATAAAAAAGGAACCAATGGCTCGGCAGCGGAACTGCACAAGCCAATGATGGTAAAGCCTGCCAAAGTCCGGGGTCATCAGGCAATATAAGCGGCACATCGCCACAGGAACCTCAAGTTACTTCGACTGAAGGGACAACTCAGTCATGCTGCTACATATAATGGCAAATTACACAGTACAAATTCCGTATCTCAGGGAACTGAGGTTACGTTAGTAACTGAGCATGTTCCCTATTGATACTTCACTCATACTGAGTCGGTGTAAGAAGCTTTGGGGAACCAGTACTATCCCACCGTGCTATGCTAGAGGAACAACTAATACTTGAATTTGCCTAAAGCACCCAAAGAGGCACAGAGGGACCAAGTATTTAGCAGGGAAGCCCCTCAAAAGGCAATAGGGCTAAACTCAGAGAGGTCAGACCAGCCTTGTATAATCGTCCTGAAATAGTTCAGTACAGCCTCGGAACTAACTGAAGGCCAAGAGCATACATGGAGGCAAACGCCAAGCACTGGTTGTCATACCCATGCCTGTAAGGCCGGGATGTCCAGACTAAAGAGGCCCAGCCGGCTCCCTCACAAATTTCTGCAGTGGACACACAGTTTGTGTGGGCTCTTACTATTATGGGGCACTGAAAGCCCAAATAAGTGTATTCTAGCATAATAGCATCACCTTTCCATTTCGAAAGTCTCTGTTTCATAACCGGGCAACCCTTGGTGCGGCCACCGAAGCATACATATAGCTTATCCGACAGTGTGAAACAAGGTGGAATGCTCAACATAAGCCGCATTTCCACTGTCGGGCCAGTGTGAGCCAGGGCTTAAAACGGTCCAGGCGGGGCTAATAGCCTCGGGCCAGTAGCACCGAGGCTTCACTTAAACACGCCCTTTACATGCCTCTCAGGAACAACGTCACGCAACCTCATCATTTCACCAACAAAGAGAAGTTATCAGAAAACTAAGAAATAAGTCAATGGAACTAGCGCTATCACAAAACGAATATGATAAAAGTGGCCGTTTGTTTGCATGCTTTGTTAAATATTTAAATTCAAAAGCATCTATGTTTTTCTATAGAATAAGTGATACATTGATTATAATGAATTAATTTAGCAGGACTCAAAATGAATCTCACAGAAATTCCTATTATTTTTATTTTATTTATTTTTAACGTTTATGAAAATAGCCTGCTTATTCAGTCGAGTGTGTTTCTGTTTATTTTTAGTGTAAGGGAAACAGGTCAATTTAGCTCAAAGGGAATCATTTAAGATTTTAAAAGGAATTTGAACAGAATCACTGTTTCACAGCTGATCCCGGAGACGCCCTGCGATTCACTAAACGAGCCGTTTAACATCAAATCTGCGCTGGATATTAATATCCAAAGAATAGTGAAAACACTATCAATTAGCACAGTAACAAGATCAGCAGTTTAAGACATTAACTTGTAAGCACAAAACACAAGATACTTATATTTTCAATATAAATAAGGCTTTATTAGATAAATCTAAGACATATAAACTAATCTAAAACATAAACGCACGTACTCACACATTCACACAAGTTGCAGGAAGATCGAAAGTTAGGGAAAGATGAGTTTAAGAGAATGGAAATGTGGAATCCCAAGTTTACAGCAATACGTTAAATTGCATAGACATGAACAACCATCAATCACTTAATCAGCCCTCGCATTGAGTTCCTCAATGAAGTTAAAATTATATTAGATACACCAGTACAAATCAGAGTCTAGAGGTACTACTTGTGTCTCCTGTGTAAAGTTGTCGTTGAAAGGGGGTTTCCCGATGTCGCTGATTGGCTGGAAGTTCAGTAGTCGCTGAAGTGACGTCTTGAGAAGGCCGTGGTTGGGCGTTGGCTGAAGACGCGGAGTTGTGTGGCTGGTTGAAGTTGAACGGGCACTCGAGGTCAGACTCGGAGACACGGCGTTACAAAACTTAACTCAGAACACGAAACTCTCAAACAGAAAAAAAAAGAAATAAAGTTTGACGAGACTAGGTGTTTCTTCTCATTGTGGCTAAGTAGCAGCAGGCGTGCAGGCCGAAGCACGCTGGAACCGCGCTCAAAGAATGCTAAAAGTGATCACTAAAAGCACGGCTAGTAGCAAAGCTAAAAGCTAAAAGCAGGCATGACTAATAGCAGAAGCATAGCTAAAAACTAAAAGCATACATGACTAACAGCAGAAGCAAAGCTAGAAGCTAAAAGGTGTCCTAAGTATTTAAACTGGCCTGTTGGCCACACCTCAAATGTTGTCTTGACCAATCAGATATTGTCTTGGCTCGGGGGTATCATAAATCATATGTTATCATATCAAGCATGTGGTCCGAATTTTCCCGCTCTTGCAGTGTCTAATTTTGGACATGATTCCTATAACAAGAATATGATACATTTGACAAATAACTGATGGTCATGACTGTTTCAAGCAAGCAGATTCAAACAAATACATACCAAACATGATTATGAATCCTTAAGCTATCCCATAGTTATTAAAAGACATTTAAAAGAAAAGTGATTATAAACATGATAGTCAAATGTGTGGGTTACATATAAATGAATATGGAGTGAAGCGATGGACTGATATTCATTTATAAGTCTTTTTGAGTTCATTTTGGTCCATATATATGTAGAAAAGACAGTTTCTGTGTTATTATCTGACAAAGATTTCTGTGGAGACCAGAGGTTCAAAGGCCCCCCTTAGGAATTTCAGTCGGGTTCTGCTAGGTGGGGGGAAGTCAATCCAAGAATCTTGTTTATTACTTTAATGGGTTAAAATGTGATGTCCGTCGTTGCATCTCAATTACTTGCCCCAAATTTGACAATCTCTTTTCCGAATTGAAATTGTCAATGATTGTTCTAGTGGTGTTAATGTTGAAAGCTGTTCTGTGAAAGAGTTGGTTGGTTGGTTATCTTGCTTGTGACTTGTGGCACAGAATGATTTATGACTTCCTGTTGCCATTCTGAGGAATTCGGCTCGTGTTTCAACCACAGTCCTGATCGACTCTTTAATTCAGAATGAATGATAATATCTCTATTTTTATAAAAGCTCCCGAACAAAAACGTATATTTTTATGATAGGAAACGTGGAGCTAAACTCTCAAGACAAGACTTATGACAGATAATATAAGTTACTAAATAAATACACGATTGTGATAGAGAATAAGAAGCTGACATCTTGATTTCTTCAAGTGGCCATATTTACCATGTTTACTATGGTAACGTTAATGTCTAGCGTGCACAGTCTTTTGCATTGTTTATAAATATTTCTGTCTTGTTCCGTGATTATAATCCACATCGGATCAAATTATTTCAAACACACGCTTCTGACTGAAAGTGAGTTTTGAGCAACTTATTTAAAAAAGGGTTTAATGCTGGTGTTATATCCTTCTGAAATGATCCGCGGTGCTGACGCTATATATTTTTATAAAAGCTCCCGAACAAAAAACATTATTATATTTTTATGACAGGCTACGTGGAGCTAAACTCTCGAGAAGAGACTTATGACAGATAAAATATCTTACTAAATAAATACACAATTGTGATCGAGAATAAGAAGCTGACGTCTGATTTCTCCTGGTTGCATTTACCATGTTTACAATGGTAAAGTCAATGTTTAGCGTGCACAGTCTTTTACATTGTTTTTAAAAATTTCTGCCTTGTTTAGTGATTATAATCCACATCGGATCAAGTTATTTCACACACTCGCTGCTGACTAAGAGTGAGTTTTGAGCTCAACTTATTTTAAAAAGTCTTTTATACTGGTGTTACAGCTGTTTTCTGTCTGTAATGATCTGCAGCGCTGATGCTCTGCAGACACAGAGAAACTCCGCCTTTGTTCATAACCACTCCTCTAGCTCCAGCTGGCCCACTTTGGCCCAAGGTTTTCGTCGGGCCAAAAAACCCTGGCCGTTGGCCCCGAGGAAGCCCTGACGAGGCACGATCTAGCCCCGGAAATGACAGTGGAAACATGACTGGCCCTGGTACGCACTAGCACGCCCGCTTTAAGCTCGACAGTGGAAACATGGCTATAGACTTTTAGGTCCCTGACGGGGCAGAGTAAGTTCAACTCTTGGTTTTGCTCCGAAGAAGGAAGTGCGGATAGAGTTATTACCTGTGCTCTAAATGGAGTAGAGAACACTTTAGGAAAATAACTATGCCTTGTTTTCAGAACGACCTTAGAGTCGTTGAGCCCAAATTCGTGAAATGGTGAGAATGGCCGAGCAGGAAGGGGTCTCTTGATTTTCAATTGCAAGGCTTGATCTTGGCGAAGATCAGTAGTCATCGCTGAAGGAGAATAATCTGAGGATTCTATGGCGATGTGGTAAAGCCCACCAAAGCCTGCCAGATTGGGATGCTGTCAAGCTGCCAAGCCATTGGTTAGTTTTTTATTCACTGCTCTAACCAATGGCCGTGCAGTTACACTGCTTTATTAAAAGGCTTCAGTCATCGAAGTAAAATGAGTTTTCCCCAAAGCATCTTAAACAGACGCAGTACAGTATTGATAGGGAAAGTGATTTTTTTGTCACAGCTTTGATGTGTAATTTGCCACTTCTGGTGGAAACCTTCAAACAATTCGTCTTTGTTTGATAGCTTGTTATCATCTATCTTCCTCTTGATCACATTCCAGATGTTTTCAGTGGGGTTCAGGTTTGGATATAGGGCTTGGGCGCCGTGTTGTATTCTGGGATGTGGCGGCCATGTTGATGGCCTCGCGAATGTAAACATACAGCAAGTCGAACGAGAAGAAGCAGAGTTGGGAGAAAGAAAAAAGATGTTAAAATAGCGAAAAGGTTGTGGGATTTACAGCTATACGCTAAATAGGGATGCCAGGGACCGGTATGTGGACAAAATCGGCACTATTAACGGTTTGGATCCATATGAAATTTCCAACAAAGAGTGGAGCACCGACGACGACTTGCTGCTGCACTTTTGCATTATAGATATCTTCAGCTATCTTGTTTGTTTTGTTACCGCCTACACTTCAGAACAGTTCCGAAACTACAAGTCACTGGAGTCTCATGTGTGGTTCACATGTACTTTTAACTATGTGTTTCAAAAGTGTAGTTAGTAGCTGTCAACCCTCCCGTTTTTTTCCGGGGTTCTCACGTATTTGAGCTCTTTTCCCGCTGTCTTCCCGTTTTAGTATTTTCCTGTAAAATATCTCGTTTGCCCTTCCATCGGACCTGTCAGTCTCTGTAACGTTACTGTTGTCCTGTTGCTACCCCCTTGCCCTTCCAGCGAATCAGATGTTTTCAAAGCATCGTTTTGCTTACTTGAAAGCAACCTTAGCGTGGTGTTGGGCTTTTTAAGATAGCGTGGTTGTTGTGAGAGCACTATTTCACACCAATCTGTAAGCAAAGTCACGTTAGACCTAGCTTCACAACTCGCTTAACATTAGTTCCCTTTCGAGGGAACTTCGAACTGCGTCCTCTAGGGGGCGCTTTGGGGAACACCTCGTCGTGACCCGTGTATGAAGCATACATTGTAAAAACACCAACTTGTTGGCCGGCGACAGCCACCGACATCACTACCGGCGCATCTATAAATTAGCACCGGGAGAGCACGTCATTATCTTCTTCATCTTCACTGACTATTTTGTTAGAAGCGTGCATCTGAAAGAACCGGTAAGGGCGATCTTTCTCTGTTTATCATGGCGACAACTAGCAAGCGTTTAGACGATGTGTGCATCCGTGTCGGCGTTATTTGACACCCGATGACACACGCGATCTTTGCGTCATTTGTTTGGGTGAAGAGCGATTGTGAGCGTTTTTTTCAATGGAAAAAGCTCCGCTCTCGTTCGTCTCTCTTCTGAAAAAAAAAAAAAGGCAGCCATCTGCTTCCTGCGGTTCAGGATCTGTCCATGTTGAGGCGTGGAAGAAAATGAGCTCGTGAGAATACAGGTGGATCTGTCTGAATGGTTTAAAGAGGGACTTTCCCTTTCGCGCTCATAAAAAAAAAATTAAAAATAAAAAAAGGGCGGCGGGCGAGAGAGAGCCTCGGGAGGATGATGTTATATCTTTAACACTTTCTGATACTGAGGTAAGTGCTCTGCTGGGTTTTTACCCAGGAAAAGCAGGAGATATTTGAGGATGGTGAAGAAGCTGAGGCTGAGCCTTCTCAATTCTCCTGCCCTGCGTATGTAGAGCTGTTGGAGGTTATTGAGCGAAAATTACCTTTTGACCATAGCCCTCCAGCTCAGGTGAGCCTTTCATTTGTGCATGATCTCAATACAGAGATTAAAAAGAAATGAAAGATGCCGTTTTCTTCTCGCATCCATCGGCATCGGCATGAAAGTAATCTGCCGACATCGAGGTGATGCGCGAAAAGCAGCTAGGAGGGAATGCCCCCTGTAGAAAGAGCTAAAATTTTTATAAATAATTTATAAATAATTTTTATCTGTGAAAATTTTTTCTTTCTGCAGGGGAAATATCCTCTCTTAATCTCCCTCCTTGCCATTTAAGCCCCTTCAGAAAATCATCTTGCTTAAATGGCAAGGCATACGCAGTAGCAGGTCAGGCTGTGGCTTTATTACAGCACAATGCTGGTGCTTCAAGCATATCAGACTGATCTGCTAAGAGACCTCGATAGAGGCAGGGGCCTTTTTCTGATCAGGTAGCTGAGCTGCGCCACACCACGGATCTCTCTCAGTGCTACAAAGCAGGCCGCCTCTGCCATGGGCAGGACTATGGCGGCCATGGTGGCAGCGGAGAGACATTTACATTTACATTTACATTTATCCATTTAGCTGACGCTTTTATCCAAAGCGACTTACAATTGCTATATATGTCAGAGGTCATACACCTCTGGAGCAACTAGGGGTTAAGTGTCTTGCTCAGGGACACATTGGTGTCTCACAGTGGATTCGAACCCGGGTCTCTCACACCAAAGACGTGTGTCTTATCCACTGTGCCAACACCACCCCATAATACTGGAGACATCTGTGGATTAACATGGCAGACATCGGGAGGAAAGAAAATGCTTTCTGCTCGATGCTCAGGTTTCGCCTTCTGAACTTTTCTGTATTTCCGTTGAGACGGCGATTTGAGAAGTTCAGGGAGACGAAGGCGCGCTCTGCTGCTTTCAGATCCTTCGTTCCACGAAGGTCCAGGTCTGAGCCCGAACAACATAGGGGTCCTGGCCTGTCTCGATCTGAGGATCAAAGATGGGCATAGAAGGCTAGTGTCACAACTCGCGCTCCTCCCCCACCTGCAGGCAGGGGTTAGAGGAATCGTGGGTCAAGAGGAGGTTAGCAGAACCTAAGGGGTATGATCTAGACGAGGCAGCGTTCTCGTCCGAATCGGAGTGATACCGAGGTATCTACTCATTCCCTTTGGGGATTTTTAACCCTCTGGAGTCTAAGAGGTTATCAGGAGAAAATAGCCTCATAACGCGTATATGCGTATATTCAGAGGGTTAAATTCTGCTTTTATCCTCCCCTTTCTAATTCCCCTGTTACCACCAGCTCTCCACCTGATCGAGGTTAGGTGGAAACCTCTCGCATAACAGTCTCCTATGCTGGACCTATAATGTTTTTATGACCTGACTGATGGTCCAGACTAAAAGGAGGCACCCCTTGAGCGGGGCTCCGGTGCAGGAGGGTGGGTGAGTAAATGTAACCCTCTCTGTATATACTTGTGTTACATATTCATGTATTTGTGATTTGTTGTTTTAAGTTTTGATCTGTTTTTCCTGTAGAGGGCGAGTGTGTTCTGTCTTTGTTTTATTAGGGACTGATTGCCGGCACCTGTGGATGCTGTATGTTTGGCATAAGAAGTCCGAGCAGCCAGATCTGTGCGGCGGGCAGGGTGTTCGGCGGCGGTTCTGTGTGCTCTCCTGTTGTGTCTAAACCCAGTTAATTTTCCTATTGTTATGTCCTTATTATTGTCGTAATAAATCCCCTATGGTACGAGCTGTGTTGTCCATGTCCTCTCTTGTGTTATGGCTGCGGTCGTAACATAATTGGGGGCTCATCCGAAACGATTAGGTTTTTGTTTTGTTTTTCCATGTGTGGAGGAAAATGTGTGACGTATTTGGCCCGTCCTGGAAAGTGTTTGGTGTAACTGCTGTGGTCCCACGTGAGTATTTGCCCTGTATTTTGTAGTCGTCGGGTAGGTTGGACCTGCCACTTTGTTATTTTGCCTTTTTTATTTTTAGTGGTTATTCGGAGTGGGGGTACGTTTCAGTTCACGTGTGGCTGATCTTGTTAATGGGATCGGTGCGCAGGTGGACATGAGTTTAGCGTTTAAAGTCGCCCCGAGCCCCTAACGCCACTGAAGATTAGATGGTAAAAAATAAAACTGTTACAGGGTAAATGCATTTTTCTGTGGGATCGCTGTTAGTTGCAATTAGTGTCAGCCGCGTTTGTTTAGTTGCTTAAATGATCGTTAATTAGTGAGAGCAAGTTGTTTGTATACGTGCATGTACGTTTGACATTTATTCGTTTATTCGAGTGCGGATAAAAGTTTGAAATGGCTTCGGTGGACACTTTTCATGAATCTCCATCTGAGGAACTGCTTTCTTTGTATACAAAGGAACAGTTGTTGCAGATAGCAGAGTTTTATAAAATAGAAATAACCTCTAAGGACAGGAATTTAAAGGAAACTTTGCGGAGCATACTGAAAATCTTGTTAAATTTGGTATTCTAGAAAGGCCCTTAGCAGAGGAAATGGCTGGTCCTTCTATGGGAGATCATGCCATTCGTTTGAGAGAATTAGCTTTGAAAGAAAAAGAGTTGGAGTTTGAAAATGCAAAATTAGACTTACGAAAACGTGAATTGGATTATGAGTTTGCCTTAAAACGAATGGAATTAGAAATGGCCACTAAGAAGGGTGCTGCTGTCTCTGAATTTGATGTGGGAGACGAAATCGGGGGATGGTTCCTCCTTTTTGCGAAAGGGATGTTGATCCCTGACGCATAAGGTAGCATTTAAGTAGAAGTCATGGGACCGATTTCCTGTTTCTTCATCAGTCTTAAGTGATAAAAAGTCATCTGGCAATAAAACAGTCATTCCTTTTGGTGACAGGGCTTGTTTTTATTGTAAAGCTTCTGGACATTTAATTGCAAACTGTCCCATTCTTAAAAAGAAGTCCAGCCCAAAGTCTGTTGGTTTGATTTCAGGTGATTTTTATTCAAAATCTGTTCTTCCGTCTGACTCCATGACTCAGTCCGAGAAGGCTGGATATGGGCCATTCCTGAATAGGGGAACTGTGTCCGTGTCTAGTTCTGATGAGAGTGTGCCGGTAAGCATCCTTCGCGATACTGGGGCTGCTTTGTCATTCATTTTGGAGGGAGTATTACCATTGTCTGAGAAGACTGCTACAGGTACTTTCGCTCTCGTTCGAGGTTTCGAAATGGGAGTTTTAGAAGTTCCATTACACCGTGTTCACTTGAACTCCGAATTGGTGTCTGGGAATGTGATTGTAGGTGTTCGTTCGTCTTTGCCCATTCCTGACGTAACTTTCATCCTGGGAAACGATTTAGCTGGAGGCAGTGTGTGGAGTTGTTTAAATGTGCCACCTGAAGTGGTAATGTCACCTCTCGTTGCTACTACTGATGAGTGTGCTTTAAAACACCCTGATGTGTTTTCAGCATGTGCGGTTACACGCTCTATGGTTAAACCTGATGTCTCAGATGAGGTTGAGTTAAGTAGTACGTGGTTTGAAAATCCTGAGTTAACAAAGTTGTCTTCTGTTGCTCCACAGGGGGAATTAAATCTATATCCTCTGAGTGCTGAAATAGGTTTTGAACATCTTGGTGATTTGTCTCTGTCTTCTGATAGACTAATTGCCACTCAAAGGTTAGATCCTACGCTTGCGTCATTATTTGAATTGGTTCATACAGGGCAGACATTTGGGAATGCACACCAGGGTTACTTTCTCAGGGATGGGATATTGATGAGAAAGTGGGTGCCTTCTAACTCGTCTGATATCTGGAATGTTGTTGATCAAATTGTGATTCCGGTTGATTATCGAGACATGATCTTAAGTGTAGCTCATGATGGTACGGCTGGTCATTTGGGTGTAAGAAAAACATACCATCGAGTTTTACGTAACTTTTACTGGCCCGGTTTGAAGACAGATGTGTCCCGCTATTGTCAAACTTGCCATACTTGTCAAATGGTTGGGAAGTCTAATCAAACTATTCCTCCTGTTCCGTTGTTTCCAGTTCCTGTGGTGACTGAACCCTTTGAACACATAATCATCGATTGTGTCGGGCCTCTTCCTCGTTCGAAGTCTGGTTGTAAGTACTTGCTGACCATAATGTGCGCGACTACACGTTTTCCTGAGGCGGTACCTTTACGTACAATAACGGCGAGAACTATTTCTAAAGCACTCGTTAAGTTCTTCACACTGTTTGGTTTACCGAAAGTACTCCAGAGCGATCAAGGTACTAATTTTACATCTCGTATGTTTTCGCAAGGGCTTAAACGTCTCCACATTAAACATAATTTCTCATCTGCTTATCATCCTGAAAGTCAGGGCGCATTAGAAAGGTTTCACCAGACCTTGAAATCTATGCTTCGTTCTTACTGTTTCGAGTTAGGACGAGATTGGGAGGAGGGAATTCCATGGCTTCTTTTTGCTTCACGCGAGGTAGTGCAGGAATCACTCGGGTTTAGTCCCGCTGATTTGGTCTTTGGCCATACTCCGCGTGGACAGTTAACAGTCCTGAAAGAAAGTTGGCTATCCGATCAAAAAGGTAAATCTCTTCCCGAGTATGTTACTGATTTTCGTACCCGTCTTCATAGAGTCCGTGAGTTGGCTAAACAAAATCTTGAAAAAGCACAAGGTAAAATGAAGGTCTGGTATGATAAGAAAGCCAGAGAACGAAGTTTCAGACCAGGTGACAAAGTGCTGGTTTTGTTACCTGTGCTGGGAGGGTCGCTGCAAGCACGATATAGTGGTCCTTATGTTGTGGAAAAGAAACTTTCCGACCGTAATTATGTTATTCATCTCCCAGATCGCTGTAAAAGTTCCAAAGTTTTTCATATTAACATGATCAAGATCTATCATGAGAGGGAGTTGAGTATTGAGAAGTCTCTGAAATGTGTTCCTCCCAGTATTAATCCAGGACCAACTGACATGACTGCTGCTGTATGTTTGGCTGTACAGGAACCATTGTATGAAGAGGTGGGACCTTCTAGGTGTGTAGTTGAGGGTCGGTTGAAAAATTCTGAAGCGTTGCTAACCTTGTGTAGTCAACTGTCACATTTATCTGCTGTGCAACAAACTGACATTTTGGAATTGGTAAAGAACTTCTCGATGTTGTTTAGTAATATTCCTACACAAACGTCTGTTATAGAGCACGATATAGATGTGGGGCTTAACACTCGACCTATAAAGCAACATCCATATCGTGTTAATCCAAATAAAAGAACTCTTTTGAATAAAGAAGTTCAGTATATGCTAGAGAATCAAATCGCAGAGCCTAGTATTAGTCCCTGGAGTTCACCCTGTTTGCTGGTGGGGAAGTCTGATGGTAGTTATCGATTCTGCACTGACTATCGGAGAGTAAATGCTGTAACTAAGGCTGATTGTTATCCATTGCCGAGAGTAGATGACTGCGTAGATCGTGTAGGTTCCGCTAAATACGTCTCAAAACTGGACTTGTTAAAAGGATACTGGCAGGTACCTTTAACGGTACGTGCTAAGGAGATTTCAGCGTTCGTAACTCCTGATGCGTTCCTTAATTATAGGGTAATGGCTTTTGGAATGCGAAATGCTCCTAGCACGTTCCAGAGACTCGTGAACACTGTTCTGGCCGGCGTATCGGGTTGTGAAGCCTACTTGGACGACCTCGTTTTATACAGTTCTTCTTGGGATGAGCATTTAAACTTGCTTAGGGAGGTTTTTTCCCGCTTGGCAGATGCAAAGCTGACTGTCAATTTAAGTAAGTGTGAATTCGGTAAAGCTAACCTAATTTATTTAGGTAAAGTGATTGGTGGGGGAAAGGTTCGTCCAGTTGCGGCAAAGGTTACTGCCATTTGTGAGTTTCCACCACCTGTCGATCGAAAACAGCTGCGACGTTTTCTAGGGATGGTCGGTTATTATCGAGAGTTCTGTAAAAACTTTGCAACTGTGGTTTCACCCCTTACCGATTTGCTAAGTCCTAAGCCGTTATTTCGCTGGTCAGATTCGTGTCAGAGTGCTTTTGAGAATGTTAAGTCCTTGTTGATTTCAGCGCCTGTTTTGATGGCACCGGATCATTTAAGACCTTTTAGCCACGCAGTTGATGCGAGTGACGTGGGTGCGGGAGCTGTTCTCCAGCAGAGGGGTTCTGATGAGGTAGAACACCCTGTCTGTTACTTTTCAAAGAAGTTTGTTGCTGCTCAAAGGAATTATTCTACTATTGAGAAGGAGGCTTTAGCTTTAGTCCTCGCCATCTGTCATTTTGAGGTTTATTTGACTGGCTCTCATCCTATTGTTGTGTATTGTGATCACAATCCGCTTCAATTTTTGAATTCAATGCGCAACACTAATCAGCGTCTTATGCGTTGGAGTTTGAAGTTACAACCATATGACCTCAATATCAAACACGTTCGAGGTAAGGATAATGTGGTGGCTGATGCCCTGTCCCGGGTCGGTTAGGGGCATGAACTAGAGAGGTAATGAAAAGGTGAAGGTTCACTTTTGTGGGGGGTTAAGGTGTTACATATTCATGTATTTGTGATTTGTTGTTTTAAGTTTTGATCTGTTTTTCCTCTAGAGGGCGAGTGTGTTCTGTCTTTGTTTTATTAGGGACTGATTGCCGGCACCTGTGGATGCTGTATGTTTGGCATAAGAAGTCCGAGCAGCCAGATCTGTGCGGCGGGCAGGGTGTTCGGCATCGGTTCTGTGTGCTCTCCTGTTGTGTCTAAACCCAGTTCATTTTCCTATTGTTATGTCCTTATTATTGTCGTAATAAATCCCCTATGGTACGAGCTGTGTTGTCCATGTCCTCTCTTGTGTTATGGCTGCGGTCGTAACACTTGTGTGTATTTAATTGCTGGTGGTTACGTGTCTACTAATAAACTCTGTGAGTTTCCTTTGCAGTGCTCAGTTACAGTGTTTACTAAACATTCGCCAGCAGCAGCCATCCGGCTTCATGTTCCGGTATTAGGCGGCTGAGATCACAGGTTTCTGAGGAAGCCTCCTTGATCTTTAGGCCTGGCACAGCACTGCAGGGACTTTCATGGATGTCAGGCCAGGTCACCCCAAGGGGTCTCCTGGCCGCTTAGGGGTGCTGTCGCATCTACCGGGAAGTGGAGGTGGCAATTACAGAAGTCTTCTTGTGTATGCTGCCTCAGGTGATGCTCCCCTCGCCCGAGGTTTGTAAAATTGAGCTTGCCTCTCCCGTGAGATTCAGCACCTCTGCGATGCTTAGGAACCTTTAAGTACACACGCTAAGCTTTGTGTACTTTCTCAAAACCACATGGTGGTCAGTGTGCACGTGAACACTTTGCGCACTTTCTAAAAATCCACAAGTGGTAAGTTTGCGCGCAAGCCTTTCTGAAATCTTGTACGGTAAGGGTTACGTGCTCCGCTTCGTTCCCTTTCTTGAGATGATTAGACCTTGGTTCCTTGGGCTCCATTCAGCCAGTGTGTATTTGTTTATACACCTCAAGCATCGCTTCCCTCAACATGAGGGGCTATTTGGGTGATTCTCATGGTAATTTAGCAGCGCTCCCCTTTTTTCCAAAAAAGGGTAGCCTATGAGCGCGCTACTCTGAGCCCGGAGTTCTCCTCTCGTATGAGACTGAGTTCCCCAGAGCGCTCCAGTATTGTTTCCATAGATCAAGTTGATGACTCTCAATCATACTGTTTTGAGATACACTATTCCATCTATGAGCTGCTCTATCGGAGTGCCATGAGAGCCCCTCCTTAGAACAGTATTTGAAAATCCATGCTATGGTAAGTGTGCACGTGAAGTCTTTGCACACTTTCTGAAATCCACACGGTGGTAAGTTCGCACGCTAGTATTCTGCGTTCTTTCTAAAATCCTATATAGTGAGGGCTTTCTTGAGTTGGTAAAAGCCCCGTTCTTCTTGGGCGCCACTCCACCTGTGTATCCTCAGATACCCATCTAAACAGGGTGTTGCTACTAGAGAACTGTTGAGACAGCTCTTTCAGCAAGCTTATGCGTAAGCTAGCAGTAGCCCCTGTGTGACAGGCAAGACTTGGTACAAATGCTAGGTTCTTAGCCGTATCCCTTTAAAGGAATCTTTCCTGATTCCAAGCCTTCAGCTCTACCCTGGGCCGAGGCCCTAACAATTAAGTTGGGTATGTAGCTTAGGCCTTTTGGCCGTAAGGGGTACTGTCACAGACAGCCGTTTAAACGTCCCTGGGGCAACTCCCATGGAAATGGTAGAGTTGGTACTTAGTGCTCGCCATATTTTGGCGCCATATATTAATATTCTGGCCTGCACTCCCCTCAGCATGGTGGCATGGGTATACTGTTCCCCAAAGCGCCCCCTAGAGGATGCAGTTCGAAGTTCCCTCGAAAGGGAACTGTCTCAGGTTACGTATGTAACCAAAGTTCCCTGAGTAGGGAACGAGACACTGCGTCCTCTAGCTCCCTGCCATGCTTCGGACGCAAGCTTCAGACGAAGAAGATAATGACGTGCTCTCCCGGTGCTGATTTATAATCACGCCGGTAGTGACGTCGGAGGCTGTCGGCGGCCAACAAGTTGGTGTTTTTTCAATGTATGCTTCAGACACGTGTCACGACGAGCTGTTCCCCAAAGCACCCCCTAGAGGACGCAGTGTCTCGTTCCCTACTCAGGGAACTATGGTTACATACGTAACCTGAGACAGTTAATGCAGCAGTCTTGTAGTACAAATTTTTGTCAGCAGAGGGATAACAACAGAAAGATGAATGTTTAAATTTTCCCGTATTTTGGATGAGTAACTTGGGAAATTTCCCTTATGTTCAATGTTGACTTAAGTTATATAAAGTAAATATTCAGATGTTATGTTCTCCGTGGTCGCGCCTCCAAGCAGGAAAGTGGTGGAAAATTAATCCATTCAAATTTTTTCCCCATGGCGATTATGTGTTGCGCTATTACACCCCACAATACAGCAACGGTTTACCATGGTTGAAATAGATTTTTAATTAATCAAGTTAAGACACACGGCTGAGAGGGAGTACATCTAAACACTGCGCAGTAGTCAGGGTAGCAGTAAAGGAGGCCATCAACATGGCGGCCACACCAAGTAATGATGTCAAGACGCCCAAGCCCTATTGGGCTGGCCATGACAGGTTCTTGATCTGGTGGCATGGAGCATTGTCCTATGGAATAAACCATCTTTAAAGTTGGGGAACATTGTCAGAGCAGAAGGAAGCAAGTTTTCTTCCAGGGCAACTTTGTACATGGCTTTCATGCCACAGCTGCCCATGACAGCCACTAGAGGGCACTCCTCCCAGATAATTTCCTATTGTTTGTGGACTTCATTTCCCATTACCCTTTGATTTATCTATCAGGTCTCATTGTTTCCAGCTGTGTGTCATTAGCCTTGTTAATTTTCCTATTTATACCATGTTCACCTAGCATTGGGTGCTGCAACGCTGCACAGCACTGCACAGCTGCATCCCAGTCACACTGTTTACATCTCGCTTAATGGCATACTGGGAATGGAGAAAGTTGCATTCTTTCACAAAAACAGAGACCACTGTTATCAAAAGTATGGGAATACTTTAAACAGAGGCCAAATAAAATGGCCCTTTGTAAAACCACGGCAGCACAACTGCGATGCACGAGCACCTCAGAGGAAAACATCCTGGCGCTCTCCGGTGTTACGGTTTAACTGGTTACCGTGTGATCTGGCGACCAACTTCCTGGTTCAGGTCTCTGCTGCAGATGTGATGGAACAAACTGATGTGATATTATTAAGTGTCTAATAAACGCAGACTTGCTCATTGCATGATTCTGATATTCTTGTAAAGATTACAAGTTATTGGTGTGATCACCCGTAGCGGCTGAAGTAAGGATAAAATAAAAAATAAAGTAAGTCTGTGTTGGCGCGGGTTCTGAACACATGTTAGGGGCCGTTGCCATATCGCGCCTAAAAAGGCGTGGAAAACGCTAGACGCGCCGCTTTCTCCTTCTTTCCAAAGCGCTCGGGCAGTTGCGCTCCTGGGGCGTCTGCCGTTGCTAAGCAACCATGACGTGCTCTCTCCATGAAGACGCAGAAATTTGAGCAAAGGATAAATGGATTTGCAGCACTAAAAATCGCTTGCAGTAGCTCTGCTACTAAATTTATTTCAAAATGGCAATCCATATACAGCCATGATCAGCAGTTCCTTCATCTTAGCTGAGCTTTCAACGTTGTTACGTTAAAGGATGAAGCTGATTGGTTAGTTCTTGTCACATGACCCGCGGTGCGCTTGCAGCATTCTGAAAAGTTGAGATGTTTTTTATGGCGTTCGGACGAGCTCATTAATATGACGTTGCAACATGCACTCGTCTCACTGAACGTCTCACTGACGTCTTAATTTTTTTATATTAAATCCATTCATTTTAAGACGCAGACGAGGCGTAGACGTCACGCAGACGTCACGTAAATCACGTGTGGCAGTGAAGTGTCGAGTCAGAACTTTTATTCAGCAATAATGTTAAATTATAAAGATTTCTAGATTTTGAATAATAATCTGCCAGGATACATGAATCAATCCGGTAAAATATCATAGAAAAATATTAAGCAGCACAATTGTTTCCGACATTGAAAATACATTGAAGGACCATGTCTCAAAGAAGACTGGAGTGATGATGGTGAGAATAGGCTGAGATTTATTTATTTATTTATTTATTTGCTGTGTCCTCTATCTTTATCGTTGAGAAAACCTAAAATAAGCTCATTTTAAGCTTTATGATCAGTGAGTTATGTGTAAAACAAGCAAAGAAAGGCTATATAAAGGCCTATATAAAGGCCTATTTTCTAAGATTTTTAGCCATAACCACAATCAGACTATATTTTCCTGAGTGTGTTGGAGAGACTCCTAAAGTTATTGATATTCTTTACATTCTGCGTAGTCAGTTCACAGCAGTGATGGAAATTTATATTTTCAAACAAAAGTTATTATTACCCTTTATGTGCATTTTATATTTTTTTTTCTAGAAGAGTGCATTATATTTAGTGTCAAATTCTTAGATTCAATCAATAAAGTGAATTAGAATTATACGACATTCAGGGCTGTTACCAAATCAATAAAGATCATTATTAACAAAATATATATTTGCAATGCAGAGGAAACAACTGCATCTGAAGAGGCATTTAGATGTATTTACACACTGTTTAACATAAATGGAGAAATAATGTTTTGATATTTTATTCCTAAAACGTTGAATAGCCTACTGATATTTACGATTTAAAAAAAAACACCTTAAATACTTTAAACTACTTTAAATGTGAAATGAAACCCGCCAGTAGGTGGCAGAAATTCACTATTATTAAGTGAGTCATTGATCTTGACGGTTGATTAATTCAGGAACGAAACACGTCCATGATGCTCAGAGACACAAACAGCACCGTGGCTCTGTTTGGAATGAGCTATTTTTATTGGTGAAATTGAGCAAAAATTGGCAATGTGGTGTGTCTTAAACAGAAGTCTGTTAATATTGACTTCTTGTTTAACTGATGTAAAAAAAAAAAAAAACAATATACCAATTGTGATATTTGCAAGAGAAAAAAATGGGTATGAAGGTGCATAAGGGTCTGGGCAGTTTGGAGGCCCGCCAAGCCCAGGGGAACTTTTAGTTAAAACAAGGGAATGAATAGAGCCCTGCACAGCTTATCAGAATTCTAGTCCCGAGTCTGACTGGTCCCCTGTTTTTTGGTCTCTCTCTTTCCCATAAACAGCTGATGTTGCAGCAATTACAATATTTAAGTTTTCTTTTTTAATGGCAAAGTGGTCATATCTATTTTCGTTTCTTTATTTAGTTATTTTAGAAATATGTTTGGAACATTCGTTTTTTTTTTTCTTTCTAAGGAACAACCAAGAGGCCAGCAGCAGGAAGTACAATGAGCATATGTTTGATCAATTTAGCCTTCTTCAGAAATCAACACGACTTGCCTAAAATAAAATCTATGGATAAGAAAAAAAAAAGAAAAAAAAGAAAGAAACACACTTCATGCATTGCACCATACTAATTAATTTTTTTCTTCTAGATAAATGTGCACTATTGATGAAAAAAAAAAACGGGAAGAACCCAGACCAGACACAGACGTTACGTTCAGGCAGCCAAACCCTTACGAAAAATAACCATGGTTTTATTATAGTAAAACTGTAGTAACCCATGGTTTTTTGGCGTGTTGACTACCATTTGTATAACCACAGATTTACTACAAATACCATGGTTAAACTATGGTTAATTTAGCAAAACCATGGTTAATTTGTGGTTACCATGGTTTAACTATAGTAACCATGGTTTTTTGGTTTTATTTGTAGTAAAACCATGGTTAATTTTCATAAGGGAACTGTAAAAGTTGCAGACGTAGACGTCACGTTGACGTCACGTTCACAAACTCGAACTTTAATGTGGCAGACGTGACGTACAGCAGACGCAGACGTCACGTTCGGCAGACGTAGACGTCACGTTCCACAGACGAAGACGTGACGTTCAGTGAGAAGAGTGCATGTAACAAAGTCATATTAAAGAGCTCGTCGGAACGCCATAGTTTTTAACTCTTACTCATGCGGTGCGGACGCGCCTGTTTTTGCTTCCATTATGAGCGCGCATACCGCGCTCCTACATTGGAAATAACGAACTTGAGCGCGCAAAAGACACTATATGTGAACGGCCCCTTAAAAGAAAGCCCGCTGCGAGACAACAGTCACAAACCACCGGACTACCCCGAATCAGCTCCAGATCTCTGGAAACCATGCTAAACCATAGCAGAACCCTGACTACATTTTATGGTTTGTGATGCTAAAGAACATTTCATGACATCTCAGACAACCTGTAAATTTGTGGCTACTGTGGTTTAATTATAAACGCTATCGTAAACTCATATTTACCATAGTAATATAATTTTCTTTGCCTCTTTATTTTTGTATACTGTAAAAACTGAATAAAGGTTAAAATATTATATTAGAAGTTGTACTTATATTTTTTTTGTAAAGTTATCCAAAGGATTCATTAGCTAATCAAAAAAAGAACATTACATTAATTATTTATCGTAATAAAAATAATCGTTAGAGTAGACGACTAAACGAAAAAATAATCGTTAGAGTAGTCGACAGAGAAAATAATCGTTAGTTGCAGCTCTATTCCACTGTGTGGGTTTCTGCTGACATCTGTTATTGTAGTAATACCCTTTGCTACTCCTTTCAGTCTTTTGCTGCTTTTGGATCTTTTGCAAAGTACCAGAGTATTCTGTGATGCATGCACCTTTTACAAAGACAAATGTGCCAGATTCCAGC
This sequence comes from Carassius carassius, assembly GCF_963082965.1. Lineage (NCBI taxonomy): Eukaryota > Metazoa > Chordata > Actinopteri > Cypriniformes > Cyprinidae > Carassius > Carassius carassius. The sequence goes on along the minus strand of NC_081773.1, from coordinate 16,222,230 downwards.
CTTGCTGAAGCACCCTCAAATCATTACAAAATGGGTGCGAGACACTTTTTTGAACAGTCCTCTGTGTGCACTTCACAGCAACTGCCATTTGCCATTCTTTTTGTAGGTCACTTGATGTCATCATATGAGTTACATTAGAATGAGTTGGCAGTCATCTCAGTCAGTGAAGAGTTATTTTTACCATGTACAGATCTGTAGCTTTGTTGTCCCCAATGTCTGCAGCTTGACCTTGTTCTTATAATCTGCTGTTTTATGGATGGAAGCAATCTGACGCTCATCCTTCTGCCAGTAAAGCCAAAATTGAACCCTTCTTTTCCTCACTCAACTTTTCTTTTCAACTCTTTTAGCATAGTAGTTATTTGATTCCAGTTACTTGCACTGATTTTGCAATCAAGCTGGTCCTATTACAAGAGGTCCCTTTTTTTTCACCTTAAATAAGATTTGGTTTAGATAATTACCTAATTAGTACTTCATTAAGCAGAATTAGTTTTTGCCTATGTTTGGAATTTAACAGACACTGGAATGAAATGTTTGCCAAACATGTAGAGATACTGATGTAGAAGAAATTGGAGTGGTCTCTTAATTTTTTCCAGAGCTGTAGTTGCATCTTGCCCTGACACCTCTCAGTACCCTTATTATTGTGGTTGCATAACTGTCTGTTAGCATGAAAACAGTTGTATTGTTTATGAAGTGTGTAAAATAAAGATTTACCTGTGATCTCTTGTATCCCAGGACATTTTGGAAATCGGTAGGACATAAAAAATGAATCAAGTGACTTTGTTACAGGCATTCCTTGTGTTTCTGGATTGACAATCCTTTTTAAGTAGGCAACCAAGTTGTCATACCGGGTCCTCTCTGTTTGTGAAAAATCTTTTGAGAAAACAGAAAGAACATTACCAGTAATATTGTTACTATAAGTTTAAACTCCCCATTTAGAAATTACCTATCATCCTTTCAGTGATTCTCTTTGACATAAGTATGTAAAGTTGCACAGTGTTGCAAGAAAGATTCATGTTGCTCACTTTCTGGAGAAAAAAGGAATGTAATAGTGCATTATCAAATAATTGATTTAACCCTTTATTTGTAATTATTCAATTATTATTCTTAATTATTCAGCAAATTGTTACATTTACCCCAGCTTACATACCCCTTGGCATGGCTGCAATATGCACCTATTTTGCCACTAGTGCTCCTCTTTTCTATAGATAAAATGGTCCTTGTTGTATATGTTCATGCATTATGTCCAAATAATAGATATTAAAATAATAGATTTAATTAAGAAAATAAAAACTTGAGAATAAAACTCATACCCATATCTTTTAAGGTCTTATCATTGACACTGTCCAAAAAATCCAGTTCTTCTTCAATCCCAAGTTCAATGAATTTTTTGTAGTATTTATCCAGTCTGAATTTATGAAGTACATTGAATATTTTTTCCATCTGAAACACACAAAACATATAAATCTGTAGGATGCTTCCTGTTAAAAATATATCAAAAACATATTTTTTGTGAAAAGGTTAAATAAGCAGTTTTTCATAGGAAGTACTGAGTAATGTTAGTGATCTTTACCACTCATGTTTAGGTCTATTAGAGAAGCTGTTATTGTCATGGTTGGCAAACAATCCTGCCCCAAACAATTTGCCAGACATAGTTATTAATGAAGTGTTACTTATTAGAAACTTTATGTATTAAAAAAAAAATTAATTAAAATTAATGGCTCTACTGTTTAAAGTAACTTATGTTGAACAAAAACTGTTTCTTCAAAGAAGTTCAAACGAAGCCTAACATGGCCATGAACCCAGTGCAGACGAAAGCCGTTCTCACTCCTCTATACTGAATTGTTTTGCATTTGATTTTTCTGTACATCACTAGAGGCCAGTTGTTCAAAAATCTCAATCTGCATCAAAATGATCTGTATTTGGAAATTCCATGTTTTGCTCTCCAGGATCAGGTAATTCATCTTACATTTATGCTGGTTTTTCAAAGCAAAACTGGATTGAATCACAATGACTGAGATACACCCAACCCCAATCCCAAACCCACCCACCCCCACACACATCTGATTAAAAAATTAATGAAATAAACTGTTACAATTGTTATTTCTTGCACTACTGTCTGTACATCCAGAGTACTGAAGGATCCATTTGCACACTGGAATATTTTTCTATGCACTTTTTTTTTTTAATGTCCATTGCACTATTGTTTTGTATAGCTTAATGTATCGCTTACATATCCATTTGTGATGTACATATGTTCAGTTTCTGCTTATAGTGTACATACACTTATTACATAATCCATCTGTATAGTATGTTCATAGTACACCTATCTGTATTTCATGCTGATAGTATCTAATATATAAATGTGGGCAAAAAATAAATAAATAAAATCAGTTGATAATAATATCTAATTTGTGTCCCTGCTTTGCAAAAAAAAGTCTTAGTAAAGGGTGCTAAAAAATGTAAGTTTTAAAGTGCTGCCATGAAAACGAGAGAGATGTACATAACCATCAAACTCTATTAGTCTGAGTCTAAATTATTTAGTAATGTTAAATTAAATGAATGAATTCAGTGTAGAAAGATGAATGACACAATATGAAGAGAAAATTATTAATATCCTTTCTCTAATATCATGTTTTATGTGTATATGTTATGTGTGAATATTACCAAACTACCCACATATGTCTGTATTAAATAAATAAATATTGATAAACACGTCTTTGGTATGCAATTAAATGGGTGTCTTGTTCATTTGTATTTATTTTCATATAAAAGCAATAGTCTAGATGGAAATAGGGGTCCACGCGCACCCCCCATTCCCCCCCAATTTAATGGAATGGTTATTTTTGACATTTGACAACATATTGACCTTATTTCTGGACAAAAATAGAAAAAAATGGCCAAAGATGTGTAGAGGATCAACTATTTTTTCGTTTTCTCAAGCGCATAGGGTGATTTTTTTTCCACAACCTGTTATTTCTTTATCATTCAAGTGTCTATTTTAAGATTAAATTGGGTACCAAGCTGAAATGATGTCCAAAATGCTTTATTTTTAACCCTTTGCACCAAACCCGAAAAATCTAAATATGATATAAAGTGGCATAACTTTTGATGTAAACAACTCACAGAGACAAATGGACACATTTTTCAATACAATTCTGACCCCAGAAATTGTTATTTGTCATGTTTTATAACATCTTGACTGTGGTCAAAAAGAGCAAAAGAAAGTTCATTTGACAGCGTTTTTATTATACTTAGCAGCCTGAAATAGGGTTTATTTGAACCTTTTACTTCACCTATCCTGAACCTGAAGATATTTAAAATAGTTTTACTTTTGAAGTTAATATAACAAAGCAAATTAACTTAAATGAAAAAATAAAATAAATAAATAAATAAAAAACTACAGAAAAAATCCAAAAAGGTCCAAAAAGTTGACTGAGAAACTGCAAGTATTTGAATTTTGGGGCTTTGCAGTTGGCAGTTGGTAGTCGTCGGTTCTTACCTGCAGATCGCCATCTCCCACTGCTCTCTCTTTTGAAAAAATTTCAGTAAGTATTTGAAACTATAATTAAGATATACCTTTGTAGTCATAACTTAAAGTGTTTTTTCAACAGTTTTTACTATAATCACAGGCTTTCGGAAATCTGTATTCTTGACTAACAGTGTTGGTAGCTTAGTTGGGTGGGGGATATGAGATATGAGACTCTGTGAAGACGTCAGTTCACCATACCACATGAGGGATATTTGTGAACAGATTCCATTGAAATTAGAGGTCTTGTCTTTGGATACAATTGGCTATCACCAATAATGCTATAAAAGCTTTACAGGGAAAATAGATCGTTTACAAGTGTCAAAGGCTTCTACATCTGGTGAATCATTATCATTGAAAAGGGACTCTCTGCGCCATGTCAAATTATGGTCAGTTCAATCTGAAGGAGCTCCAAGAAAGTGTTCCTTCTTGTTACCCAATCAGTGCATTTTCTGTGACAAATCAAACTCCAAGTTCAAGGGCAAGACTGAAGAGCTTACAAAGTTTCAGAGTTGGAAACACAAGGAACCAGCCTGGAAAGTAATTGAACCTAGGGCACAGGAATTAAAGAAAGAGGCTCTTTATCGCAAGGTGAAGGGCAAGGACCTTTTTGCAATGGAAGCTAAGTATCATCCATCATGAAGAAACAACTTCAACACAGAGTACCAAACCCATGAGCGAGGAAGGGAGAGAGTAGAAAAGGCAGCAGACAACACTGACAGCCTGCAGGCCCAGAAGATAGCAGCACATAACAAGTCATATGTGGTAAAGGATTACATTCTTAGGAATGTGATTGAATGCAAAGAGGTTGTCCAGCTAAGATCCATGTGCAACTTGTACACGAAGACATTGGAAAATCAAGGTTTTCCTAATCCTGAATACCGCAGTGAGAAATTGACAAGACGGTTACAGGGAGACAAAGACATTAGTTGATCCTCTACACATCTTTGGCAATTTTTGGCAATATGTTGTCAAATGTCAAAAATAACCATTCCATTAAATTCCTGGGGTCAGAATTGTATGGGAAAATGTGTTCATTTGTCTCTGTATGTTGTTTACTTCTAATGTTATGCCACTTTCTATATCATTTTTAGATTATTCGGGTTCCGGTCGGGTGCAGCAAAGGTTTAAAAAAAGAACCCCTTGGGACATTATTTCAGCTTGGTACCTGGCAGATTATGAAAATAGACACTTTAAGGATTTTAAAAAATCAGGTGGCATAAAAAAGCCGGGGGGGTGCGCGTGGACCCCTATTTCCATCTATAGAACTTGAATTACATCCAGTTTATTAGCACTACTGTGCAAGAGCGTGAATCCCGCAATAGCCATCTTTGATCTCACAGATGTCAGATCCACTAAGAGAAGAGAGATCTGTCCGGCTTGCCTGCGCTTTGTTCACTTCTCCTCTTACTGCAGCCAGCTCCTCTCGCATACATTTCAGGCGAGGCAAGGCGCATCTCAAACAAGCCTAATGGTTCATCGAATCTTAGGCTTGTTCGGCTTAAAGCGCATTATTATAATTATAATAATTATATAAATTATAATAATTATAGCTAAATTAATTTATATCCTAGTAATTAATTTTCCTTCTTGCGAGGATAAAACAGACCGGCTTCAAGGACGGGAACGTAACGATGTGTGCGTGCACTTGAGTCTCATTTTCAGTTTTGTTTGTTGTTAGACCAAACCCACAAGTAGTTTTGCTATATAGTCTAGGCTACTATAAAGCGCGAAAAAAAAAACTGTGGACTTAGTCTAACAACAAGTAAAAAACATTACACGTTTAAAAAAACAAAAACAAAGTTTAGCTTTACCTTAATAAGTCAAGTCTAAACACAATTTACATATAGGCCTACTACAGGCTACATTTCATATAGACCTACTGTATTAATAGACTTAGCAAAGTCTACATTTAAATTATGTTTTAATGTGCCTGCAAAATACAAATTCTAACAAGCTCAATTATATAGCAAATATATAGGTAACATTTAGACACACCTGTACGATGACTTTTTTTTTTTTTTACCTTGTCAAGCTGATATCCCACGGTGTCGAGGTAAATGAAACTGTGCAGGTGTGGAGAATTTATAAGTTTCAGTTTCTCAAAAAGGGTGGAGCTGTTGACTCGAAAATCAGGTAGTTATAGAAAATAGAGAGTAGCCCAGGGACGTGCGGTCAGGGTAGGCAGGGTAGGCAGTGCCTCACCAAAGGAAATGTTGACATTACATTTATTAATTCCAAGAGCTTTATTAATTCACCACATTATTAATTGCATTAATTTTATTCCAAATATTATTTTTTGTAACACAAATTTTCAGGAATACACATAATATACTCATTTTGCCATTGTTTGCTCCTAAAAACCGTTGTTTCATGTGAGCGGTGCCTCTTTGGTCCATAGAACGTAGTTTATGTAGATTTGCGCATGCGCAGTCAGTTCTCATGCTGTCTTGAATTATCAACATTGAGGCAGAGACCGAGCTTGCTTCATGTCACGTGATCTACTCGCTCTGACTCAATCCGCGCGCTTCCCGAATACTAGCATCTAGTATACTTGCGTGTCGGTGTGTGCACCTAGCAGTTTGTAGGAGCGAATAAGCTGTTTTTGTACTTTAAAGCTGTACTGCTGACGCAATGTTTTCTGACTGTAGCGCCGTCACCAGACCAAAAGTGTGTGCGCCGTGGCTGTCTGTGCGCGTTTGCGCATTTTGATGGAGTGACTAGGCTGCCGCGCCGCCTCCTTCTCTGTGTCCCGCACAAAACATTTGTTTGTTGTATAAGTCATAAGATAGATGTGTCCATTAATTTGATTATTATATTTGATTGTGCATTAGCCTCACATGACTGACTTTGCTGAATGCAGGCAGCGATCTGATGATGCCTGATGTGAACTTGGGTTGCTAAATTAACTGAATGAATATATGAACATATATTCCACACATTGATAGGTCACAGCCTACCCATGACAAGATTTCACCGCACGTTACTGGAGTAGCCTTACTACGCGATACACAAATTATATAGGCTATTAACTAATTATTAAGGTTCGCTAGTTGATGCACCTATAAAATTACTGGATTAATTACAGGAATAAAATTAATTGGATTGCTGCGATTAGTTATCACGACTAATGTTGAACATCTTTTATTTTTAAATGCTGTTTATTTTTTATTTGTTTATGTATGTATGAGAAAAATGAAGTGTGGACATTCGACTGAATGTACTTGCCAAGGTGGAGTCTAAAATACAAGTACTTGCACTTCTGTCTCTGCTCTTTACAAAAATGACCAGAACACCCCACCTCCCTGTAAACTGCTGCCAGTGTCATTCTCAGAAAACATTGAGATATCGCTCTATAGTGAGAGAAACAGAGTTATAAAGAGTCTTCTTATCTGTCCCTCTGTGGTAGTGGAGGGGGCCTATAAATGTTACGAAAAACAAAGATAAAAGAAAACATTGCTTGACCGTGTAGTGAACAGACAATAGTGGCAAAGGGAAAACTATAGGATGTTTAAGATGAGAGAAAAACCTAAGAACGTACCAAGACAAAAGCTAAGGAAACCAAGACGCAAGACCTCATACAAGAAGTAGTGAAACTTTAAAACATTGACATAACTCAATAGTCATTCATACAGTAAATGAGGGCAAAAAAATAAATAAAATCAGTTGATAGTAATATCTAATTTGTGTCCCTACTTTAGAAAAAAAAGTCTTAGTAAAGGGTGCTAAAACAATATAAGTTTTAAAGTGCTGCCATGAAAACAAGAGAGAGAGAGATGTACATAACTATCCAACTCTATTAGTCTGAGTCTAAATTATTTAGTAATGTTAAATTAAAGGAATTCAATGTAGAAAGATGAATGACACAATTTAAAGAGAAATTAGTTCTAAGAAGCATTGTTCTAATCTACCGTAGGTTAATCTTTATGTGAAGACACTGTCCTACATTTAAATGAAATAATTATAAATGGTAATAACATAAAATATAGAAATAAATAATGAAAATTAGAGTATTATCATGAAAAGGCTCACTTACATTTAAAGTCTATTTATATACTACAGAGAATCAGGTCTTTGTATTTCAGAATATTGTACATTGTACTTCAGTAAAAATATCTGACAGCCATTTCTAAGGCATGGTAAGGCTAACAGGAGTTTATGAGGGAAATGCAGTTGTCATGACTTTTTCATCATATAATTTTTTTAGTGTGTATAAAGCAAGAAAAGATTTAAAAAAAAAACTGGGTTTGGTCTAACAAGAAGTAAAACCCTTACAACAAACGTTTAGCTTTACCTTAAGTTAAGTCTAAACACAATTTACATAGACTACAGGCTACATTTCATATTGACCTATTGTATTAATAGACTTAGCAAAGTCTACATTTCAATTATGTTTTAATGTGCCTGCAAAATACAAATTCTAACAAGCTCAATTATATAGCAAATATATAGGTAACATTTAGACACACTGTATGATGACTTATAATTTTTTTTACCTTGTCAAGCAGATATCCCACGGTGTCGAGATAAATGAATCTGTGCAGGTGTGGAGAATTTATAAGTTTCAGTTTCTCAAAAAGGGAGGAGCTATTGACTCGAAAATCAGGTAGTTATAGAAAATAGAGAGTAGCCTTACTACGCGATACACAAATTATATAGGCTATTAACTAATTATTAAGGTTCACAAGTTAATGAAAACTTAATAATGTTACGGATCACTCGGGAGGCTGAGGAGTAACAGACAGAATGGTTTATTGAACAGACACAAGCAGAGGAGCAGGTAGTGTAGGGTGGAGTGAGGGATGGATCCGTGCAGGCTGGGTGAAGATGTCAGAGGAGGAAGGTGAACCACACACACGCACGCACACTGGGGATCTGGATCTTCGGAGAATCGCTGATGAGAGGTAAGTAGAAGAAGAGTTAGTCCTTAGAGTTAGCATACAGGTAAGACCTTGTCGCGAACGAGACCGGACATCGATTGAGTGCGTGTGTGTGGTTTTTATAGTGCTGAGGTGATAGGGTGGTGATGAGGATCAGGTGGATGTGCTTAGTATTCCGGTGAGGGCGTGCGTAGTTATTGCGTGCAGGCGGAACCTGGCGTGTTTGTAACAAATAATGAATGAATGTAAAATCGCAATAAATAAATACTTTTTATATAAGATCAACTAAAAAAAAAATACTAAAGACATGTTATTCATTTACCTGCATGTCATGTGACAGTTAACCCACATCAAAGAACTATGGACAATAACCAGAAATGTGTAATTAAATCGTTCATATATTATCTTTAAATCTTTGGGGCAAATATTACAACAAGTAAACATTTTAGGTTTTATTTGAGCAAATTTTTGCAACACACATTCTAGAGCACTGTATATTTTACTCCCATTTTTTGGTGTTTTCAGTGTGTTACAAGTTTTAGAGAAAAAAAACTAACACCATTTTTGAAACAATTTGGTTACACTTGATTTTAAGGTGTCCTTGTTAAAGTGTAATTATACATTCAAGAACAGAGTAATATAAATGAACTACATGTACTTACTATATGTTTAGAGTTAGGATTACAGTGTCTGTGAACAGCAGGGGCGTAGTTTATGGGGGGGAGGTAACCCCCCCAATATTCAAATCCAGTTACAACCCCCCCAATATTTCAACATGAAAATCACAGTAGATCAAATGAAAAATATAATATGAAAAAAAAATAGAATTCATTTATTTTGTAAAAATAATTTTGTTCCTAATCAATTATGAGTATGTCATAATAAATCAGACAAAAAATACTCCCCCTCCATTGAACCGATTGGTAACGCCCAACCAATGAGTCGCACTTTCACCAAAACAAGCGAGTGGTGTTTGAATGGGAGAGCACACGGTTAATGTTAACGCCAAAAATGAAGAGAAGCGCTGCACAGTGGACTATATTTAACTGCTGGTCAGAGAGGGATGCAAAAAAATTAAAGCATGTACTGAGAATGAGGTATGAGAATATTGTGTAATAGTTAGTACACACCACATATATTTTAGCTAGCTAATCCATTGCAATGTATTTAGCTATAACTATCAGTATAACAAGTTACCAAAGCAGCTGTCTGTTTTGCTAGTATATTTTTCAATAGTGTCTGTAATTATCAACGACAAAAGTATTCACATCGGTGTTTGTTTTCTTACTAAATTAATCTGACTTTTGAACGAATTAAGTGAATTAACGATTTAAAACAGTGAAACAATGCCGCCTACTGGCGATTTCAATACTTAATTTCTTTCTTATGATAATCTCTACTATGTTAGAATTTTATGAATGATGATTATACACAAATTTCATAACGTTATGAGGTGTATAATCTCTTAACATGTTTTTATAACAGATTCGAGGTAAATATAGCTGCAGGGTAGAAAAGTCAGCAGAGGGAGAGGAGGAGCAGGTGATCAGGTAAAGAAGATGCCATTCAATCAATACAATAAAATAAAATAAAATAGGAAACAGTATAGAAAAACAGCAGTTTTGTAAAGTTAGGCTATACATTAATGCCTTTAATGTTTTAAAGATGTGTTTCCCTTTAGAAAAAAAATTAAAATGCATTAAGGTGGAATGTAAAAATCTTAAAATAAATGTCTAAATGTTGTCTCTTTCATATTTATATATGTTGAATTTGTAATCAGTTAAAGCATGTTGCCAGATAGATAGATAGATAGATAGATAGATAGATAGATAGATAGGAAGAAATAAATTATCCAATAACAATACACATAAAAAAAAAATTTTTTGAAAAAAATAACTGGCAGCATACAACGTTCAACCCCCCCAATGTTCAAACCAAATCTACGCCCTTGGTGAACAGTGAACTGTTTCCCAATAATTGCACTAATTGCATAACTGCACGTACTCCAGAATAGTTGGTCTGAGACCATGCTTTAAACCAGCAGTATATTATTATATTTATAAATTAATTTTTTGGAAAGAAACTAAAATGTCTTTATTGTCATTCTCAAACTCTATAGCTGCATTTCAGTGTAAACAGTGAGAGAACTATGTTGTGTGTAAATTTCCCTGTGATGCCTCCGTAGTTTGCCTAAGGTAGGCCCGGTTTTGAATCCGCAGCACCATGCAACGAGCATAGAAATCCTGATAATCAGGTGGCAGTTCTTCTAAGATGCCTAAAGTCCTCTCTAGTGACTGCAGGGCTCGAGAGGCTGCTACTGGGTCTTTGTTTCCATATGGATCTTTCTTATCATAACTCTCAGGTGGCAGATGTCTCCAGAACACATTGACACCAACTCCAAACTGGAGAGCCAGGGTATTGTGAAACCAAAGTGCTGAGGAAATACAAACAAAAGTAGTTTTTTTTCTGAATGCAGTTCAGCACTACTTCAGGATAAGAGCACTCAGATGTATGTGAGGTTCACAATGTTAAAAGTATAGAATTCTATAATGGTGTATAATTAGTTGGGCTGGTTTAAGAATAGAATACCTGGAATGAAGAGCAGGTCTCCTGGTTCCAGAATACACTCATAGCGACTTGCTTTCACAAACTCAGGATAACGCTGCAGATCAGTTGTGTCAATGTCCAAAACTTCAGACTTGTCTCCTAAAAAATAATGTCACAATTAAAGTTACAGTGAATTAGCAAAATAACATTCAGAAGAAACTTTACAAAATGACTGTCAATATATGCATTATATACATAACACATCCTAATAGTTAAGAAACTTTTTATAAAGTACTACCTGTGAGGTAGAGATAAAGGGCATCTTTGGGGCTGTACAGAACAACACGTTTCCTTCCTGTAACTTGAGCCAGAAGGTTGTCCATTACCTGATGGTAAACAATAAAATATCAAGAATGGTTAAAAAAAAAAAAAAAAAAATCACAGTGACCCAAACTTCTGAATGGCAGTGTAGATTTTAGCCAAAAAAGTGACAGATGCTATTCATTCAAGATGTTAATAGAAGCATGATGCTAATTTTGGTATGGGTAAATTGAGCAATGATGAGAGAGTTAGTGTAAATAAAAACCACTGTTAACAAGGTTGGATATGTATACTTAGTGTGAAGGGAAATCGCATAAACAAAGATATTCAAGTGAGCAACATTTCATTAGCTTGTCTGTAAAAAAAAAAAAAACCTGACCAGTATCCCCTATAGACATGGAGAACTCACATCGTAGTGTGTCCACAGCTGCAGACCAGGAGAACTGATGCGAAAGACACTGGAGAAAAACTGCTCTGGCTCAAAGAACTGGGGTATATCGAAATCCTCTGCCAACTCAGGGAACTGCTTCCTTAAATCAGCTGGTTCCTGAAAGGGGAAGAAATCAATATTAATGTGTAAAAAAAAAAAAATTATATGAATAAATATAATATATATATATATTACAGCCATTTTATAGTGAATATGCTGCCACAATGCAGCCTATATTCAAATTAAACTATAGAGTCCAATACAGGCACGATATTCTTTACTAAGAGTAACTTAAGCTACCTTACGAACATCTTCTCCAAGTGAGCGCAAGTAGTAGCTTTCATCCTGTTGGGAACAAGAAGACCTATTTTAGAAGTTTTCAACCTGTGGGCCATGACTGTTACAGTAGGAAGCCCATTAATTATTATTAATAATAAAAAATATATATTTTGTTTACATAGGCTATGCGAAAATATAGTCCAGTGGTTCCCAAGCGTTTTCAGCTCATGGCCCACACACACAGCCCAAAACATGTTTTCTTTTGCCTTAAATGTGCAGCTAAACGTATCTGTACTAATTTAGCATAAATGGCACAAACTATTTGTCAAATAGAATGTTAAAATCAAAAGAATCAAAAAATACTTTAAAATTTACTTTTTAAGGTACTAACCTCACTAATGAAGAAATCTGAGTGCTTTGCCTCTGCAGCTCTCTGAATGAACTTGTCAAATGGCAGAGTCCTGAAATACAGAATTATGTTCTGCTTCCACAGTTTTGTTTAAGGCTTAAGGAATATAAATAAGGGATTCGTGCTGAATCACACACACCTGTACACAAAGTTCTTGTGCAGAAAGTCCATCCTGGGCTCTGGGGACACGTGCACTTTGACCTCGCGGTCTCCCCCCTTCTGCGCGAGATAACTCACCGTCCACGCGCGCACACTGGGCCCCAGGGGCACGCGCTTCAGAACCGCTGGTCTACGCTAAACAAGACACGTGTGATTCATTTACCACAACACAGCAATAAGTGGCTGTTTAATATAGAATACAAGAGTTACCAGCGGATATATGTCCCTCAAGAAAGTCTCTCTGTCCACATCGGTGTACACGGGCACCTCCAGCTTTTCCTGACAATCCATTTCTGACAGTTTGAAGTTTACTCTCCATTCGCTAACATCTGCTTCATTCCGCCTTCCTTTAGCATATAATGATGATCGAAAGTCCGACTCGTTTTTCGAGTCGACTCTTTTAAACAGTTTGTTTCAAAGAACCGAATAAAAAGTCAAATGAATCTAAATAACCCACGTTGTTATTTATTGACAATATATTGTTGTTTATTACGTTTTACGAAGTGTTTAAATCATGGATTAAAATAAATTGTTTTAAAGTAAATTGTTGACCCGAGAACTCATCAGACCAATTCAGTCAATTGATTCATTGAAGCGAACCGACTCATTCGTGAACAAATCAAGACTTAGTTATTAAAAGCACGTTCTTAACGTATTCTTTTCACAAACAACACATATAGTATACATTTAATTAAGAATTTAAATAAAGAGTGAGTCTACTTTGTCTGAAAAATACTGATATAGTGTTAAAGTCTATATATCTATAAATGTGGAACTGTTGTGTCTTTAGAATGTTGTCAGTCGGATTTCAGTCACAGATGGGTCGTTTAGGATGACGCTAGAAAGATGGCGCTGCCCTTACTGAGGTGCTGCAGCTGTAACAGGCCCGTTTCGATTGTTACCCGGCCCGGCTCCTCAGTAACGTTACTCTGAGCGGGGGAGACACGAACACAAGCAGAAGATTGTGGTGGTTGGGATCCCGAACCCCTTCATCTGGATCCGAGCCCGCATCTACCTCTTCCTTATCCGAACTTACTTCGACAAAGAGTTCAGCATTGAGGAGTTCACGGAAAGAGCCACACAGGTGAATGCCAACAGCTGACAGCGTTATGTGGTAGAAAACAGGCTACATAATGTCAAGTTTTTGTATTTATTAGCTGATAATGGAAATTTTAATATGCTTGCTCCACGGTTGTAGCCTTAACTACCAGACAAAAGTTTTTGAACAGTAAGAGTTTTTTTTTAAGAAGTCTCTTATGCTCAACAAACCTGAATTTATTTGGTCCAAAATACAGTAAGAGCTGTAAGATTGTGGAATATATTTGCAATTTTTAAATTAACTGCTGCCTATTTAAATATATTTTAAAATGTAATTAATTTTCCTGTGATCAAAGCAGAATTTTCAGCATCATTACTCCAGTCTTCAGTGTCACATGATCCTTCAGAAATCATTCTAATATGATGATTTATTGTTCAAGAAACGTTTTTTTTTAGGATTCTTTGATGAAAAGAAAAATCTAAAGATCAGAATTATCTGAAATAAAAATATTTTGTAACCATACATTATATTATTCAAAAGCTTAGAGTCAGTGTGTTTATATATATACATACACTTTTTTTGAGGGGGGCGGGGAAGGAGGGTTATAGAAATTAAAACTTTTTATTTAGCAAGCATGCTTTAAATTGATCAATGGTGATGTTAAAGACACGTGTAATGTTACAAAATATTTATATTTCAGATAAATTCTGTTATCCTGAACTTTCTATTCACCAAAGAAACCTGGAAAAATTATACTTAGCTGTTTTCAATATAATAATAATAATAGTATTTTTTTCAGCAGCAGATCATCATATTAGAATGACTTCTGAAGGATCATGTGACACTGAAAATTTAGCTTTGAAATCACAAGAATACATTCAAATTTTAAAATATATTCAAATAGATAAAGATGTAAGTACATGAAGATACCGATCACTTTTATATTATATTATTCATATTATTGACATGTTTAAGATGATCGATTTCATTTAGAGTAATTATTAATCTAATATTCCCTCCCATAGCTAATAGGGAATCTTGAGGAAAAAAGCGCTCAGTTGTCTTTGAGCCACCAGAGGGCCCTGTCAGCCGAGTCCGATGAGATCATGCACACAACAACAGGAGATGTGGGCATTCACTGTGATGACAGCGGTGAGACCCTGTAAACTCATTACCACGCAATATTCGCCCAGGTAATATGTTTAATTATTGTTTGTGGGCGTGTGATTTTGGTAATATAAGCTTTGAAATTGGCATAATTATCATTTTTATCAGACCGTTACTGTTATAATTTTGTGTAACGTAGACCATAAATTAATATGTATGCAAAAAAATAATTGCAGTGTTCACATCACTTTCAGGAAGAAAAGTATTTTGATGCGTTTTTGGTACTTGACGAGTGCCAGACTTCCTGATGTATGGAGGGACCAAGAATATTCCAGGTTGTCATAGGTGGAGAGGGAGAGAGACCAGAGACCAAGAGATTGCTGACAACCAATTATGAGTAAGTATTGTGATGATGCTTTTCATTGGCCTGCATATATACAGTCAAACCAAAGTTTGTTCAGACACATTTCTCACACTATCACAGTTTATTTGCTATAGTTTAGAAAATGGTCATAAAATATGACAAGATGTCAGAGTTAAACTGTGTTAGACCAAATTTAGCTTGAAAATCTCAGAATAATTTGATAGAAAGGTGTGTAATGAATTAGGTTGAACACAGTTAGATAATAATACCAGTTTAGGTCAACCAATTACCAAGCAGGGCTTAATTTTGTTTAGTATGTGGTGTAAAATAGTCGCATTAGCAGTTAAAGAAAAAACATGGTCAGGTCAAAGTGTATGAAGAATTTTTGTGTATAAATATGTCACAGTTTATTTAATTCCACTATACTTACTTCTATAAATGAACTATGGTGTCCTGCACCCACTAGTAAAAAAAATATATATATATATATAAAAAAATATCTGGTGTCTGAATAAATTTTGGTTTGACTGTATATTGGTTCTTATATTTTTATTACAGTTTAATTTATCTATACATATTGAGAATAATAGAAAACTGCAATTTTAATACCTTGAGTTAATGTCATAGACATATCAGTATTATGTTATAACTGTAGTAAGTGATAATATAGATATTATTATAACATTTATGTCTGTCTTGTTTTCCTGTTTTGGCTGATTCCAAAGGGAGTTTACCCAAGGTGTGACTCCAGATTGGATCATCACGAGGATAGAGCACTCACTTCTTGACTAAGTGTGACTAAGAGCTTTTTTTATTGCTCATAATGCCAAAACATGTAGGCTCAATTCACTAACCATCACTGGAAAAAAACAACGCTGAAATATTGTCAGCTCCAGGTGCTATAGAAGATTATAAATGTTGATTTGCTGTATGCTTCAGTGTGTTTCATCTCACTGATTTTACATTCTTAACTATTGTATTGTTTGTTATTTATGGTTTACTCATTGATCAGTTGTTTTTTTACACTTTGTATGATGAGTTTTGGGGTGAAGTTGACTGCTCATTGCGCAAACTGTGCAACTGAACTGTAAAACTATACAAGAAAAGTCAGGAGAAAAAAAAAGCAATTCTTTAAAGCCACAAAGACCACTGCCTGGATACTTTGAAAGACAGGCTTATACAGAATGATGAACTGACCAATAAGTTCTGTAACGGTTTTATCAAAACCTCCATGTGATGTGAAACATTGTGCATAAAACAACATGTAATAAAAATCATAATTAATAAAAAATATTGTTTATTTAATTTGCTTTAGAATATTATACATGGTTAGTAATTCTAATGGAATCTACTTATTTTGTGATGTCGCATACTGTACAGAAAATAAATTTATAACCAAATATTTTTCTATCATTATTTTTTTTATTACTTTTTTAACATGCTTTTTTTTCATTGAACATAAAATGCATTACCTTTTAATGCTTAATTACATAAACGTATGCTTGTGTTTCTATAAAAGTGCACAACAAACTTTCTGAAATATGCTCTGGTCAATATCAGACACTTTCAAACTTTATAAATTATAGCTCCGTAGCAGTATATATATATATATATATATATATATATATATATATATATATATATAAAATGCTATACTATAGAATACTATACTGCTATTATACTGTGTTCTGTAATTTTCTTTGGCAAACCAACTAAATCCAAAAAAAGAAATTCACCAATTTTTTTTACTGTTCATTGCTCATGTTAGTTACAGGCAGCATACAAAAATAAATTGTGATACATAAATTGTGATAGAAAACCAATACTATGTTTTTATATTTCTATGTTTATAAACATTATAGTAAGACATATAATGGGTATAAAATGAAAGTGTAATGAATAATATTAATTCCTGATATCTGATGTGTAATTGTGCACGATGCAGGTACGTTACTACGTTCCCTTGTTTTTCAAGATACACGGTGGACCTTCAATCATGCCTTTCTGCGTTTTAAATAGATGAGAAATATTCCAAGATGATCCCACCGTTCTTCTGACATCCCGCCCACTGTCAATTGCGATTGGCCAAAGCCAGAACCTATTCTCCCTCTCCATTGGCTACTCTCGTGTCTGCGTCGTGACATCATGCGAGATTCTGCGTGACAGGTCCGTAGGAGGTTTCCTATTGGTTTAAAGAGGCAGTGTGGGTTTACAACGAGGAAAGCGGAGATGCGATTACAATGAATTTGTAAATAAAATGAAACAAGTCTTGTAGAGACATGAGACTCGCTGTATACGCGTTTGGCGGCTTTGCTCTTGGGCTTTTGCTCGTTGGTTTGCGGGAATTATTGTTTGGTTTCGGGGAGAACCGATGCAGCATGACATACATGTTCGAGTACCCAGAATACCGAGTGAGTATCACCTCGAGCGCAGTCTATCAATGGAGATTTTTCACACATTTGCTTTGATATTCACAAAAAATGTATAATTTTTTCTAATTAGAGCAATATTTCTAGCTCACAATTCACTAGCAGGTCATGCATTAGTTCCTCATTCCTGTCATTCTACCTGTTGTTTTGGCAACAACAAACATTCGTTATCAGCAACATCAGTCTTTATACAATAGTTCAGTCCTTTTTAACCCTCTGGAATCCACAACATAGGGGTCACATTTGTGTTTTTAATATTTATATTGTAATGGGTTTATGGTAAAAGACCATAATCCCCATGAAAAGTATGCATCATTTTTTTTTTTACAAATATACATTTTTAAATAAATGTTTTATAAATAACATATATATTAGGGAAATATGTCGTCATTTAATTACTGAAGTGTTAAAAACAGATTAATTTAAAATCCAAAAGAAAACCTTATGTATTCACTAGTTGCTTATAGGAGCTAAATGAACCTGCCATACATTCAAACCTGCACTGCAACCTGTTAAAGTGTCATTTGTTTCAGGAAGCCTGTACTACAACTTGATTTGCTTGTGGTCTTGCATTCCCTTCACCTGTATGTTTGCAGCGTGTGCAGCTTCTGAAGCGTGTGGCGCGCCAGTACCCATCATATGGCCTGTATCTGTATGGAGAGGGCGCATATGCTCAGGAGACCAGAGGACTCAAGCTCACTGGCGCTCCTGTGCTCTTCTTGCCTGGGAATGCGGGCAGCTACAAGCAAGGTGAAATGGAACTGGCTTTTCTTCATTATTTCATACTTTTTCTTTAAGGTGGATTTTGACTGCTGGGTGAAAAAAGAACATGTTTGTTTGCTGAATCGATCTTGATCCTCCTACTGACTTTTTCCCAGTACTTATGAAACATTCAGATTGTTCATTACAAACAGAGAAAGACAGAGGTGAGAGCTCACACAGAGATGTTGTCATACTCTCTCTTGCAGCCCGTTCTCTGGGTTCAGTGGCGTTGAGGAAGGCTGAGAACCTGGACGGGCCAATCCATATGAACGTGTTCACCATTGACTTCAACGAGGAGTTGGTGGCCCTGTATGGGGGCAGTTTGCGCAGACAGACTCAATTTCTACATGAAAGCATCAAAGCCATATTGCGCCTTTACAAGGTCAGAGGTCAAGGGCATTTGTTCTCCATTTCCATCCATTTTGTCCTTTTACTTTCTTACCATTTCCTTTCCATCCGTTTCTGTCCCTCTGTTTGAATTACAGATCACAAAGTTAGTTGTCTAGATTTTGTTTATAGTATACATACATTCTTCAGTATTTCAGCACATCTTATACATGCATACATATGTGATATGAATAACTTTCCCTTCAAGGTGGGTTTAACTTACTCCACGACTAATGAAACTTTCAGCCTTTTCATTGCAGATGGAGAAAGAGATATTGTGGAAGCTCATTGCAATACACTCACAATGCCGACATCCTGTAGCTTAACATAAGATTATTGCGTTAGCAACACCAGGGTCATGGGCTAAGAACAGATAAAATAATTACTTTGAAAGAAATATGTAGAAAGAGAAAGAGTTGTAGACTCTTATGCAAAGCTAAATGCATAAATGTAAATGTAAAATCACAGTTTATGATGGGTACAGACTCAGATTTTTAGCTTCAGGCTAAAACATGTTTTATACTTTGAGCCGATTTTAGAATGCATATTATTCTTATTTGTCATGCGTCTCCTAGCAACAAGGCGCATGTTTCTGCATGTGTTGTGCTAAATCAGTGTCAAAGTCTGCTTGTGTTTGATTTTCAGACATCTCTGTTGATGTATGATGCCAGTTTTTTCTGTAAACATTCACAAAGTCAGCAAATGTATGATGCCTATAGTTTCAAAATCTGTTTAGATTTTAAAAGTCGTGTAGTGTATTCTCCAGCCTTTCAGTCACTTAGTAATAGAAGCTCATTGCTAAATAGGTCATCTAAATTCAAACCAGTGATTTTTCTTCTACTTTCCCTTGGCTGCAGGACCGTCCAGACCCTCCCACGAGTGTGGTTCTGGTGGGTCACTCCATGGGTGGAGTGGTGGCAAGAGCGTTGTTCACCCTGGCACGTTTCAACCCAGGCCTGGTCAGCCTCATCATCACGCAGGCCTCACCCCACCAGGCACCTGTCCTGTCTCTGGACCCTTATATACTGGGTAGGAAAAAACCTACAGACCGACATAAATATGTACAGACGATTTGTTTGAGAGTTTTGAAGGTACATTACTGTTTAAAAGTTGCTTTTTTATTTTAAAAGAAATTGCTATTTTTATTTCACAAGGACGCAATAAATTAATTGAACGTAACAGTAAACAAAATTATAATGTTACAAAAAATCTATTTTAGATAACTGCTGAGCTTTTAATTCATCAAAGCAAAAACATATTATGGTTTTTACAAAAAGTTTTACACTGGTAATAAGAAATAAGCAAATTGATAATAATTTTACAATATTACTTTTTTTTTTTTTTTTTTTTTTTAAACTGTATTTTTGCTCACATGCATACATGTAGTTATGGTGAGCATAAGAGACTTCTTTCAAAGACAGAAAATTTAATAATTATTTAACAATCGTTTATTCAGAAGGTATGTGTATTTTTGTATTTACTACACTTTTTCAGTTTGATTGTAAACGTGGAGTTTTTTGGTCCACTAACATCTGAATTGTGTGTCTGTGGTAGAGTTTTACTCCGCAGTCAGGCATCGCTGGGCCACAAATGCTGAAGACCTTCGAAATGTAACCGTTCTCTCTGTGGGTGGTGGTTACCTTGACTTCCAGGTGCGCTCTGGTTTGACAGCACTGTCCTGCCCCATCGATGACCTCAATAAGATGTCAGTAGTGGTAGGTCTACTAGCCATTAAAGTTGAAGTATTTAAATAAAAGATAGACAGAACCTGCTTTGTTTTTTATGTGCTTACCTTGGTACATCTGTGTTTTGTGAATTGTTTTTAGGCGACTGCAGTTCCCCGAACCTGGGTTTCCACTGATCACATTTCCATCGTTTGGTATGTTTGGAAATGGAGAGCGAATTAAAAAAGATGTTTAATTCTTTTGCTCTTTAGCCTCTTAGCTTCCTAATGGCTAATGAATTTCGTCCTTTATAATGTGAAATCCTCTATACTTTTAGGTGCAAGGAGCTGGTTCTGGCCACAGTCCGGGCGTTCTTCGACCTTATTGAATCTGAAACAGGGCAGGTGAGTCCTGTCCTAATAGAGTGTCAGTGTGTGTTTAAGGTGCTTTATTGACTCGTGTTTCTCTTTAGTTCACAGAGAGTCTTGAGAAGCGGATGTCAGTGCTGAACTATCACTTCTTTAGACATCCAGTGCTGCATCCTGGAGGAGCACAGGATGCCCCTGTCACTTTCTCAGGTCTGTGTTTGTGCACATGTATATTTATAGGCTCATAAGCTTTCATCACAGCTGGAAGATAATATCTGATTCTCCTTTTCTTGCTATTTATATCCGAATCTGTTCATCCATCTTTCCAGCTCCTCCTGAGGCGTGGAAGGAGGTCAACACACTCCGTCTGTTCTACAGTGCCCCCAAGGTGACAATATGTTTCATCATCTCAGGCTAAATTATGCCAGCAGCGCCTCTCTGATCATTGCACTAATGTAAACCAACTCTTGGCAGGAAGCTCAAGTCATTTACTTCCTGTTTGCCCTCTCCAGTCGAAGGAAAGCCTACAGTCATTTCCACTGCCGCAGTAATAATATGGTGAGAGAGTCCAACAGCATCACACCCGGAAAACTTTTTTCATTTAAATGTAACATTTCAATTTAAATGTCACTTAACATTTGTTGAAATTAGGTCTGTTTAAGAGCATTCATTTAAAATCTCTTTACATGGTGTCCCAGTTATGAAAAAAATGTGTTTTTTGAGTTTTTCTTACATGCTCATTGTGAATGTTCTCTGCCGTTTATGAAGATCTGTGTGTGTCTGTACATGTTCAACAGGAAATGACCAGCTGGCTATATGGCTGTACACAGATGAGTGGCTCGATATGGTGAGTAAAAAAACCACATAAATTCCTCTCATAAACAAATAATTACCACCAGGCCCGTACAGAATCTGCATTCGTAAAGTTAGCACATTTTCATAAATCTAGTGCATTGCACACATGTTGATCCATACCATTAATTTGGACTCTTGTTTATAATGTATATTGTACAGTATGTGTTATATTATTTGGTTTGTAAATTGCTTTATCTATTTTTCCCCATTACCCAGTGTTCAGGCAGTAGATCTGTCATCTCGGACAGAACTTCTTCCAGCCTATAAGGTCATTCTAGTTTATACAGTAACTTTATATAGCCACATTTAAAATAAAAAGTGTTGTAAACTTTGCCTGTGTTTCTTTATAGGCTGTTACAGTAAAAATCAGCGACCTTTTGTCTGTCTCTCATCTCATTATTGACGCCTCAAACCCCAGTGGAACAGAGGTTAGAAGTTAACTTACGGTCCACATAATCATGTCCGTAATGAAAACTTGCATTACAAGACAGACCACATTAGCAGACGTTTCCCTTCTTAAAACATGCATTTGATGATTTATGTCAAATGAGCTCAATGTTTTAGATGCTTTCTAAAGACGTGATTGTCTGATTGTAGTTTGTAGTGGAGTGTGAGCTGCAGAGAGAGGAGAGCTTGACTGTGTCCGTGCAGGTGCCTCATGTGCTGTCCTTTGGTGAGCACTGAACTGCATGCTTGTGTTTGCATTCTTTATTTGCCCAGTTTGCCTTAACGACAGCCTTATAAGCTATTTTTACACATTGTTAACATAAAAAAGGCCTGTATAAACAATGTAGTAATCTTACACTGTCATTCATTAAAAAAGTTGTGTTTATTGTATGTGGATGCTTTATCTTGTATGTGACGGTCTGTAGGTCTGACTGTTAGTGACATCAGCATCAACTCCTCTGGGCTGCTTCACACACTACAGTTGCAAGACTTTCATCAGGTGGAGCATTCTCCTTCCCTCTGTTTTTCAGATATCGATTCTCAGTAGAAGCTTTTGTAATGGTACAAATCCCATAAAGGTCTTTAGAATAGTTCCTTAGGTTTGTTTTATTTAGTAATCGGTTACTCCCTAATCTTTTATCAAAATAATACGTATACCCGAAAACATAATGAAAGTGAATTTCTTTGTGTTCCTTCAGGTCTATCAAGCTTTCAGAATAACAATCACGAGTCACTGCAAAACCACTAAAGGTATCCATTTATTCAGCTTTATCTGCCAGAAATGAAGCATGATGAATTAAAAGACTGACACTGTATCTGTGTTGTGTTCTACAGACAGACTGCCCAGTGTGTACAGACTGAGGGTACCTTGGTTTCGTGAAGACTCTTTTGATACGGCAAGGTAGAAAGAGTCTTGTCATTAATCAGCAAACTTTCCTCAGCTCTGCGGCGGAGTACTGATCGTTGTGTTATGCATGTCTTTCTTTGTTCTCTTTTTTTCAACGCAGTATTCCTTCGGTATCTGACATCTACAGCACGCTGCACACCAGCCGCCCAGACAACGCCTCCAGTGCCCTCCTGCAGCTCCACACTGCCCCCAACTGCCAATACAAGGTTTTTCATCCACATTCGTCGCATTCTCAAAGGCGACCTAATCAGTTATCGGCAACAAATATTGTATTTTGTCTTTATAGGTGTCTATTCGGACTTCTTTCCCTAAAGTGCTTGGGCAGGTGTGCTTTAATTTCGTATTTCATTTGGCATGCTGTTAACTTTCAAACTCAGAGTGTTCCTCATATTCAAAAGGATTTGTTTTTCTTTAGATTCTGCGTTTCTGTGGTCCGGTTCTTCCTGTCTACTTGGCTGTAGTTCTTCTTCTGATGATCAGGGCTCAGCTGAGCTCCATCAAGAGATCTGGACATCCTTCTGGAATGCAAGAGGTCATGAGTAAATCGTTACAGCTCCACAAACTGGAGCTGCCCGTCCTCCTGCTGCTGCTGCTGCTCAGGTGAGTCCTGATACAGGAGCTTTTTTCTTTCAGGCAGTGTTCAATTTTGACAATACAAATACATTTTTGCCTGCAAATATAAAGGTGTGAAATGTTTACAGTATATATATCTTATTTTTCCCCTATTGTTCTACTATAGGCAGAGCTGGTTTCAGGATGTCTGGTCTACTCTGGGTCTCCCTGCAGTGGATTCTCTTCCTCTAAACTCTATGGAGGAGCTATCCCACGATCCAAAGGCCTCTGTTCAGGAATGGCCCCGTATAGTGTCGCCACTGCTCTGTGTGCTAGGTTCATCCATTGCATTCTGGGGTAGCACAGTCCTCCGAGTGTTTGTCTGCTTCCTGTCCTTTTTTCTTGCTCCACTGCACAGGTAAAAGTGTTAATAGTAAGTGATGTTGTAGTAGCTTTGAAGTAGATGCTCTAAATGAATAGATTAATTTTTGAAGTGTTATGTTTTATCTAAATGTATGTTTTGATCTAAATCAGACATAAATTAACACTTGTCATTCTGTGAGTTCAATAATGCATTTTTTAAAGAAAGCAAGGTTGCATTAAACTAATCAAAAATGATAGCAAAGACATTTATATTGTTACGAAAGTTTTCTTTCAAATGAATGCTTTTCTTCAAACTTTCTGTTCATCAAAGGATCATAAAAAATGCATTGCTGTAAAACAACTATTTTAACATTGACAATAATAATGATAATTTTTTTCTTGAGCACTAAATTAGCGTATTAGAATGATTTCTGAAGGATCACATGACACTGAAGTAATGGCTGCTGAAAGTTCAGCTTTACTTTTAAATTATATTAAAACTGGAAAGTGTTTTTAAATTGTATTAATATTGTGATATTATTATTATTACTACTACTTTTCTATATTATTATCGGTTTTGCTGTATTTTTAAATGCAGCCCGCTGAGCAAAAGAGACTTTCAAAAGCCAGAGAGATTAGAAATTCCTTACTGACCATAAACCTTTAAAAGGAAAGATTCACATGCAAAAATGTTTTGGGTGGATTATCTTTTTTTAAACTTCATCTTTGAATCTTAGATGTTCATTAATAATTTAATATATTAAGTCAATATTTTAACACATAATGCAGTACAACATACAGTATTGTACTGTGGTTACAGGACATAAACATTAAAAAAAAAGTTATGTATATGTGGGTGTTATAACCACCACCCCAGTGCAGTTATTAGATGACACTGTTAACTTTTTTTTTTATAGAATCTAGTTAATAACTATGTTTTTGCAGATCTTTTCAGAAATTTTTCCATGTCATGTGTGTGTGACTCTGTGCTTGTGTGCAGACCTTCAGTGTCCCGGGACTGCGGCACGCTTCGTCTTCGTTCTCAGCTTCTCCTAATTATCTTTTTAAATGTGCTGGGAGGCGTCACATGTGGTGCACTGGCTATTATGGTCTCCTGTCTTCTCCACCTCTACAGGGTGAGCGTTCTGTCCATCCTTCATCAAACCCTTTCAAACCTCCTCTATATAAAGTTGTGTTAGTGTTGATTAGAGGTGAGCCTAGAGAGATGCTTTTTTGACCTTGCATGTGCTGAATGCTTGACTTAAGATATTCCTACTGATGCTTATAATACAGGTGCATCTCAAAAAAATGTTTTGTATTTATTTATTTTTCATTTAATCCTTAACTGTAAATCGTAACCATCCGAATTAAAAAAATAAAATAAAAACTCTTGGAATGTTTCAGTGTGTGTGCTAGAATCTAGAATATAAGAAAGTTTGCTGTTTTGAATAAAAGTAAATAAAAAAAAAAGACCTTCACCATGAAATTCAAATTTTTTTTTACTATACTTTTACTATAATACAGTATTTCTCTTTTCTAATTTGAATGTACAGTTTTCTTCATAATGATTTTAATCTCTTGTGATTACCGTATTTGTCTTTTTCCAGGTGCTTAGATTACAGATGACAGAGAGGTCACTGAGCCACATGTTGAACCTGGTATGAATGTCTTATTTTATTTATCGGTTTTTGACTTTCCTCTTGGCTTACAAGACCTGTCATTTCAAAATGTTTTGTTTTTGTTAAACCAGGCACCACAGAAAGTTTCACAAAAATCAGAAAATGGTTTCCGTGCCAGTGATGATCACAGTAAGGTTCAAGAATGTAACGGCAGCCCTCTACTGACAGAATCAGTGCTACAAGATGTCAGAGATGATCTGCAGCTCCACTTTAGTCTGTCCACACTGCTTACTCTAACCACGATGCTTAGTGTCCCTTCCCTTATCCACTGGAGACACAATCTCAGGTAATCGTCATTTAGAGGTATAAATTCATTAGATTTATTTTCTAAAGTACTTCAAGCAAGTTCTACAAAAGACCAGCTGCCTGAGAGTGAAGAGAAAGTAATCTCCAACATCTAAGAATGGTTTTAATCTGCACTTCTATGTGTTTTGTTCAGATATTGGGTTCATCTGGATCCTGACCCCTTCTGGCCTCACTTTGTACCCCTGCTCATCAGCTCTGTTCTGCTCCTCAACTGTAACACAGATACACTCCTGCGCAGGTTTGTGTGCATCTCTTACAAATGTATTCATGTTATTAATTTTACAAAAAATTCAAATAGTCATATTCATCAGTGGCACTCATTAGAATGCCTAATATTGGCCTTTTTTCATGATGTTGATATTTATGATGTTGCTCAATTGTAATTTGAAATTTTCATAAATATATAGTGAATATTATATTTAAATACATACGATCTGTTGTGGAAACTTTAGGGTGGGTAAGATTTTTTTATACATTAATATAAAATATACTAAAAACAGCAATATTGTGAAATGTTGTTATTTACACTATTTAAAATAACTGTCTATTTTAAAATGTAATTTATTGATCTGACGGTGAAGCTGAATTTTCAGCAGACGTGACTCGCATGATCCTTCAGAAATCATTCTGATATGCTGATATGATATTTTTATCAATGTTGAAAACAAGTTTTTGCTGCGTCAATATTTTTCTTGAAACCGTGATTCTCAGGATTTTTTGATGGATAGAAAATGAAAATTACAATATTTTATAACATATTTATTGCCTTAACTGTATATTTTGATTAATTGAATGCACCCTTGCTGTATAAAAGTAAATTAATTAATTAGTAAAATAAGTTAACTAAAAAAAAAAGCAGTAGTGATGCCTGGAAGTCTTCTAACAGTGCTGTATGTCTGTGTTTATACTTGTGTTACAGCAAACTGATGCTGAATCTGACGCTTCATCTGTTGTTGCCACTGTGTGTGGGAATGCTGGCTTTTTGTCCACTGCACATTTACAGGGTCACTTATTTCCTGTCAGCAGCTCTGGCCCTCTTGGTCTGTTCTTGCTACTTTTGACCTACCCTACAAACTTTAAACGTGAGTCTGCACTGAGATTAAAACAAGACCTGGGATTTGTAAAAATTTAGACCAGATTAGACCAAAACAGCCTTAGAAACCCTTTGTGTGTTCTGTGGGATCACATGGACTAGTGACATCAGTGGACCAGCACATTCGAAGTCATGTGACCTGTCGTTTGTCATCATTTGTAGCTTCTGTACAGGGTATTATACTTGTTAATTGTGGTATGTCTGTATTCAGGAGCAATACTTCTTGTTCATAAGGCTAGTTTCCCAGACACATTAAAGGGTTACTCCACCCCAAAATGAAAATTAATCCCGTCTCATTAGTCACTTACCCCCATGTCGTTCCAAACCTGTAAAAGCTTAGATTGTCTTAGGAACACAATTTAAGATATTTTGGATGAAAACCTGGAGGCTTGTGACTGTCCCATAGACTGCCAAGTAAAATACACTGTAAAATACATAAATTGTGTTCCGAAGACAATCTAAGCTTTATCAGGTTTGGAACCACATGGAGGTAAGTGATTAATGACACAATTTTCATTTTGGGGTGGAGTATCCCTTTAAGTCTCGGCCTGAATTAAACTAAGGCTAAGACTGTATTTAATCAGTGTGTGAGAAACTAGCCTGCACTGGTGTGTGTGTGTGTGTGTGTTGGGGTGTGGGAGTGTATATGTCTGATTTAGCATTAATTTGTCAACCTAAAGTCATAATTGATAGGGATACACAATATATCGGTATCATTTCATCATGTGAGTGGATATTTGAGGTTTGTAAATGATTATTTATTTACTGATTTATCAGTATCCGGTATTTCTCTTTCGTCATATTGTACCTTATAATTTAAGGATGCCTAAAATTAATTTGTAGAATATTAGTGTTTAATGATTTATTTTTAACTAATTCGTAAAAATGTTATATAATTTTGATATCAGCCATGTTAAGGTTATCGGCCATAACACTCTTCATTTATCCTAAAAAGCCAGAATTTAAAACATGGTGCCCTATCAATTGACCCCATTTACTTCCTGATCTTGTGCATGACTTATCAATGTCTGTTATTTCAAAGATTATTATTTTTTTTTTTCTGATTAAAAATTGAGAAATGGAGCAGTAAGAACACCATCTACATTTGCTCAAATCCAGATACGTTCAATATTTTATTTTTTACATATTGATACAGATCATTGTGGTGTGGATAGTAAATGAGAAGTTCTTAGTTTTCATAGTAAATGCATTATAAAACCATTGGGAACTGTTCTGTTTGCTTAAACTAATGTTATCGCTTTCAAACAAGGCTTTTCTTTTTTCTGTTGACTCTATTTTATTGACTGAAGCCTTGGCTTAAATTCTAATTCACCGTATCAACAATTTTGAATCACATTACAGCATTATTTATTAATTTTGTAGTTGAAAAGTTGCAGAAAAAACGCTTTATCAAAAAAATAAAGTGTATCATACACGTTTAACATGTCACATTATGGAAGTAAAATGGAGCAGAAATGCCTTTTCATGTTGACTTTTAAGGATGTAAAAGCAGCTTTCGGTGTTTGTTCAGCCTTTCTGCAGTTCACATCTATGTGTGAGTGTGACTGGATCTCTGCCTGTTCTATCTTCGATCTGTCATTTCTGCCTTAAGCCATTTAGCTTTGAATGCACATGTAATGCCTGTAGGTGCTGGAGTACCTCTGTGTTAGACAGATCAGTTCTTACTAACACCCTTTTGCATTAGCCGAAGCTGTAAGGCAAGTCCGAGTAGCAGAACATTCCATGCACTCCAAGCCATTAGATATTTCATTTTATATCGATGGGCACAATTTGTGGTGTTGAAAAGACATCACAGTAACATTTATGGTTATAGCGTCTCTTATAACCTGAGACAAATTGTTAGAAACACTGCCACAGTCACAGTAGCCATGAGATTGTTGCTGTCTGCACAGCTTTTTTTTTTTTTTTTTTACTGTAATGTTTGATGAATGCTGTTGATGGTCCGTCTGTGTTCCTCACACATTGCTCAGCAGCATCCATCTGATCTGCTCATGACGGTTGATAGTCTGATTCAGGATCACTTACCTGAGAGCTGAAATTATACTTTGTCATCCTGAATCGAATGAGAGAACGGTGCCTTTCTTGTAACATGCCCCTGCTTCTCTGAGACCCATTCACAGTTTAACCTCCTCTTCACTGAGGACGGACGTTTGGCAGTCCATCCGAGTAGTCTGTATTTAAATCACACGTCCTCCTCTCATAGTATGTACTTGACCAAAAACACTCATATGGCACATAATTGTCTCCTGCACTGTGAATGTAGCTATGTGTGTGTGTGTGTGTGTTTGAATCATCTTGCAGTGAGCTTTGATGTTTGTGTTTTTATGCTGTATTGCAATCATGCTCTGCCTCATGCTAAATTTGAGCTGTTTTGTGGTTAAAGTGTGAAAGGCTGCCTTTTTTCTATCAATATGATTGTGACTTATTGTTTTCATTGGTGTTCACTGTGATGTGCCACAATATTTGGAGGCCAGGATCTGATTATATGTCTCAAAGCAAGAACTGCTTATTCAGTGCCAGATCTGTCCTGATTATGTAACAATGAAGCCAAACGGATCCAACAGCAACTCTTTAACACTACAGCAATGTTTGTACTGATGCTAGTAAGGCTTCTTCTGTCAAAATGTAATGAAGAATTTGCTCATTTTGTTAAATAGAGACTGTTGTTATGTGGTTAATAGCTCTGCTGTAGCAGCTAAATATTAATATTAAAGACCCTAGAGTGGTTTTATGTGGTTTTATAAATGCACTACCATTTGAAAGTGGTATAATGCCATAACAGGTGATTTGAATTGATTAAAAATAAAAAAAATTAAATTGAAGATGTATGTATATATCTGTTAAGTATGCTGATGTATTAACTGGTTTAGAATATGAAGGGATATTAACATGAAAACCTCAGTCAAACCAAAATCGACCTTTAGTGGAAAAAGATATGATTTGAGGGAACAAAAGCCTACAAGCCTGCACATTCCACAGTCATATTCTGTGTGACACACACACATTAAGTACTTCTGAAGGTTTTGAGTAGGGGTTCAGACTGGGCTTCAAGTTTAGCTGTGACTGTTTTTACTTTTTTTTTATATATATATATATATATATATATATAGAATGCAGCTCACTGCCTCATGAACCTAAATGCTGTTGTGCTTTAATATATTTGCAGTGACTCGTCTGTTATATCTGTATCGTAAAGGAGTTGATATTACTTGTCTCATTTGAGAGCGGAGTTCATATTTTAAAATGAAAACATTAATCAGCAGTTGTAAATTGGTCTCAATAAACCTTTTTTAACGTATAAAATGTTTACTAAGAGATAGTTCAAGTTGATTCAAGTGTGATTCTAGTGCTGTTTTGCTTGGTTTGTGGTGCTTTTGTAATTCACTTATGTGCAGTAACTATGAAACTCTTAAGAGTGTAAATGAAGATTTATGTCAATGCTTCTTTTATACAGATATGTGATGAAGCACTGTCTATCAGCACATGTATGCTTAGCACTTCTATTGGCAGTTGGACTGATTTCTCATCATTGGCTTGCACCTGTTTGGCCAAACAGCAGCATCACTGTGGTTTGGTTGTGATCATTGTTTTCTTAATACAGTGATTAGGGCAGTTCATGCTTATTTTCTGGAGCATATTTTGTTGTTCTTTAATATACTGACGTCCTAGAAAGTGTCAGAGATGTTGTGTACCTGCTTTGTAATTAAATTGTTACA
Source organism: Carassius carassius (assembly GCF_963082965.1). Lineage (NCBI taxonomy): Eukaryota > Metazoa > Chordata > Actinopteri > Cypriniformes > Cyprinidae > Carassius > Carassius carassius. The sequence continues at coordinate 16,191,620 of NC_081773.1, read as the reverse complement.
GTGCAGGATAACAAGGTAATTGCTTGTTTATCACAAAGCTTTGTAAATGGTGAAATAACAAATTGATCATTCTCAGGTTAAATAACGTGCTGTGGAGTCAGTGGCTTTTAGTGTTTAAATATCTTAACCTGTTATTTTACTCAAAAACATGTGCATTTTTTGAGCACTACTGCAGTTCCAATAAAAATTGTTTATTCAGAGTTGGTTCTCAGATTTATTGAAATGTTCTGTGTGCGTTGCCATTTATTTTATTTTTTTAAAGGATTGTTAACCCAGAAAAGACAGTTCTATCCTTAATTACTTGTGCTCATATCATTCCAAACTGACTGTCTTTAATTGAGGTATGGTTATCACACAAAATTAGTGTTTGGCTTCAGAAATATTTATTTCTTTATTTTAATGTTTTATTTTAATTTTTGTTACTTTGTATATTTAAGCTTGACAGTTTCTAAGAGTAACCAGGATAGTCTTTTACATTTTCTTTATTTGATTTCAAAGTATTTTTAATTTGTTTTTATAGTTATTTTTTCTTAGTTCAGTTTTTAAATTTTCAGTGTTATCTATTTTTATTTACTTACTTGCCTAATTTACTTGCATAACTTGCTTATGCTTTACCATTTCAAAGAGTACTCAGGATATTCTTTTAAAATGGTTTGTATTTCATTTGATTTCAAGTTATTTCAAGTAAAAAATAAGAATAATTAATTAGTATTATTAATTTATTTTAGCTTGACTGTTTCAAAGAGCCTATGGTGTTCTTTTAAAATTTTATTTTTTTGTGTGTGTGGTTGTGCACTGTCCTTTTAAAAAGAGGGCAGTATGTGTAAAGCCTAGAAAAATCCCTCAAACATCTTGTCAGTGCCATTTTGATTCCTGCTAATTAGTCACATTTAATAATATTTAGCTTTTTTCTCAGCCTAACAGATGGCTGTTAGTCGTGCTGAGATTTGGCCAATGCAGTTGCCAAAACACCATTTGACTGGAGATGTTGAAGTTCTTTCATCTCAGCTGAAAGACAGATCGCTATATAATTAAAACACAATGTCTTTAATATCTGATGCACTGTTAAAATTCCTTCACAAAATGGTTCTCATCATTCATAAATACATAAATCATTTGGCCCATATAGCTCATTGATAGTCAGCAGTATTTACTCTGAGGATGGCACAGAATTAATGTAAACACACGTCTCGAGTGATATCCAGGTCTATGAGTGTTTAGAATAAGCCACAGGACATGAATACAAATGCTGTCCTCAACCAAGCACAGGCTATAGAGTCAAGTACAATCACATCAAAGAGAAGATTCTTCTACAGTGGAATGGAAATGTGGCCCTTAATGTTCAATAACAGAGGACTGAACTTTTTTCCCCCATGAGTTTTAAAACTTTTAATATATATTTAAACCCTTTTTTATTGGCATTAGTTAATGCAAACCAATGTTTCAAATGACTCCATTTTTAGGTTAAAGCCCGATCTAATGATGATAATGTAAATGATAATAATCCTTCTAAATTTTAAATAATTGCAGTCCACAACACAATTATAATGATAGCGTTATAATTTTCCCAGCTGATAAACGACAATGACACTGACAGCCGATCAGAATCTACCCTACTTTAAAGAGCTCAAACGTTTATAGTGGCAGATGACAAAATTACGTGCAACTTTCCTTTTCCTGCTGATGACATATCGTGTGTGCAGAGGTATGCAAACACGTATTTGACAGGCAGGCAGGACAGCCTTTCGTAATGTTTAGGCCCGAACATTTTAATTGGACAAACATTATATGGTCCTATGCTTTCCACAGACAATATAAATACAAATAAATAATTTTAGACCAATTCACTTAGTGATTGCTATTGGGTTGTGTAGAGACTTTCAACCAGCATAACAAAAAAGTTTTGAAATAAATCGCCTATCCTTCTTTTAAAGCTGCCGTCCGTAAGTTTTGCCTCTTTGTCGACACCTCTGTTTGAAACCTGCAACTGCAGTAATTTGCGGAAGTATCGTTTTTAGTTTCAGTGGGACTTTAAAGTTACTATACTTTTTAGCTATAATATTACTGTTGTTCATATTGTGAAAATTACCTCAGAAATGCCGTAGAAGTCGGCTGTTGTTATTGATATTTCAAATTAGCAATTGCATAATTTTATATAATTGAACCCTCTTATAAAGTGTTCTTGAAATCTATAATGCCTGCTTTGTTATTAACAGTCTTTCACTGGTAAAAGAGACAAAGAATTTGTATTTCAGTTAAATAATTGTACGTTAAATGTGTTAAAACATTCCTTTGTACTAGGCTATAGAGATTATATCACTCTTGTGTGTGTTTTTTTTTTGGATAAACATAAATAGATATGGGGATGTTATTATACCTTGAAACACAAATAAAATCATCACCTCCCAGTCTCCCCTTATAAACAAAGTAACAAATATTACAGCAAACAATTTATTTTAACCTATATCTGCATTATTCTTTATAGACTGCATTATAATGAGGTGTGGACTGATCAGTCCATACATGATGTGAAGGTTTGTGTTGTGTATGTGATGTGAAGGTTTGTGTTGTGTCTGCAGGACAGATGTGTTCCCCAGCAGTCGCCACCCCGCTGCTCTCTCACTGCTCCAGCTCCAGCTCCGGAGCGCCTTATAACTGCGTTATAACCACCGCTGCATGCGCTGCGAGGACGGACGAAGCGGGTGCTCACGTCCACAGGGAAACCCGACGCCGTGTTTCTAGTATAATTACACAGGCGTTGAGATCAAGTCTTCAGAAGCGTCAGATCAGATAGATCGCGCTGTAATCCAGGATGTTATAGCTCATCTGTCAACCTGTGCAGAGGGAACTATCCCCTCAGTCGTGATTTCTGCTTCGGGTAAGCGACTAAATCTCGCTACAGTGGACGAAGAGGCCTTTAATATAGCGACGCATCGCTGCCAAAGCGAATCCAAAGAGGAAAGAGCGATAAAACGGCATTATTAACTCACGCTATTCGCCTTTGCGCCGCGGATTTTGTTGGCGCTTCCATGGACACATCAGGTTGATGCGCAGGTACGCGGTTACACAATGTACTGTGTTTTGATGCGTGCTGTAGTATGCAGCCGATGTGTTAAAAGAGATGTGTTTTTTGATTCTGCAGTTTTAGTGCGTAGCTACATCTTGTGATTGACTTGTATTTGCGTCTCTTTTTCTAGATGCGTTAGCTGGGCTGACTCAGAGGTTCAGAAATACATATGCGCTGATGATGGCTTATGTTAATGCAGCATGCTGATTCTCTGCAGATCATGATGTGTGAATACATGACGAAGGGAATTCCCTGCGTTACCCGATAGCGCTGCATGCGATGCGTGTCGTGAGAAACGCCGTCACGGCTCTGTGGAATTTGTGCGCGTGCTGGGCTTTACCTGCAGATAAAAAAAAATTATTAGATTTTTTTTTACTTCATTTGAGGAATATGCTGGATCGCGCCTATTGGCTCGAGAGAAGATCGAACTCATATGACGTAATATAAGCTTTTGTGAGTAATAAAAATATAGGCTATTACAAATTATTAGCTAGGCTTTTTCTTCAATGTTTTTTTTTTTTTGCAATCAAAATTTTTTATTTTCTTTACCCCAAGATTGCAATATCGTAACAAGTGCCATATAGCTTACTGTGTAGTATGTAAGATTAATTAATCTACGAATACAAATACCTATTGAAATCCCTTTAAAAAGTCAGCTCCCTGAAAGTCACTGCATAATTTGCACGCTGATTTTGACATCCGTACTCTGCAGTACTCTCCCAGTTATTCTATATTTATAATGATGCATCACATTATCATTTAGCAGAGAGATGGGTGAGAACCGTGAGATGTTAGGGAAAGTAGGAGGTGGCAGAATGAATGTTTGATTACATTATCCATTATTCGTGACATGTGAGAAAGACCCCTGTAGTCCTTTGCCTTTTCTAGAATTAACCCCTGCAACAGTTGCAAGAAAACCCTTACAAATTATACGCTTACAATGTTTGTGAAAAAAATATTGATCAGTCATTCAAAAGTAAATTGGTACATCCATGCTGAGCCAAAAGTAGCAGACCTGAGATTGTTAATTGATGACACCTGCTGTGAGCAGAACAGTAATGCTCCTGTGCCCAGTCTCTGTGCCAGCTTCCCAAGGTGCCCGTTATGTCAAGAACCAAAGACTGCAGTAACCTCCGCTAGTGCACAGAGGGGTTCCTGTAGCAATAGCAAACACTGCATTTATGCATAGGTGAACAGACCTCATTTACTATTTAATGGTCCGTAAGATCAGGTGTCATCCGCATGCAAACACTGCAGAAACTTTTGGTGCTGACATCATCTCCTGTAACGCACTCATACACACATGCGTGCTCGCTTAAGCAGTTTTCAGACATGCAATACACTGTTAAAAAGCAAGTGCACCTATTGCACGTACAATCCGGTGATCCACATTAGTAACTGTAGTACATACGTTGGGCTCTATGTAAATGCTGTTTAATGTTTGTCATTATTAGTGAATAAATTGATTGTTAAAAGTTCACAGTAGAAGTTAGTGAGTATGGAGTTTGAATGTGGTTTGTATAGCCAGCAGAAACACTATATATCTTAGCACAAAAAAAATAATCACCTTCTTCCATCAGTAAGTTTAGTAGCACTATTTAGAAATTTGGAAACCTCAAAGTTTTCTAACATTATTTTTTCACAGAGATTTTTGAGATCTAAATGAGAAGGATGGTTGAGCTGGAATGGGTTAAAAAACCAAAGATGCTGCGAAGTATAGAGAAATATACACTACCCCCCCCCCCCCCCCAATCAGTGCTATATTAACCTGAGGTGCCTTTGTAGAACTGTGAAATGGCCATAAGAGGCCAATTTTTTTGTGAGGCACATTTTAAGAAGGGAGACAAATCTACATGATGTGTGGACACAGCACAAAACAAAGGAAAATCATAAATTATTGCTTAACTCAAGTATTTTTGATTATACACTTTTTTAAAATTTATCTGTAAAGCTGCTTGTTTAGGAATTCTTGGGTACATTTTAACCACTGAGCAATTTAACAAGACAGAAACAGGCCTTTCTGGAGTTTTCCCCATGGGCTGTGCACAAAACTAATACGTGACCAGCGTAGACCAGTGGTTTATGATCAAATAACTCTTATAAGCTGATTCTTTTTAGGGAATCAAAAACCAACCAGTATAGTTCAAATCATGAACAAATGACTCCTATGAACTGGTTCTTTTGACAACTAGTCCAAAAGAGTTTAGAGTTCGTCACTGGCTGAAATTTGAATCATTTAATAAATTAAAAAGTGTTATTGTTAAGTAAATCTGAAAATATAGGTGTAATACAATAAAATATAAAAATGAGATGAAAACTTGACCGTAAAAACTTAAGTGCTTACTCCAGCTAATAAATAAAATAAGTTTATAGTTAAAATAGCAGAATAATAATAAATTAAAAAAGAAATAAAATAAAATAAAGCTATATAAAAAAAATTTAAACTACAACTAAAATGAAAACTGAAAATAGAAAAATTACTATAATAGTTTAAATATAGTTCTAAAACAACTTTGTAATTAACAGTCGCCTATAGTGGTTAGTGGAAACATCACTTACTGAACTGCAAGTTAGCATTACTTTCAGTGATGCACATCTCAAAATTATATAATTATATTATATAATAACTGTTCACACGAAACTGTAATTGAGTATTTTCTCTTTACTGAACTATCTTTTTCCTTGTTCCTCTATCTCTCTCTTTGTCATTTTCCTAACCATTTCCCATATCTTTTTCCTATCCTTAACTCCTATTCATTAGATTCTAAAGACCCTGAATTAGTTATACATTTTTAAAAAAAATTATTATTATGTATTCTTATATAGAATGTGTTGTTGATCTTCTCTTAGGACCCGAGAAGGACTGCGCTTGCTAGCTGGATCCCGATGGCCAATCAATGGAAATAACTAAGCTCTTTTAGACTCATTAAAGATTAATTAAATACCTTATTCTCAAATCGTTAAGGTCAATCGTCATTATCACAGCCAAGTGCTCTAGCAGATGACAGGCCTATCTGGTCCTTCACCTGTATGACCAGACAACTACAGGTCAGCCCAGCTCTGATCCAGGATTCAGGTCAGGGTTTTCCATTATTCCGGCTTTTTCCTCAAACTCATCCAGTCTATAGACGTGCTCCCACACAGTTGCCACCATTCGCCCCTCTCTCGCCACAGCAGTTCTCCCGTCCAGGCCCCGCTCCGGCCCGGCGTCAGGCATGGCGCCTCAGGGGCGGGATCACCTGGCCACACGGGAGACTGCAGGCCGTAGACGGAGCCCAAATGTGCGGCACACGCTCAGCCCGGAGAATCTTCGGAGCTTAGCCGAGCGCGGTGGAGCCGAGCAGACTGGAGCTGGACTCCCCAGAGCCAACAGCGATACAGACCTGGTCAGTTCTCAAGGGCGATCCTCACTCACAGCTTCTACTTTAGAGTTCACTCTGGGCCGGGGCCAGAACTTGGTCATCACGTGGGATATCAAGGAAGAGGTGGATGCTACAGACTGGATTGGCATGTACCACATAGGTAAGATTTGGGGTTATTGAGTTCATACACTTGATTTACAAATGATTCGATCTAGTCATATTGTATGAATTTGAATAAGTTATTTCATGTCCACTAGATAACTAAAGGTGTGTCAGATTAGCGAAATTTCACAGTTAAAAATGTTGATAGTTTGCTGTCAGTAGTGTAGTGATGTATAAAGCACAGCTCACAAAACAAGCAGCTTTCTATTAATGTTGTCCATGATATCAAGCACATTTAAACTTTAATTTAAGCAAACTGGCAATCAAATACATTTTCATTTATTAAATTAATAACAGACTCATTTATCCAAAGCAATTTATCCTAAAGAGGCAGTTACATAAGAAGAATTTTTTAATTGCTCACAAAAGCACCAACAAAGAGACATAATATCATACAAGTAAAATTTAAATGAAAAGTAGCAGGACTCTGTGCCCTTTAGTCCTCCTCCTCAAACACTAAGATCACAAATCCACACTGTCATGTAAAAATATGAGCCTGAAGCAAAGTGATACATCTGGGCACAAAGCCACTAACCACTGAATTGAAGGCCAGCAAAACTTTACCTTCGCAAGGGTCTTATCTCAAGGGGCTCTAAGTTTCGACAACTAAGCAGATATTCAGTAATGGCTTCAATGTAATCTGCCCTACATTTGTTCTTTAGTAGATGACTAATGCTGTGTAATGTAATTCACACTGCCGCTGTAGAATCTGTATTGCTAGTGAAATTTGTCATCATCATGTGGTGCTGTTTTGCTAATTGGGTTTATTCTGCTCTCTGTACCACCAATTTGCCACATAAAAATAAATAGACAGGTGGCATGTCCAGAATGGATTTAAACATGCACACACAGAAATGTAGATGCAATTGTTTATTTTATTTATTTTTATAGATGAGACCTGTCCATCAAATATGTGGGACTGCAAGAACCGTGGGGTTAACGGTACACAGTGTGGTCAGATTTTCTGGAGGCTGGAGGCAGGACCGTACTTCCTTGAAGGTGAGTGTCACTGCAGCCAACAGCTGACCTCCACCTTGATGTTATAAAATATTTAATGCACTAGGAGGTTAGACAGAAGATTTTTAAAATTGCATTAACCTGTTTTACATTCTTGGTGCCCAGAATTCAGCTTGAAATACTGAACGTTAGCAATGCTTAAGGTTATAAAAAAAGAAGTGGAATATTCTTATTGGTACAAAATATCATGCAGACTCTACAAATATTATGGTGCAGAATTATTATGTTGGCACTTTTCTGGTTATCTCTTCTAGCTGAGACAAGGATCTGTTTTAAGTACTATCATGGAGTAAGCGGTGCACTGAGAGCCACAACTCCCTGCATCACAGTCAAGAACCCCAGAGCTTCGGTCAGTTTGAGTGTGTGTATGTGTGTATGTAGACAGTATTCTTTTGATATAATTTTTGTGTTGAAAACAGCAAGTTCAAAAGTTTGGGGTCAGTAAGATTTAAAGATGCTGTTCTGTAGCTACTGTAGCTGTCTTGTTCGCTACAGGCCAGACTATGTGTGGATTGGGAAAGGTTATACAGTACATGGGGTGTTAAGTGCTAAATGGCTGTTTGACTGCATGCTCACATGTGTTTGAAGGTCGGACATTTCTCAGTTCCCATAAGTGCAGGCTATTTATCATTTTGCTGGATGGATATAGGGAACTCAGTCATATAGATATGGGAGCTTCTTCCTTGCTTAAAATACTTGGGGGAAGTCGTGGCTTAGTGGTTAGAGAGTTTGACTCCTAAACCTAAGGTTGTGGGTTCGAGTCTCAGGCCGGCAATACCACAACTTGCCCTTGAGCAAGGCACCAAACCCCCAACTGGGCGCCGCAGCATAAATGGCTGCCCACTGCTCCGGGTGTGTGTTCACAGTGTGTGTGTGTGTTCACTGCTGTGTGTGTGCACTTTGGATGGGTTAAATGCAGAGCATGAATTCTGAGTATGGGTCACCATACTTGGCTGTATGTCATGTCACTTTCACTTATTATTTAGCATTGTAAGTCTGTGTTTATTACACAAGAAGGCCAGGTGTATGTTGTCTCTCATATCAGTCTATCTTCTAGGTCGACGGTCAAGGTGAAGGACAGCAAGCTTCAGACACCAGCCGAAAATTGGTCAGCTTTACTCTATCAGGTACACTTTCTGTGTGTAAGACAGAAGGCAATGATCAAATGATGAATTATACTCTTCAAATAACTTCTAATGCTGTTATCCTGCTGGCAGATTTATTCAAGCTGTTTTTATTGCTAATTGGACTGTTGTTTGTTTTAGATATCCGGGCTGTGGGGCTGAAAAAAGGGATGTTTTTTAACCCAGACCCTTATTTGAAGATGAGCATTCATCCTGGCAAGAAAAGTTGCTTTCCGACATTTTCTCATCATGGTCAAGAGAGACGATCTGGCATTACAACTAACACTACTAATCCTGTGTGGCATGGAGAGGTGACAAACACACACACACACACACACACAAAGAGAAACAAACTCTCCAATACAGGGCATGCAAATACGGACACATTCACTGGCAAATAAACAAGTGCTGGATCAGTTCAGACAAAGAAGATTAGGATTTTTTTTTCTTTTTCAATTTTCTCTGTTTTTCCATCTAGAAACACACTTTTGTGGCTCTTATGACAGACGTCTTAGTGATTGAGGTTAAAGACAAGTTTGCTAAAAGTCGACCTATTATTAAGCGCTTTCTGGGTCAACTGAACATTCCGGTGCAGATGCTGTTGGAGAGACACGCATCAGGGTGAGCATCATCACCACAATATAATGTGTCATTTATCTAAACAAACATGTTTCTGAACATAAACACTGCTTTTAGTCACAGTTTAACTGATCAATAATACAAAAGTTCGGGGTCGAGAAGATTGTTTTGAAAGAAATCTGTTATGCTCAATAAGACTGAATTTATTTGATAAATGCAATAAAGAAGTAGTACTGTGAAATGATTACAATTTAAAATGGCTGTTTTCTATTTTAATATATTTTAAAATGTAATTAATTTCTGTGATGGCAGCGCTGAATTTTTGTTCTGCAAGGATGCACTGAATTAACAGTAAAGACATTTGTATAATGTTAAGAAATATAACTTTTTTGAATACATGCTGTTATTTTGAACTTTCTATTCATCAAAGAAGCTCGAGAGAAAAAAAAGATAAAATATGTATCAAGTTCTCCTCAAAAATATTAAGCAGCACCACTATTTTCAACATTTTAAACTAAAATTATATCTCACGATATTTATGTTTTACTGTATTTGATTAAATAAATGCAGCCTTGGTGAGCATAAGAGACTTTTTTTCAAGTACATCTTACCAACCCCAAAATTTACACCAGTACTCAATATGTGTAAATAAATGTGTGTGTTTATATGGCTTCAGGAACCAATCTCTGAGCTTCTCTCTATGTCGTCGTTTGCCCACTGATCATGTGAGCGGTCAAATGCACTTTAAAGTGGATGTTACATCTATGGGCCAAGATGGTAAGATCACATGCACATTTACGCTGACTAAACTGCTCATCTCAATGGTTTTGAAATAATTTTACCCACTTCTCATAGACATTTCTCCTGAGACGATTCTGGGGGCAGCAGCCCTCAATGGAGCTCCTGGAACCCCTTCAGATGATGAAGATCTGCCCCATCCTCTCCCTGTCCCATCAGCAGGCCCTTCCCCCACTGGCTCCCTGGGTTCCCATAGAAATGGGGACGGGAGCAGCATTCCCTCCCCAGAAACAGAGATGTATGGTACCACCCTGGACGATGAAGCCCCTTCTTCACCTGACCCGCTCCAGGTTTCTTTCAGTGAGCAGCTTGATGCCATTGATGCCCCTAAGGGCCCGGGAGATAGGCCTTTTGGGGCAGCTTCTCCCAAACTACGATCTAGCTTTCCCACACATACGCGCCTCAGCGCTATGTTGCATATTGACTCAGATGAAGATGAGGAAAGATCCGCTGCTACAGAGGCTACGCTACCTACATTTACTAGCGCTTCAAGGACTCAAAACACCCCCCCAAAACCACCAATAACAGAACCTGTGTTTGAAAGAACTGTAGAGGAACCTCCAGAAGACGCTGAGCTGGAGTCTGAAATAGAGACTCTGAATATAGGACCAGAGGTGGCTCCTGAGCCAGAGGTTGTGCCGAGTTCAGTGGCCCCTGAGGTGGAAACCGCCAGTCTGATAGAGAGGCAAGAGGATGAGGAAGAGGGGCTGGCACCCAGTGAGGAGCTGGCAACTGAAGTTGATATCTCTTCAATGGCATCTGACTGCAGCCCAGGCCTTGTGTCTGCTTCTCAGGTCAGATGCAGGTTTACTGAAAGAAGACAATTCATTTAAGTTGGTCAATGACATTTAAGAGTGTCCACAATCTTTTAAAAGTGTCCAGTCCTTTTACAAATCTAATTTAAAACAGTGTTGTAATTGTTAACTAAAACAATTAAAAACGATGAAAAAACATTATAATCATATGAAGAATACATTTAAACATAGAAATTAAAAACTAATAAAAATCACTACATAACAAAATGACTAAAACCTAAATAAAATTAAAATGAAGTGAAGTGAGTGATATATACACACACACACACACACACACATATATATATGTGTGTCTGTGTGTGTGTGTGTGTCTGTGTGTGTGTGTGTGTGTGTGTGTGTGTGTGTGTGTGTGTGTGTGTGTGTGTGTGTGTGTGTCAGTGTCAGCATCAGCATCGTTACTCCAGCCTTCAGTGTCACATGTGACATCCGGTCTATCACATGATCCTTTAGAAATCATTCTAATATTCTGATTTATTATGAGTGTTGGAAACAGTTCTGCTGTCTAATATATATGATGAATATAAGGTTAAAAAGAACTGCATTTATTCAAAATAAAATAAAAATTCTAATAATATATATTCTAATAATATATTTTCTTTACTATCACTTTTTATCAATTTAACACATCCTTGCTGAATAAAAGTATTGATTTTATTTAAAAAAAAAGAAGGAAAAAAAATACTGACCCCAAATTACTGACCAGTAGTGTATATTGTTATCACAAAATATTTATATTTTAAAAACATAGCTTCTTTTTTTTTTTTTTTTTACTTTTTATTCATCAAAGTATCCTAAAAAAGTATCACATGTTCTGAAAAAATATTAAGCAGCAGAACTGTTTCCAACTCTGATAATGAATCATCATATTAGAATAATTTCTAAAGGGTCATGTGATAATGATCCTAAAAATTCAGCTTTGCATCACAGAAATAAATGATCATTTAAAGTATAATAAATTTAAAAACAATTATTTTAAATTGTAATAATATATCACAATATTACTGTATTCTGTATTTTTGATCAAATAAATGCAGGCTTGATGAGCAGAAGAAACTTCTTTCAAAAACATTAAAAATAGTAATGTTTCCAAACTTTTGGTCTGTACTGTGTATATATATATATATATATATATATATGAAAAAGTATTTTAATGTACTTTTGGTTGAATTAATAGGTAGAGCAAAATAATAAATGTTGGATCTTCTGACCCCTGCACTTGACCTGAAATGTTTGATGCTAACAAACACAAATAGAGGGGTAGGAATATAATCGTTCTCTATGAACTTGATCTTTATAGGAGGCAGAACAGGGGGTAGAGGCAGCCATTGACCCAGGGGGAGAAGATCTTTCAGATGACCCACCCACAACTTATGAGGTTGCTGAAGAAACCGTTCCAAAAAATGAGTTAGAGAGGGATGCCCCAAAACCAGAACCATCAGCCAACGAGGAAGAGGAATGTGAAGATGTGACTGAGGACACAATGTCCAGAAGATGGAGCCTGGAGGCGACAGCCGGTGTGTCACAGGAGGATGAAGAAGAAGAGGAGTTAATGCCATCAGTAGATGGAGAATCTGTGGATTCTGAGACCTTCATTACTGAGACAGAATCAGAATTAGGTATTCCCAGAATCATTCAGCTGCCCTTCGCTTGACAATTCATTTTAAGATGGAAAAGGAATCAAATATGAGTTTCGAATACATCCTGATTCTGTATGTAAAATATTGCAGGTGTCCCTCAGATCAACGGCGATCAGCGTGTTTGTTCTCTGCCGTCTGTAAGACAAGACATCCACCGATACCAGCGTGTGGACGAGCCCTTACCTCCTAGTGAGTGTGTGTATGTGTTTCTGTATGTCTGCATGTGCTTCCGTGTCTTTTATGAGTGTGTAAATACACTGCTTATGTGTTTTTTGTTCATTTGTAAGGACACTTTCACCTAATTCCTGAATGTCAGTTCGGCTTGACAGCAGGATAAGGTACCATCGCACTCTACACTCCATTCTCATTTCCCACCGTTCTTTCCTTTAGACTGGGAGGCTCGTATTGACAGTCATGGCCGTATCTTCTTTGTGGATCATGTGAACCGCACCACCACATGGCAGAGACCCACTGGCCCACCTGCTCCCCAGGGTCTGACCCGCTCCAGCTCCATACTGCAGATGGAGCAACTCAACCGCAGGTTAGATAATTAACTTCTATTTTTCACATGTCATATTACGAAGCTAAAAATCAAACTTAATATTGAGAGGACACCCAGCAAACAGAATATTCTCCTTCTGTTTTTGTGAATCAATTTAAAACATTCTAAGATCATTCTTTAAAGGCTTACCATACATTAATCTTCTTATGAAGTTCTTGAAAGCAAAAATTGCTAGATGTGCAACAAAGGTGTGGTCACATTCACGTTTGTGGTCATTCCTTACCTACTTATTTTTATTTTTATTCTTTTATTATGTGTTTTTTGTTCTGTCGTTGTCATTCTGTTGCACTGCGGAAGCTTCTGTCACGAAATCAAATTCCTCATATGGGTAAACATACCTGGCAATAAAGTATGCAAAATTCAATGAGCAAGATCCAGTATTCAGTAGGAATCCTGATATTTCATGAGAGGGTCATGTGAAGCGATAGATTTCCCAGCTGTTTGTTGTAAAAAATACTTATTTTTAAAAAAAATAACTCGTTAAACTGAAAATGGAAGTTTAATTGTTATAACCAAAAGCAATAAATTCAATGTACTTTTTGTCCACTTAAAAGAAAATCGCTAAAAACCCTGAAAATAAATTATTGTGACGAGATGAATGGAATGAAAAAATTATACTTGGAGTTTGATTGTGAAAGGTAATGTAATTCTTTTTTGAAAGTGTGATTTCTGTATTGTCTCTCTGGCAGGTATCAGAGTATTCATCGAACTATGACCAATGAAAGGTCTGAGGAACAAAGAGTGGATGATCCTCCTTCTGAAGAGACAGAACTGCTGCCCCACTCCATCAGTGGTAAGCTGTCAATCAAAGTGAGATCTACAGATAATGCTGTTTGGCAAAGTAAATGATCACTATGCTGAGATAAATGTAAAATGGCATAGTCTGGGTAGAATAAGTGGATTTTTGGTTCAGTCTGTGCTTGTTGATGTGTCTATTCTCGTGTAGAATACCGAAGGGACGGCTTTATGGGTCAAGCCAGCTCCCGTTCTCGTCTGGCGTTGCTGCTTCAGTCTCCTGGTGCAAAGTTCCTCTCCAGTCCAGACTTCTTCTCTGTTCTGCATTCTAATCCTGTGAGCTAAAGCACACGGAGACACAGATATCAGTGCTTTAGACACAGCTTAAACTGAGTCATTGATAATGTATAGACAGCATTATTATGAAGCTACAGAGCACCACACAAAACACTTGAGGGAAAAACAAAAGAACGTGCCACACATTAACAATGTGTGGGAACTAATACTTAATTTGTGGCCACAATGGGTTTTTTTTCTGCATGTCAGATACAAATAAATAAATAAAACCGTACAAACAGTTTGTACATATATTATATTATATTATATTATATTATATTATATTATATTATATTATATTATATTATATTATATTATATTATATTATATTATATTATATTATATTATATTATATTATATTATATTATATATTTTAGCTAACATCATTAGCTACACTGTAAAATGTTTTCCTCTATTTTAAATTTGGTGTCATTCAGGTATTTGTGTCTCTTACATTTTTTTTTCTGAGCTCTGTTTTTGTCTTATTGCTTTAAATGGGGACTTCTGAGCTTCTAGCCATCTAACAAAGAATTCATGCTTACATCTCATATTCAAGTCCTCTCAGGTCATTTTTCCTGCATTCGGTAACTAACTGTTGTTGCAAAATGGTGCTAATTTGCTATTTAACTTGCGCTGATATGAGAAAAAATGTAGAATAAAATGAGACTTGTAGCAGTGGCATATTGCCACAGAAAACGGTCAACTATCCATGTCAGGCCATTATAACAAAATATTTAATTGCTCAGTGATTCGACTGTCCAGTCAGAATCAAGTATTAAAAGAGCTGTGCAATAATTTTCTGATTTGTTTTCTTCATTTCCCTTTAGAGTGCCTATCGCATGTTCACAAGTAATACGTGTCTGAAGCACATGATCAGTAAAGTTCGACGGGACGTCCAACACTTCGAACGGTACCAGCACAACCGGGACCTTGTCAACTTCCTCAATCTGTTCTCCAACAAGCAGCTGGAGCTGCCACGGGGCTGGGAGATGAAACACGACCACACTGGGAAGGTGTGTGTTTGTATTTTTCTCCTTTGGGAACTGTGCACCTGCTCTTTCTTAGGTGCCTCTAGGCCTGCACATGAGTAGTCTAATGGGACAAACTGTACAGACAGAAACTGAAAGCTGAGTTTAGGATGTTCATGTAAGCCCATCTGGTGGGCTTTCTAATGCCTTAATTAGGGTCTCTGACAGGAACAATGAACAGATGCTTGTCTTATTTATTCTAGTCGGCCTGTCTGTTCTGTATACTTCTGCTGATGTTTCACGGACAGTTCTTTGCTCACACTCTCTGTCTATGTGTTTATGTATCACAGCCCTTCTTTGTGGATCATAACTGTCGTGCCACAACATTTATTGACCCACGGCTGCCTTTACAGAACTCGCGGTCCAGCGGCCTGCTGGCGCACCGACAGCACCTGTCCCGCCAGCGCAGCCACAGTGCAGGAGAGGTGAGAACTCCAGTTCTGTATACAGTCCAGATTTCAAACTTACTGCCGTAAGTTTATGAATGGTAGAGTAAAGTAAAGTGCTAAACAAAAGAGCATTTTGTCCTTTTGTCAGTTGTGGGTATCCCTGCCCAGAGTTAAATCTCATTTCAGCTGGAGTTTTTTTTTTTTTGTCTAGTTTCCTAGTTTCTCTAACTATAGTACTGAATTAATTGCTTGTATCTCAAAAAACTTTAATGGGGCTTTGCCATAAGCAGTGTTGGAGGTAACACATTTCAGGTAATGCGAGTTACATAATCAGATTACTTTAAGGAACTAGTAAAGTAACGCATTACTTTTTAATTTAGAAGGAAATATCTGAGTTACTTTTTGAAATAACTTATGCTACTTATTTTGTTTACCATCTTGACTGACCATGGTCCTTGCTACTGACCTTCGATGATCCAATTCAACCATAATAAGCAAAAATTACACATTTGTGTTTCATTTTTGTTATTGCTGAATAGTGTTCTCTTCATATTCTTTATGACCGCACACTCTACTGTACAGACATGAATTTACATTTCCTTCAGCCTGAGGCATATTTATTTCACTTTTCCTGCGAAAAGGGCTTTAACATATGTAAAATAACTTTTTTTATATTAAAAACAAGCAAGCAAACCCTGTCCAGATTTAAGAAGCAAGTCAAAAGTAATGTAACACCTTACTTTTCGTAAAAAGTAACTAAGTAACATAATGAGTTACTTTTTTAGAGAGTAACTCATCATTGTAATGCATTACTTTTAAAAGGAACTTTCCCCAACACTGGTCATAGGGAATATACACTGAAACCGTGAAGCCTCCTCTCATGTTTCAGGTAGCCGATGACTCTCGCTCTCCGAGTCCTCCTGTCCAGAGCCGGTCACCAAGAAACCGTCAGTATCAGGACTTGGTGCCTGTAGGTGAGTGTACAATCACGTTTACAAAGTGTGCACACACACTGACATATCATAACACATTACACATCTGTGTTTTTACAGCTTATAATGAGAAGATTGTCGCTTTTCTGAGACAACCCAACATTTTTGAGATTCTGCAAGAAAGACAGCCGGAGCTCGTGAGAAACCACTCCCTTAGGTACATTTTCCTACAATTTTGTGTTTTAACAACAGATTTTGATAGAGTGCAGAATTTCGTACTGTAAATTTAAAAGAATGTGCTAAATGCTAAAATTTTCCATGTGTTTTTTTTTTTTTTTTTAGAGAGAAGATTCAGTTCATCCGCAATGAGGGCCCAACTGGGTTGGCCCGTCTGTCCAGTGATGCAGACCTAGTTATGTTGCTCAGGTTAGTGTGCACGGCATTTACATCATATTAATTACAGCTAATCATATGCCTGCCTGTTTCCCTTTGCTTTAGATACGCATGCATTAGTTGACTGTGTATGTTCTGTACACTACCGTTCAAATGTTTGGGGTCAGTAGGATTGTTTTGAAGTAAATACTTTTACTCAACAAGAACACATTAAATTCATCACCAGAAACAGTAAATATGATTATAAAAACACAGAGATGAGTTTATAGTAAATATACATAATTATGATTTCTATTTTTTAAATAAATGCTGTCTTTAAACATTCTTTTCATCAAATAATCCTAATAAAATGTAATAAATTAAATTGTAATAAATGGAATAAATGACATTTTTGAAATATATTACAATTGTATGTAGTTATTAAAATTGGTAATAATATGGCACAATATTACTGCTGGAATTGTATTTTTGATCAAATAAATGCAGGCTTGATAAACAACAACAACAAAAAAGAAACATTAAAAATATTTTAAACTTCAATCAACCCAAAACTTTTGAATGGTAGTGTATACAGTACGTAAAAAAAAAGCAAGCTGTGTACATATTTTAAGATGGCCTGACTTTGTACACCTAGCTCAGGTTAGAATACACACACCTGTTACCTGGCCCTCTCTCCTTGCAGCCTGTTTGAAGAGGAAGTGATGTCTTATGTGCCGCCCAATGCCTTACTGCTCTCCAGCTACTGTCATGCCTCCCCACAGAGCTCCCCTGGTGAGACGTCACATGACCCCGACTCACATTTTAACAAAATAATTCCATGTTTCCCCCCTTTTTCCTGCCTTGTATTCTCCATTACAAGACTAAATAGTGAAACTAAACAATGAAAGTGGAAGACCCTGTGGACTAATCTGTATGTTTACCTGATCAAGCATGTGATTAAAAAAGTTATCCTCATCGTGATATATTTGCTTTTAATTGTTGGAAAAGCTTTGCATTGTGGATGGATTTCCCAAGGTAGGTTTCAACCCACTTTTCATTCCAGCTATTCACATCATCTTTTGCTCACAGGAACTCCACGAGCCAATGCTCGAGCACCTGCACCCTACAAGCGGGATTTTGAGGCCAAACTAAGAAGCTTTTACCGCAAAATGGAAACCAAGGGCTACGGGCAGGGGCCAGGAAAAGTGAAGTGAGTTCCGTCTTCAAAAACATTTGATAATTCAAAACATCAACAACAAGCATCTGATGTCCACCAGTTCAGTGGTTTGTTAAAAGAACTGACATTCTGTCTAATGGAGTCTAACAGTTGAATTAAGTCAGATATATTGATAAATGTCCTTTTTTTTTCAACTTTAGTTTGCATTTCTACCAAGAAATTAGCATTGCAAACATTAAATGACTTGGTTGTTTCTACAACTAAACTTTGCTCTAGATCTTTAGACCTAAGAATATGGTGCATCATGGTAAACTGTCAGAACCAAATAGGGAGCCACTTTGATATGCTTAAATTAAGCTGTCCTTCTCTGGATTCTCTGGTTAATTGTGTCCTAATAAGATTTTACTTACCTTTCTAGGTTAATAATTAGAAGAGACCACCTTTTGGAGGATGCTTTCAACCAGATCATGTGCTATTCTCGCAAAGACCTACAGAGAAGCAGGCTTTACGTCAGCTTTGTTGGAGAAGAAGGGTTGGTATTATTGAGATCATTTAAGTGACGTTTCTACGTTACAACAGGTGTTTATCTCATACAGATGTCAAAGCTGACTCATAATTGTAGCTGTAATTTAAATGAAGATGCCCCTTTAGTTAATTTTACATTTTGTAATTTAAAGCACATTACAGTATTATTACATATATTTGTGCATTGATTGGAAATTTTCAGTGCATGATATATAGCCGTCTGTTTTTCTTCAGGCTAGACTACAGTGGTCCATCCAGAGAGTTCTTCTTTCTGGTTTCCCGTGAGCTTTTTAACCCATACTATGGACTATTTGAATACTCAGCTAATGACACTTACACTGTGCAGATCAGCCCCATGTCAGCCTTTGTGGACAACCATCATGAATGGTAATCGATCAACGGATGGATGAATTTAATTTAATTTACAACCTATGTCCAAAGGATATTTTTTCTTTTTTAATAATCTTGTCTTCTTTAGGTTCCGGTTCAGTGGACGCATCCTGGGGCTTGCTCTAATTCATCAGTACCTGTTGGATGCATTCTTCACCCGACCATTCTACAAAGGCCTTCTTCGCATGTGAGTCTTCACTTTTAAAGGGATAATCCACCCTAAAATGAAAATTTTGTCATTAATCACTTACCCCTGTGTCGTTCCAAACCCGTAAAAGCTTTGTTCGTCTTCGGAACACAATTTAAGATATTTTGGATGAAAATCTGGAGGCTTGAGACTGTCCCATAGACTGCCAAGTAAATAACAGTGTCAAGGTCCATTAAAGATATGAAAAGTCGTCGTAGGAAGTCATCCTCCGCGCCACAAGGATGCGTTGTTTCTACATGTATTTAGTTTTGATTTGAAATAAAACAAACACAGAAGAGCACACGCAGCACGGTGATATGGAGTGACAGAGAGCAGACCGTCGACAAAGGAATTAAGTCGTTATTTTTGTTTTCTTTGCTTACAAAAAGTGTTCCCGTCGCTTCATATAACCCAGATAGCACGTATGATGGCAGATGGAGTATTCTGACGATGACTTTTCATATCTTTAATGGACCTTTACACTGGTATTTACTTGGCAGTCTATAGGAAAGTTTCAAGCCTCCCAGTTTTCATCAAAAATATCTTAAATTGTGTTCCGAAGACGGACAGACCTTTTACAGGTTTGGAACAACATGGGGGTAAGAGATTAATGACAAAATTTTCATTTTGGGGTGGAGTAACCCTTTAAGCACTTGAGGATGTAACATCGGTTTATCTCTCTGCAGTCCATGTGATTTGAGTGATCTAGAGTTTTTGGATGAGGAGTTCCATCAGAGTCTCCAGTGGATGAAGGACAATGACATTCAGGATATGTTAGACCTCACCTTTACGGTCAATGAGGAGGTGTTTGGACAGGTACTAATGGCTTATGGGTATGTGTGTCTGTTTGTGTGTGTTGGCTGATAGCATCAGTATATTTAGAGGACTAATCTGGGATTTAGTTGATCTCTCAATATTTGATGGTAAATATTTCAGCACTATTCTACATTTACATTTAGAAAAGCCCTAAACCCCTACAAGAGTAACATATCTGCGAAAGTGTTATTTTAGTTTTATTTATAGACGTTAGTATATATTATTATGAATAGTATGTATTCATATTTCAAATTATTATTGTGCAATTATTATTAATATGACATTTTTTATATATTTTCAGTTATCTTTTTAAACTCAGTTATCAGTTAAACTTAAAGTAGTATTCAAAGTAATTGTATGTGCTTTTCTCATTTTATTGTCCATTTAGCATTAATTAGTTCAATATTTATATTTCATTTTGTTTCAGCTTTATTTCAGTTACCGTAAAACCTTAAAACAAGTTGGCGCCGATATATACTGTAATGCTATTGTGTTTTGGGGCGTCCCGATTTCAAATCCTAGCTTGAGGATCTTTCCCTCAGACAACAGACAACAGCCTAAAACCTCAATAGCAACACCCTAGTAACCACCCAAACCACCTTAGCAGCACTCTAAAAACCAATCATAACAATTTATCAAATGGAATTAGCACTTGAAAAGATACGAACAAGATTATATATGCAAATTGTGTACTGGCCAGTACAAGTTTCTTTAGAAATGTTAAATCTATTTTAGTTAGCCAAGGTTATTGTGAAGTGATATAATATGAGAGTGAACTGGAGGTTTCTTTATGACAGATTACAGAGCGTGAGCTGAAGCCGGGTGGGTCTGGCATCCCTGTGTCAGACAAGAACAAGAAAGAGTACATTGAACGCATGGTGAAGTGGCGGATTGAGAGAGGGGTGGCCCAGCAGACAGAGAGTCTCGTGAGAGGATTCTATGAGGTGTGATGTCATCGGAGTCTGTGAATATTAATGACTCACGATTGAACGCTGGTTGATCTGAGTCCATGTGACTGCACAGGTGGTGGACGTCCGACTCGTCTCCGTGTTTGATGCCCGAGAGCTGGAGCTGGTCATTGCTGGGACAGCGGAGATTGACCTAGCTGATTGGAGAAGCCATACAGAATACAGAGGAGGTATGTTGCTGGAAGAGATTCAGGTGTTGTTTTACACCAGGATATTATAATGTATATATTACAGCAGGATATCATAATGTGACTTTATCTCTGTCTTTGAAGGTTACCATGATAACCACATAGTGATTCGATGGTTCTGGGCTGCAGTGGAGCGTTTCAACAACGAACAAAGACTACGACTCCTACAGGTACACCCAGATCTCACGAAAAGAATGGGTTTGATATACTACCATTCAAAAATAAAAAAAAATTTTTTTGATTCGCAAAGATGCATTCAATTTACCAAAAGTGACGGTAGTGACATTTATAATGTTTTTAAAAGATAAATGCTGCTCTTTTGAAACTTCTACTAAGCAAACAATCCTGCAAAAAATTGTCACAGTTTCCTCAAAAATATTAAGCAGAAATTGTTTTCAGAATTGCTCATCATAAGATTTATTTTTTTCTCTCTCGACCCCAATACTTTCCTGTCATCTCTCCACTGTCCTCTCAAATAAAAGGCACAAAAAGCCCATAAATATAACTTAAAAATAAATAAATAAATGCAGCCTTGGTGAGCATATGACTAAGATCAGTGAAATTAGTCAAGTCGACATGTACTGTATTTTTTTTCCCAGTTTGTTACAGGCACTTCTAGCATTCCCTATGAGGGTTTTGCCTCTCTGCGGGGCAGTAACGGCCCACGTCGATTCTGTGTGGAGAAATGGGGCAAAGTTACCTCCCTCCCACGGTATTTCTGAGCATTTTTTATGTCTAGTGTCTCACACAGTGATATTACAGTAACTTTTACGTGTTAACCCACTCTGATTATAATTCAGCAAAATGCCACATTGTCTCTTTATATGTTTGTGTAGGGCTCACACCTGCTTTAACCGCCTGGATCTCCCTCCCTACCCCTCCTTCTCCATGCTCTATGAGAAGATGCTCACTGCTGTGGAGGAGACCAGCACCTTTGGTCTGGAGTGAGCTCCCTTCACAGCAAAAGTGCCATTTGATTTTTTTTTTCTTCTTTCCCAGTTCTCCACAACCTGGCTTACCATGCAGGCTTCATTCTCAACCCTCACTCTTCCCTACGACCTTGGTAACTGGACACTTAGGTGTTTTGTCAAATCTACGGAACTGGAATATATCATCAAATGACTCACTGGGCATGTGCCAACTCCTGCTCTATACTGTATGGAATCAAAGTCCTGTGGTAACTGCATTTAATTACTCTCACAAAAAGAGACTTACACATTCACAGAAATCAGAGCTGGAGTCTTGATCACCTGGTTTTGGTTTTCCTGTCTGGACCAGTACATTTTGATCTATGCTGTAGGGTATTCCCTTTTGTTCTTGAATGAGCTGCTTTTTCCAAAGATGTTTCATTACAGTAATGTAGTCACTTTATTTAATATTTGTAGGGTCTGAAGGAATAAACGTGTGATAGTTTTTTTTTTTGCTGCAGGGCTTTGTCATGGAGATACAGTATGATGTCAGTTAAGACCAACTTTTTTGGTTTCAGAGGTTTCACTTCGACGGTCTTGGTTTTGAGAGGTCTGATTGTGGACCTAAATTATATTGATCTTGGCTGCAGCTCTGAAAACACAACTCATTCTTTTTTTTCCATCTTTTAAGAGAATGAAAACACACAAAACAGCATGCACACTCTCTTATAGAGATTCTTGCACCAAATGTAGTGGTTGTAGAATAGCAACCTGGCAAACTGAACATCCTAGGTTCAAACTGCGAGCTAGAAGTTTCCACTATCACCTCTTGTGCACTTGAGCAAGACATTTATCAGCAGACTGTTCCAGGGGACTGTAAATGTAGTCATCCACTTTGGTTGGTCGACACTGATTAACTAACAAACACCAACACTTAGTACTTTGTTACATGCACACATTTTTTAATCCACTTCAACCTTTTATGCAACCCACAAATGCTACTAAAAACTATGAATGTATAAACACTGATCACCATGTGCAATATGTGCAACAGATTTTTGTGTATCAGGAAAGGTGGATTTTCTCTTAGAGACCATCATAAGGAGACCTATTGCTCTAAACTGTGGAGACAGACACAAACAGTGGCCTTGAAATAGTCTTTATTAAAATGTATTGTTGGGTATAGTTAGTAACATGTTGATGTGTGCAGTCCACTGGAGTAACTTAAAACCAGTGCTGCAGTGGTTAAAACCAGTAAAAAAGGTGAAAAAACAAACAAAAGAAAAAAAACAAAACAAAGAAAAAAGTTATATTTAATGTGTAGGGAGCAGCAATCCAAACTGAAACACCCTTGCCAGGTGGTATGAAGTGTTTTGGAAATATAACATAATAATGGAAAAATCTCTGAGCAGGATTTTCAATTTAATGAACCACAGATAGAAGTTCAACACTAAAATAAAGGATGAAAAGGTCCTCATTTTTTGGGTGACAAGTTGTTTACAGACATGTAATTTTTTTCTGTGGTCCCTTTCCTAAGCCCTCTCTCACTCACTCACACACACACACACACACACACACACACACACACACACACACACACACACACACACACACACATTCAGCAATACAAGGAAATCACTTATTAACATCATACAAATGCTGATCTGGCCAAAGCACGATTCCTAGGATATGGATTTGTCTTAAAACAGCTCCTTTCTCTATGTAATTGATATTTGGATAAAATACTGCATGCAGGGTCAAAGAAGCAGTACCTGAGTTTGACCCTTAGATGGCGTTGTGTCATAGCTTGATATATTGCATGCTGGAATTAGTGAAACCACACGAGTCC
Organism: Carassius carassius; assembly: GCF_963082965.1. Classification (NCBI taxonomy): domain Eukaryota; kingdom Metazoa; phylum Chordata; class Actinopteri; order Cypriniformes; family Cyprinidae; genus Carassius; species Carassius carassius. The sequence continues at coordinate 16,167,697 of NC_081773.1, read as the reverse complement.
AGATTAGCTTAATTTGCATGAGAAGTTGCTGTTAATCAGGGGTGGGATGGGACTGGGGACATAAGTAAATAAATAAATAAATAATCCATTCTGTTCATACTTCATCTGCACTGTTATTTATGGGTTACTGATCGTGTAAAATGATGCTGATGAAAGAGCCATCACTTGAAAACTGTTGGTGAAAATGTGAACCTGCATGCTTTCCATGATGTGTCCATATTTGTATATAACTGTAATATATGTATGTCAGTCTTGTCCTGTGTTTAAATTATATTTTGCACTGAATGTACCAGAGATGTGAGTCCTAGTCTGGTCTCTTTTGGTGTTTGTCTTTATGATTTGTGACTCTGCTTTCATTTGTTTGGCAAATATTGGTACTCTTCCCCCTGACACAGTGCTGGCAGATTTAAAAAGTGTTGTTAGAGCCATGACTTACATTGTATCTTTCTGCTAGGCCAATCAAACTGCACATGTCAGCTTACTCAGTTTGTCTTTACATGTTCCAAAGTCCAGCACTTCAGCTGACAAACTGAATGGACAAGAAACCCCAAAGATTCAGACCTACAAAGTTCCAGTTCCTCAGCATCTGACAGTATTGCAACGTGCAAAACAGATAAGCAGGAGCTGAACACTCAAACTAAAATAATTACTGTTCACCAAATGCATGAGTAGTAAGCCTTTGTTTGTTATGAATCATCAGTGACCCTGAACCACAAAACCAGTTGTACGGGTATATTTGTAGCAATAGCCAAAAAGACATTGCATGAAAATTAAAAATCAAAATGACTGATTTTTCTTTTATTAAGTAAAGACCATATTCCATGAAGATATTTTGTACATTTCCTTCCTACCTATATGCATTGCTAAGAAGTTAATTTGGATATCTATCTATCTATCTATCTATCTATCTATCTATCTATCTATCTATCTATCTATCTATCTATCTATCTATCTATCTATCTATCTATCTATCTATCTATCTATCTATCTATCTATCTATCTATCTATCTATCTATCTATCTATCGTACAATGGGAGAACTTCTAACGATCCTCAGATGACGACGGTGGTGACGTAGCGCTGGCATCAGAGCAGAATTTGAAACGGTGGAGCCGGTGGACAAGAGACGAATCTACGAATCGAAACATGTTTACCTCGGCATGGACTAGTTAGTCAGACAAGCATTTACTCTGCGTTCAGCTTTTTTTCAGAGTTTATTAGACAGTTTATCCGCTGTTGTTCCCGTGAGAAGAGGAAGAGAGGGTCCGTTCTAAACTTTAGTAGAGTGATTTTGTCTTGCGTTAAACACAGTGCTGTCTGTCTGTCGGTCGGTGTGTATTTTTAACAAAATGAGGCGTATTTCTTTGTACGTTTGTCTAATTAAAGGACAGAGTTTAATCTGAGAGTTTTAGTGGGTTTTTTTTAAGCGCTAACTTAAATGAGCTAATCTGCGCTAGCTGGAAGCTCTTAGCATCGGTTATCGTGTCCAAACTCAACTAAACTCACTCCACTAAAGCGACTTCTTTTATTGTCAGCTCTTTCTGAGAAACCTCGAACTAAACTCTTTTACTAAAGCATTTTCGCTGTGGACTGCGAGAACACCGTGAAGAGGCCGGAGACAGTGGGTGTTTTTTTCCTGGTAGCGAGTCTTGACATGAGCAGAGTGCTGGTTAAGTTCGAGTAAGCGGTCTGCAGTTTGAGGTGATGGCTCGGAGGAGGCTGGACAGTCGCAGTGGATCCTCGGCTCTGCTGTCAGAGATCCACACTCACATCCACACGGATCCTCTGGACACCGTGTTTGACATGAGCCACGTACTGGGCAGGTGTGTAAAATACTCCTCATGACCGAAAATATGTCTTCTTGTAAGTGTTTCCATGTTCTATTTAATGTTTTCATAAAGTGTTTATGTATGTTGATGAAGATTGGCGTGACTGCACACATGATGTTAATGTGTGTCTAATATGTATGAATGGGATTCTGTTCTGTCATATCTTGACATTCTTATACTAAAGTACTGTCATGTTTAATGAAATAAAGCATCTGTCATCAGTAGTTTTAGGGAACTATAGCATGTTTTTGTAGTCTCAATTTATTGCTCTACACATCATTTAATGTCTTTGTGTAACTTATGTGTTTATAGTTTGAATATGTATTATTCCAGTTTAGTATCAAATGATTCTTATAATTCTGCAGTAGTCAGCATATGAGTAAATTAAAAAAAAAGTTTATCAAAGTTGTCCTAAGACAAGAACACATTTTGGTTTAAGGACAATTTGAAAGGTTTTGATCCATGTTGACTAGTGGAATATGTCAGGTGCCCAAGAAACGTTTCCTATTATTATTAATGTTGAGCACTGTTGTGTTTATGTGGAAACTGTAATTTAATGTTTTTTCAAGACTGACTGATGAATGGAATATTTAATATACACATCTTAATTGTCACTTTTAATCAACTTAATATATCATTGCTTTATAAAATGTAGTTATTTCGTCTCATTGGGTATGTGCATGTAGTTGTAATATTTACAGCTTCATAACCAATAAGGGAAGTATTGTGGTCCCAAATCATAAGGCAACATATGAACTGTAGGATAGATGTGTTCCTGGTATATTTTGTTTATTTTTTCACAGAGTGAGTAGGACTGAAGGTTGTCTGGAGTATGGAGTCTGTCCTGCTCCGCTATTCTGGATGGGAAAGGCCTTGCTCACTGAACTGTGACTAATATGTGTGTGTGTGTGTCTGCTAAACCACTACAGCATGACTTTGGATCTCGCAGGAAGGAAACCCATGTGGGAACCAGACCCAGTTTTGTACTGTGCTGTAGATTGTACTGTGAATACTGAGAAAGAGGAAGTGACATTGGTCTCTTCCTCTTTCTCTCTCACCATTTGCATACAACCATATTCAGATTGTTTTTATGCTGCTGGCTATGTTTTTTAACAGGAAACTATTGCACAGTTCACTTAGAGTTTTTATTCAGTTCAGTGTGAAGATGTTGTGTTGTTTGTTTCTGTGGAAACAAAGTAGTAAATAGGAGTGTGAATACGTTAATTGTTAAACTGTTTTTATGAGATGACAACATGCAAAGTTGTTCAAATTGAGCAGTTTCGTTTTGATACCATAAGAATGGGGTTTGTTGGTGTTTATTTGCATTGGAAAATACCTTGAAATGTCAGGGATTTTTCCCTGGTCTGGGAGAGTCACAGAAATTATTAAAATGCTAAGAAGTATGGAAATTATATATTCGAATAATATATATTGGAATATTGATTCTATTCATACGCAGGGTTTTCATTATCATATTGATATATGTAATTCAAAAAATTTGAGGTCTGGGTTTTTTAAATGAAATAAATAGCTACTTCTAGCAAAATTGACAGTAAATACATTTAAATGTTACAAAGGATTTCAAATAAATGCCTTTTTTTCTGAATTTTCTAATCATAAAAGAATCCTGAAAAAAGTGTCACGGTTTCCACAAAAATATCAAGTAGCTGTTTAGCTACTGTGTTCAACATTAATAATTAGAAGAAATGTTGCTCAAATCAGCATATTAAAATTATTTTGAAAGGATATGATACTAAAGATTGGGGTAATGGTTGTAATATATTAAAATTGACTGAAATATAAAACAGTTGTGAATTTAATACAATATTACAGTTTTTACAGGGTTTTTTATAGCTTGGTTAGTACATAAGTTGCCCAAACCTTTGATAGGTAGAATATACTTTGTCACAGTTTGATTTTGACTTTGATTCGGTTCCAATATCTACATGGACACAGGTTGTGTGGTATACTGCAGTGCACAGTATGATACGTAATGTTTTATAATAAAATCTGTTTACAGTCTGGTCCAAAGAATTGTGGCATTGATTTGATTATATGCATTATATCCTAATGTCTCACCTGTTCATGTTGTGACAGTAATTGCAGTTTTTAGAGTAAAGACTGGACCACATCAGTCATCTAACCTGATATTAAGCTGTGAGAACATCTAATAGAGGGTTTGAATCATTTAATAACTATCTGTGTCAGTTAAGAGCTTTAGTGTGAATGAGAGAACTGCTTTAGGTGTGACTGACTGGATGCAAACGGTGACATCTTTAAAGTGCATCATAAAAAATAAAGAGAAGAGAAAAAAAAAAGTAGAACTTGAGGTACTTTATTTGTAACTTAAAAAACTTCCTCAATTTATACTCATTTTATTCTTTCTCTATATTTTTTTCTGTTTCTGTTTGTCTCCCTCAGGGGGAAGTTTGCAGTGGTGAAGAGGTGTGAGGAAAAGGCCACAGGGAAAGTCTTCGCTGCAAAGTTCATCAAGAAGCGGCGACGAGGTCGCGACTGCAGAGCGGAGGTGATTCATGAGATCGCTGTTTTAGAGGCGGCAAAGAACAACCCTCGTGTGGTGAACCTGCACTCGGTGTATGAGACCGATCATGACCTGGTTCTAATGCTGGAATAGTGAGTGCCACATAATCTGTACGCCCAGTATACAGAACAATTGTTGAGCTCAGTACTAAGAATAACTGTGATTGTGTTTGTGCAACAGTGCGGCGGGTGGCGAGATATTTGACCACTGTGTGTCAGAGGAGCTGCTGCCCGAAGATCAAATCATCCGTCTGATCCGACAGATGCTTGAGGGAGTTCACCTGCTGCACCATAGCAGCGTGGTCCACCTGGACTTAAAGGTCAGATGCACGGCTACCTTCAACACCTAACACCAACAATCTATATTTCTTCACAAATACATTAGTTTTATTTATTATTGCGTCAATGTTTTTCTTCCATTCAGCCCCAGAATATTCTCCTGACGAGTCTGAGCCCATTGGGGGATATAAAGATAGTGGATTTTGGCTTGGCCCGCAGGCTGGGCTCTTCTGGGGAGCTCAGAGAGATTCTGGGAACCCCGGAGTATGTAGGTAAGGTTTATTCGGTGCCATTCATCTTCAGATTTACACACATCTCTGTATTCATGGGCTCATCACAACAGAAGAGTTCATGCTCGGTGAACATTTTTGTTTATTTTGTTTTAATGCTATATCCAGCCCCTGAGATCTTGAACTATGAACCGATCACCACAGCAACAGACCTCTGGTGAGTCTTAATCTTTTTCATCAGGTGTTTCAATATACAGGGTTCCCACAGGGTCATATCCAGACCTGGAAAAGTCATGGGACATTAATACAGTTGTAGTAGGTCATGGAAATTCCACTGGTCATAAGACCGTTTTCTGTTCATAATGATAGTTCATGGAAAACTCTGAATGTAGTGAAAAGCCTGGCCATCACATGCTCTGTTCTGCAAAGTAAAGGAACAAAATATACTACTGTTCAAAAGTTTGTGTCAGTAAAATATTTATAAATGCAGGAAGGATCCATGGCTGTATTTAAAAATACAGTAAAACCATTATTATTGTGAAATATTATTGCCATTTTTAAAAGATTTTTTTAAATATATGTTTATTGGAATATATTTTAAAATGTAATTTATTCCTGTGATGGTAAATCTGAATTGTCAGCATCAGTGTCACACAATCCTTCAGAAGTCATTCTACATGCTGCTTTGGTGCTCAAAAACATTTCTTATTAACATCAATGTTGCTTAATTTTATTCAGTATGAGCTAGAATGCGGTAAGCTAAAATGTGCTTTAAAACCATCTAAGACCAGCATGATCAAAAGCAGCTGAGGCAGCAGCAAGATGGTCTGATACTAGAGGCAAAACACTTTGTGCTAACGAGATATTTCATGCTTGGTGTCATTTGTTGTTGTTTAAGCTGGTTTTTAACTGATTGCGTGTCTGTTGAAATCAGGAGTGTGGGTGTGATCTCCTATATGCTGGTGACAGGAGAGTCTCCATTCGCTGGCGAGGATAAACAGGAGACCTTCCTGAATGTATCCCAGGTGAACGTGGACTACAGCAGAGAGGCTTTCTCAAGAGTTTCTGAACTGGCTGTCGACTTCATCCGGAAATTGCTGGTCAAAGCACCAGAGTGAGTCTGATTTTAGACAGTTAGAGGAAGTGAAGCTTGTTTGCCAAGCTCAGTACTGCGCAATATAATGTACGCTACTGCTTCTAGATGAAGAGTCATATGATGAGTGCTATGGGAAACTCCTTCAGAGCGGTTATTATTCAGGGTCATACCATTTTATTATGCATAACATAGTTTCAGAAATGAAGTCATTTCAATAGGCTTACAAATTAACTTGTCCAATGATCACTCTTATATGGCTCAAAGTACTTCCTGGATATTGACTTTCCCCATTGCCTTAGATTGTATAGATATTGGTTATCACAAAGTATAAAGTCCAGGTTTAATTTTCTTTTCATTTGTCTTCAGACATTCACACATTTGCAGAAAACATTTAAGCCTGTAAGCAACTGAGATTAAATGAGGTCAGACTGTTAAGCAAAAATGCCAGCAAAAAGTTTGGTATAGATTTCCACTTGCTGTCATCAACTAATTAATGTACTTTGATTTTATTATTACTCTTTACTGTTTCAGCATAATAGTATCAGAATGTTTTCCATTCAGCCACATCTCAAAGTCCTTTAGTGAATTCTCCTCTGCTTTATCAGGGATCGTCCCAGTGCAGCCGATTGTATGACCCATCCCTGGCTGTGGCTCCATTATCCAGGTTCTGATCCGCTCCCCGTGACCCCACGCACTCCCCGGGAAAGGAGTTATGGTGGGAAGTGGTCTGCGCCACCAGAGGATCCCGAAGACAAAGAGAACATTCTGGACTCACCGCACACCAAGAGGTTTCGTTTTGAGGAGGACATGTCAGCCACTGGCGACGGTGACCACTTGTGCTGATCCAAAAGGGCAACACACTTACACTGAATAGCATTTTGTTCCTTGTTGTTGGCCCCCGCACAGCACCAGCAAACACGCTTCTGTCCTAATGCTGTTTTCAACATCCTCTGGCCAACCAAAAGGGCCAAATCTAGTGTAATGTTAAAGAGTGAGAATCTAAATATCTATGTTGCTGCCTTTTCCTGCCATCTTCGGGTTTTAAATTATTAATTTAAATATTTTAATTGCCATTCAGTATCGATTTTAATTTTCTGCTGATCTCAGCCCATGTTAATCTCAACACTATTTCCATTACTGCACTTAAGGGATTTTCAACAAGGGATTTGAAAAAGACCGTTTTCTGCTTTGCTTCTCAACATCAGAAAGAGTTTTTATGATTAGACTATGTTAATTGCGATGGTCTCTGTTAAAAAGGTTCAGTGCAGGAATGCTCTCGGTGCATTGGTGCGTGTTTTGTCTTGCATCCTCTACTTTCTTGTGGCATTGACACATTCGTGGGCTCCATAAAAATGTGACTCAACTCAAACACGCACAACACACCCTGGATTACACAAATATGTGTTTGTATTGGTCACAGAACTTCCTCCCTGATAATGACTAAAGAAATGCAGGAAAGCACTTAAACCCTCTATTGTATGTGTTTGTGTCACTAAAATAAGAGAAAATATTTTTAACCGCTTTAAATTGAGTAAATCAACTGTATCTGTTTTAAAATGATTTTTGTTTTAAATATTTCCTTTTTTTTATTGCCAATTTATTGTATAATAAACTATTATTAAGCAAGATTCTAGCATTCCCCCATGGGAGGCGCCTATCTCAATGCCTGTGATGGTTTATGGTTTATACATAATCTTGAAATGACAGTTTTTATCTATGCACCGATTTGAGGTAACTCAGGGTTTTTGTTGCCTTGTTTTGTACAGGTGTTTCTAAACTAATGCTATTAACTGATGGAGGGTTCAGCCTTGTTCTCAGGGTTAGCTGTAACTGCACAGTTTACCAGTGTATATTTCTCCAGTGCCTTTGTGTACATTTTTATTTTCTATGCTTGAACCGAGCAACCTGACTTGATGATCTTCTGTAATGCTGGTGCAGCACATTAATGTGGATGTATTCTTGTTAATGTTTATCCGGTTTTAATTGACATACTGGTACACCCTTTAGACTGATATCCTGTTGTGTTTAAAGTAAATTATTTCTATGTGCTTTTGGTTATGGAGATGTATATATATTCAGTGGGATATAGAAAGGAAAACTGTGTTAAAAGCTATATTAATGGTCTTGGATTAGGTAGGGCATGAAAGGATGGGTTATCAAAGTTGGCTGTTATGGTCGAAATGCTATGCTTATGTTCGGATAGGTAAGCATGTTTGGTTGTGATGAAAGTACAGGGTGTGAATTCTGGAAAGAATGTAATGAATGTTAGAATATTGTGGTGGAAAGGCTTCTGCACATCAGAACGTGTTTAGTAATGCAACAAATACAACTAGATCAGCTTAAGGTTTACTGGTGTAATATTTAGTTGAGTGGCTGTTAGAACTGGAAATGTTAGTATTGCAGAATTCAGTCTTAAGGTCGAGCCCTTCGGTTATTGTTCTCCGTTTAAAGAGGTGTGAAGAGCTCATGTGTTTGCGTGCTCAGGGCCTTACGCTTTCCCAGAGATGTCACCAGTCTGCAGTCATAATAGAGCTATTGTCTCCTAAGATGAGAGGCTCTTGTCACGGTCGTGTGCTTGCTGTATGACATCATCTTAAAGAAAAACTTGAATATATTCCTTGCCTGGGAAACAGCCTCAATAATGTTTAAGAGCCATAAGGTATTTGATGCTGGAATTCAATATTGAATACACTGGGCTTTGGAGAGCATTTCTGAGCAGTAACTGTGGTATTGGCAGAAAGCTTGTGACGAACTTTCTCGATTCTCTTTCTATCTTAGGCAGGATTAGTGAAAACTGATAATTGTAGATCTTTCATTTCATGATGAAAACTGTGTATTTTGAGTTCTGTGTACCAAAATAAATGATGCTCAAATGATTTACGCAAATTATAATAAAGCCATTAACAGTCGAGTGTTGTAAAGGATCTACCCTTAAAACAGACTTTGTATGTTGTTGATTTATGACTCATAAATGTATATACTATATGTGCATTTGATGTTGTAACTTTTCCTCAAACTCATTTTGTCAACTTGAAATGCATTATTTAAATTAGTACTTAAAAATATATAAAATTACTATTTTAAATAAACAGATCAACATCAACACTCAAACATTTCAACATTTTTATTGAAATACATCAGCCTGGAATGACTATGAAGCAGGAAGTACATTCATCGCATTACACTGAGGATATTGCAAAAAAACACGTTCATGTGATACAATGTATTCAAGAGAACGAGCCAAATAAAGTGCGCCACCTACAGTCTTCTGAGATACAATACTGGAATCGTTTCAGATGCTAACCATCAAGCAGTCTATTAAACATTATTAACATCAAGTCAGTAAATAAAATATTTTAAATAAGTTTTTTTTTCTTTTTCCCAGCTAACCAAAAATATATTCTGTACATTTGATTCTAATGGAAGATCCTTGGATTTTTGTATTTGATAAATAATATTTAACACCAAACATTAAACATGAACGTCTGATAAATCCACTGATGTAAGACTATAAGCATAAACAGGACTGCTTAAGGAAATACTTTTTTTTAATTTTCATTCAAAAGTATCCATACTTAATAATGGATACGTACTTGAATAAAAATCCATGCTTTTTAATTTAACAACATAAATGTATTAAGCATTTTCAGATTTCTCGTTTTTTTTTATGCTGTTGGAAATGAGAGCCCTTTGAATATAAGGGAGGTGATGATTTTACAAGCATATCCCCATTCCAAACAGATTATGTAAAAGAAATATCATACTATATCAGACAGAGCTGATGTAGTTAGATGCAACAGGCAACGAATAGGGCTTAATGTCAGGCAGTTAAAAGTTTTACAAGGTTGGTCATTAAGCTTCAGTCTTCTCTTGTATTTTATGAGTGTTTTGTTGGCAGCATAGTTATTCTTTCAAAGCCTAGAAACTCAAAGCTCTTGACTAACTGATATATCATCTACTCTGAAAAGAATACATTCCATGTTAAGACTTGTGAAAGCACAGATCGAGAAGAGTCAGAATTCCTGAATCACCCGGAAGTGATTATCGATGGATGCTGGCTCATCCTCAAAATGTAGTTTCTGGCTAAGACAAGCGCCCAGATCCTCCAGAGTCTTTATAAAGCTGCGGTGCTCTCGCCCAACCCATGCCCTCATTGGGTCGCATACCTCATATGGAGTGACATGGGCATGGATAGCCAGCCCGCTGGAGGCCAGCTCACCCAGAGCACACTTATCGGTCACCCATGTCTCATTGCCCCCAGGGTGTCCTCCGTCCAGCCAGTACATATCTGAAACGCTGTCCAAAAATTGCCTCAGTTCTGGATTTGCTCGAGCTCCAGCCAGCTCATACACTATCTGATTGAGAACAACACATCCTTTACTGAAGCCCACTATGGTGAGGGTGAAACCTGCAGGCATGGGGCCAGGGGTGGATGTACCACTAAGAGGGGGTAAAGGATTTGAGAGGCCAGCCCGCTGCATGCTGTGACCCAGGAGTGCCCTCAGGTGGCAAACGGCTCCGTAGTCTGGAGAGTGTTCTGGTGCTCCAAATAGGTTGCTCTCTACAAAGTTCTGATAGCAGCTGAACTTGTGTAGGTACATTTGGGATGCGCGGATGACCCAGATATGGCAGCCAGGAAAACGTTTACCCAGGATGAGGGCGACACGCTCCAGACTCCAGGACATCCATGGGGTAGCATCAGGCTGGAGGGCCATTTCCTGCTGAAAGTTCTGCATGGTGGATGAGAATGAGAAAGTTGCATATGAATAGCCAAGTTTAACAAACTGAGTCCTAGCAGTCCTATATATATATATATATATATATATATATATATATATATATAAACACTTTGAAGCAAAATCACTGTACCAAAGTATTTATGACTTTTCTGGTCATTCATAATTTCCGTTTTATTTTTATTTTTAGGTTGCATTTTCTGAAAATTTAGAGAGCCATTTCTCACCGATTAAAATTGAACAGCTGCACCTGGACATAATGAGACATTTTTATTTACTATAGCAATTTCCATGACTTCTGAAAATCTACCAATTTCTAAACATTTTAAAATTCAAAAATTTCTGTTTACACAATTCTGGTATATTTAAGTTTTTACTAACATTCTTCTAGAAGAAAATAGCAGGACTTAATGTGCATGTCTTTTCATTTATCTGAAGAAAAACAAAGTTCCACCACAGCAATAACTTACATTTTAAAATATATTAAAATAGAAAACAATTATTTTAAGTTGTTATTATGTTTTGCAGTGTTACTGTTATTACTATATACATTTTCTTTTTTTTGTAAATACAGTCTTGGTGAGCATAAAATTTATTTTTTTTCCCTCCGAGACATTAACAACCATTTTTTACGTTTTCTTTTTTCTCTAAATAAAGGCTTAACCAGAATATAAACTTGGAAAATAATGTGCTTAAAGAAACAATGAAATATGAGCATCACTCCAAGTCTAAAGGATTTCAGAAATCCTCAGTAACCTGTCTTAAAGTGATGTGCATATGCGCGATAACTAAGCAGACTTCTGCAGTATGTGTCGTGGGCCTGTTTTCAATGTCTCTAATGAAAAACTAAATATAGATCCAACCCGAAGCTAAACTGCTATAGGTATATTTTGAACCCATTCAAAAACGGTGTAAACAGTATCTAATTCCTGACAGTGTTGAGCTCTTTCCTAAGGCATGGTTGATTACAAAGGCCATCTAAAGCAGGGCAAACCGTCAGTCAGTGGTAATGATGACATGCACCAACCTGAATGTCTCCAGGAAAGAAGACTACGTGATCGTTTCCTTTCTGCAGGTCCTCTGTTTCGTTGTCGCATGGTCCCTGTGTTTCCGTGGCAGGTCTTAGGAGCAGAACATCATTTAAGCGGTTCTGATCGTAACCGGGGACTGAAGTCAGGCGGCGGAGCGCGGGCGCAGTAGCGGAGGTCCCGGGGCCGCACAGCCCCGCCGCGGCGCTCATCTTCCTCGCTATAGCAGCTAGCGATAAACACGCCACAACTGATCGGATACTTCCCATAAGCAAAAGGATTATGTAGCGGCGACTGCGCGACCTGCAGCAGCATTAAGACTAAAACCATCACTGCAAAACCAGAGCAAAGAATAACGCCGCATGATCCGAACTAATCCAATGGGCATTCAGACATCAAACTTGAAGCGTAAAATAAACCAAAAGTTTCAGGATAATGAAATATGTATGGCGTATAATTTGCTCATATTAAACGCCGCCGAGTACGGGAGCGTCAAACTGTGACGCCGATGCGCATGCGCGGAGTCCGGGCGCGTTCATGAACAGCGGCAGCGCTGATACATAGCGCATTTGGATTGACTGCTAGAATAGAACACTGTAGTGATTAATTCGGCACATTTATGTTTAATCTACTGTCCAAATATACATTCTTTTTAAACTTCAGGAGGCGGAATCTTGCCAGGAATCCTGACTCTTTCGGTTCGATCGGTTCTTTTGAACAATTCGCGTCAAACTAACGGTTTCAGCGATTTACAATATGCGTCATATTGTCTCTTATATAGCGAGAAATATTACAGGCACTTATGTTCTACAGGCACTGTTTTATTAGTTTTTTTATGCTTTATGTGTCAATTTGCTGCAACCATTGTTCAGCTAATAAAATTTGAACCCCAAAAATTGTACTTAAATTAATTGTATTATCTCTTTGTTAAAATATAATTGTATTCATAAACGACTTGTTTGAGTGCGTTTTATTTATTTATGTTTTATTTTATTTTTTTTTTTACGTTCAGACAGTTTTTTTAAATGGTTCATCTGATTTTTTGAACAGTTTCGACTCATTTGAACGATTCGTTCATGATTCGGACATTAGCGGAAACAGCTGCTGGGAGCAAGAGCACGTGAGCTATTCTGGAGTTTCACGCCTTCAAGTAACAAGTACGAAGTGTGTTTGTCACTCAGTTACAAAAAATATCTTTAAATTATCTACTCTGCCTCATTGTAGTAGCTACGAGCATGCTAAACTTTGGACTGTTACTGTAAGACAGAAACTGATCAATAGTGTTGTCCAGCGTTTATCAACACGACACTTAAAACGTCAAAGTAAATTTCGTCGTGAAGATTCTGAAAACAAATAGAACTCAAATGCTCATGACATTTATGTCAACTAATTAAAAAAATCCCAACTTTATCTGTTAAACATTAATCAGTGTTGTTAAGGAAGGTTATGAAGTGTTACGTCCCTGAGTTGACTGAGAACCTGGTTTGTACTGTGGGCCAGTAAAGGTGTAAAGTATTTCTGCTTTCTTGAGGGATGTCCTGTTCTGCTGTGGGTCGACGGCTGGTTGCATGTCTCCTAAACATCTCAGAAGCTCGTAGAAGAGACCTGGTGGAGACGGTGGCTAGATCAGCCATCACTGACACACTTGGTGAGACCATGCATGCATGGTTTATATTGAAGAAAATTAGCCATTAATTTATTTAAGATGGATTCAAAATTGTAATTAAACTATATTTGAAGTCATTGGGAATATTTTTTGTTCCATGTCATTGCACTGAGTGTTGACAAAACTGTCTGGATCTGTCCTTCAAAAGGAACAAAGCGTGAAGGCATCACAGTGCTTAACATCTTCAATGATGTTGACTACAACCGCTCTGTCATTACTATTGTTGCAAGCATTGACCTAATAAGTGAGTTGCCTGCTCTTCCTTCCTAGATGTTTTAATAAATGTCCAAGTTGCGAGAACAATTGCTTTGTTACTAATTGTATCAAAGAGGCTATTCTTTATTGTCGTCCATTTTAGGGGAGGCTGTACTGTCAGCTTGTGAGCGTGCATGCTCTCTGATTGACATGAATGTCCATGAGGGCATCCACCCGTGCATGGGTGCAGTGGATCTGGTGCCTCTCTATCCTCTGGGGGAGGAGGTGGGCCTTGAGGAATGTGGAAAAGAGGCCCAGGGTATGTGGCCATGCATGCAAATAAGACATTTAAATGCGTTTTCTGAATCTGAATTCTGAAGGTATAAAAACAGTTGCAATGTAGTCTTAAAGTATACATAAAATAGAAGAAAACAGCACAAACATCATTAATTATTTTGGGGTGAACATTGCATTATTGATAGGGACCTATTATTATTATTTGAAGAATTTAGATTTGTGTCAGTGTGAATATGTCAAGTAATTTTTATTATATGTACCTTAAAGTGTAAGCATTGAAGGTTTTCTTTCTTTGTGTAGCTTTAGCCACGGCTCTAACGGAACGAGTCACGGGCACCAGTGTCTTTTTGTTTGGCTGGGCTGATTCTCCTCAGCGTCGAGGTCTGGCTAAGAGGAGGAAGCAGATTGGCTGGTTCAACAAGGTCTTGGATATGTCAACCATCCAGCCAGATTTAGGTCCACAGCCCACAAGGAAATATGGTGTTACAGGTAACTTTTTTTTTTTTTTAAACCTCAGTTACAAAATATAGAACATAAATGAAACATTAAGGTAGATTTTGCATCACAATAAATGAACAGACCCCAAAAGTAGGGTTCCAGAAGTAAAAAAAATCTAACATTTTTCCAAGAATGGGACAAGTTTGTAATATATAGTATATTCTTTTGTTGCGACTATCAGCATAATTTCATAAAAACTAATATAAAAAAACTTTCTACTTAACAAAATAATACTATTAAATAGCTTAATTCCAAGTGATTGGACTATTATTTATATTTGGGTATACATGAATAGTTTGCAGTATGTGTTTTGTAAAAAGATATGATTGCTTTTTGATTAACGGGTTTAATTCAGGCCTTTTTGACCATATTGACCGAACGATCCATTTAAGAGAGCGTTTCGGTTATCTGAATTACTATTCAAACCCTCACTAAAAAAAATAACATTTATCTAATCTGCAGGTGTTGGAGCCAGCCCCTATGTCATGAACTGTAACGTGACCATCGATACTCAAGATCTGGCCGTGGGCCGAATTGTGGCTTCAGCAATCCGTGAATCCAGTCCTGGCGGTATCCCTGGAGTTCAGGTCATGGCTCTACCACATGAAGGTGCTGTGGAGATTGCTTGTAATGTAGAGAGTGTTCAAGGTGGTCCTTCGTCTTTATCTTATGGTGAGGAAAAATGGCCAAGTTTTACCATTGGAGGGCAAAACTTCTGTCATGCTCCAGCCTCACTAATCACGTCACGAGTAGCAGAACTGGCTAGACACCATGGAGTGGCCATCAAGGGTACGGCCCTGGTGGGCTTTACCCCATGTGAGTGCCAGAGACTGGCAGAGGGAGCACTCTCAAATGGCATTGGAGAGTTCTGGAAAGAGCTGCAGCATGTGCACATGTGAACAAGCCAAAAGCTTTCACCTCTGTGCTAAATTGCAGACTAATCAATGGTTAATTAGAGGGCATTAATTGAGCCATCAACAACTTACCTATTTGTTTACAAGAACAGTGCTTAAAGGTATATTTCAGCCCAAAATTACAAATCTTTCATTATTTACACACACTCATGTCACTCCAATGCCTATATGTCTTATTGTCCTTCTGTGAAACACAAAAAAGAATTGTAGGAACAGTGGTAGCCATAAACGTACATTGTGTAGACAAAAACACTGGGACATTTTTCCAAATATCTCCTTTAGAGTTCTACAGAAGAAAGTAATGCAGGTATGGAATGACATGAGGGTAAGTGAGTGATGACTGGATTTTCATTTAGTAGTCTTCATTAATAGTATTAATTTGGTTACAATGTGAATTTCAGCTTTCAATTAACTCTCATCTTATAAAAGCCTGAATAATGATTTATCAAATGCTTCGGGTCAGTTTATGTTGATGAAAAAAGCCCACATTCTGGGTGTAATTTAGTTTTAATCAAATAGGACAAGCATAGTCATGCTTATGGTGCCTTATATGTTAACGTAATTATTACTTGTTTGGAATATATTTTTAATTCCTAAATTTGCAGCAGTTCTGTGTGTGAATATAAAGGTTTTAAGGCCATCATTTGGGATCATTAACCATACTTATTCATCACATGATGTTCTGCTCATAGGTGTATATAATTACAAAGGGTAATTAGGCCAGAGCAGTTTGAGGAATCTTCTCCTATTGCTCAGATACTAAATTACACATACTGTTACAAAAATGCATTGGAAGAATATCAGGGCTGGCAAGTACAGACAGCAACAGGAACTCTAATTTCACAAGCTGCTAAAGATTGACTTCAGTGATATTTTTCAGAGGAACAAGAATTCCGCTAAACATGTTTTGAAAACATTCACACAAGTTTGTGCTTGACTGAGCTGATTATAAAACCTAAGCACGGGATTCCTGACATTATATTAATGCTTCCATCTGGAAGAGAAATATACTGTCAAAGATGGTCTTATGCAAAAAGATGGTCAAATTAAATGTAATGTGGTGCTTTAAACACAAGATTCCATCTGTTTTTTTTCTCACCTGTAAACATTTCACTTGTGCTGCACCAGTGTTGTCAAAGATCAAAAACTGTCTAGATGGCACAGAAAATAGTAATGGGGACAGAAATCGCTAACTACATTGGTGATGAGTTCAGGCAGTCCACATTTGGAACATATTAAAATAAAAATGGCACACTCTAAGCTGCTGCAAAACTATTACTGAAGTCACAGTTTTGATTTTATGGAGTTGGATTCCCGTGACCAGGGGCCTGTATCATGATGGTAGCTGAACAAATTCAGAGTTACCGGATTAGTTTTGAGTTGACAAAACCAAACCTCTCCAATCCGCCTTTGTTGGTACCATGATGGTGTTCATCAACTTTCTTTGTCAACTCAGGCTTTGATCCTGAGTTTGTGGAGCCCGTGCACATGAATGTGTGACATCACTGGCGAACAGCCAATCATGACCCTTGCAACACAAAGCAAGTTTGATTTACTTCTCACGTGAGACCCAGCGAGATTCAAAACTAAAGGTTAAAGGTTTTGCTAAAGGTTAAGAGATTGAAGAATATGACAAATTTAAACGTCATATGAAAAATGGAGGACAAATAAAATAAATAATCTTGCTCTATCAGTGCAGTGACGTTAAACTTGTTAACTTAGTTTATACATTTGAAAATATATAGTGATAGAGACTCGAACATGTAAGGTCAGATTTTTTATTGTTTAAATAGTGCAATCTATTGATACTACATCTTATTTATATTACATAATCTGTATACATTAATAATTTAAAATGATTTATAATAACTCTTAAACTAGAATTGCTTCTGTGTAAAATATAAATAATTATAACAATAATATGAATCACAATAATTATATAAATCATAAAATGACTCAGTAATTATCATTAAAGCCAGACTTCTATTTTAGCATTAGTGATCTTTAATTTGGAGCAAGATAAACTGGAGTGACTGTGTAAGACATGTGTCACTTCTCTCACATCTGATTGGTCCAACTTCAGTTTGAGATCTCTAACCCAGAACATAACCTGCCCCAGAGCAGGTTAGTGTAAGTTACTATGGCAATGAATGCCGCTAAAAGCCAAGCCACTTACGTGGTACCCAAAACCCAGGATTGGTGCAAACTAACTTGAAACTTACATGGCTAGCTAGCTAATCTAGCTTTATGGTACAGGCCCCTGGTTTATATAATGATATAACTTTCCATATGTGACCCTGGACCACAAAACCAGTCTTAAGTCGCTGGGGTAGATTTCTAGCAATAGCCAAAAAATACATTGTATGGGTCAAGATTATAATTTTTTGTTTTATGCCAAAAATAATTAAGATATTGAGTAAAGATCATGTTCCATTAAGATATTTTGTGAATTTCCTACTGTAAATAAAAACAATTTTGATTACTAATATGCATTGCTAATAACTTCACTTGGACATATTTTAAAGCTGATTTTCTCAGTATTTAGATTCCAGATATTCAAATAGTTGTATCTCGGCCAAATTTTGCCCTATCCAAACATCAATTCAAAAAATTTACACTTAAGACTGGTTTTGTGGTCCAGGGTCACATATAAGATACATCAACAACACCATACATCAAAATTGTATAGCCTGTAATCCGGTATCAATGCTGTAATGCACTGATGTTAATCCTATTTAAAGTTCAGTATGTTTCAAACACACACATGCACGCACAATGTAGTACATGCTTGAGTCACAAGCATGAATCACAAATTAAATTAACACAATCATAAAGAAATTCACCAAGCCACCAACACAAAAAATAGAGTGAATTTTACACTTTATCCAGCTCTTTTTCTTGACGGTAAACCCCTGACTCATATTTTAATAGTGCTGACAAACTAACCACAATCACATGATCTGGCAAAAAATTTCTGAATGAAAAGCAATGCTATTAAATTACCTATTAGGCCATATCTTAATACAGTCATATATCACACAATCCATATTTAAGGAAATCAATTTATCTATGGCACTGGAAATATAAAAACACCCAGTAACATACTTTACCTGGCAGCTTGAATATATATAGTTCTGCCATCATTCTCTCAGCAGAAAAAAGTAGGGTGCTAAACCACAAAATGGGGAAAAATTAAGTTCTCTCAGGGTCTAACTTTTTTTTTAAGCCAGAAATGTTAAACATTCTACCCCGTGCACAAGCAACACTACGGAGCTTACTGAAATAAAACATATGTAGCTGCAGCTGTAACATTAAATGTCTGTATAACAAAACATACACAAATGTGTGACAGTATAAGAATATGCAGAATATTTCAGTGTAGTCACATTGCACTCTATAAAAGGCAACGTCTTATTCAATGTAAATGCCACTCAAAAGATCAAGTAGAACAATTGCAGCCACTGGGATTAATTTCCCAATATTTTGTTCTTGATTTATTCCTAATTAAATAATCCTAAGTGTTCAATCAAACCATTACCTTTCCTTACACATGGTCACTTCTGGTAAATTATTTGGCCAAAGGGATGGGTAGAATCCATATAATCATCACTTTGAAGTTCACCAACCAATTTGCAACAGCAGTTAATCATTCCTGAATCACATGACAATGCATTCACTATAAATTAACAGAAGAAAGTGCATTGAGTGTTCAAGTAGGATGTATAGTTCAACACATTTAGGGAAAGGAAATAAATGGTGGGCCACTGAACCAGCACTCAATGGGCAAAGAGAAGAGTGTGCCAACTGTAACAAGTTGAATTCTTACCTTTCATTATAAACAATCATACTATGCAAATATTGCCAAATGACAAAGCAAAAAGCACATGTGGTAAAACAATATCATTTAACCTCGTATCTCTTGATTGGCAGTATTGGTTTGCGTATTGTATGGATAGTTTTTGGAGGGATTTTACAAAGGAGTGGGAAGATGGAAGTGGTTTTGCAGTCTCATCTCTTTGAAACCCTTCTTGGGTCCCTGCCATTGCTAATGGTAACTGTGGGTTTGGGTGGAGCAGGGGGTCCTCCTGCAGTTACTGGGGGTGGTCCATTGCCTGTAACACGCCCATTTGGTCTTCCTGGAGCCCCAAAATTGGGTTCCCGAGGCACAGGTGCAGCACTGTTATTGGGAAATACTAGCACAGTACCATTACCTGTTGGACAAAGAGTTCAAGAACGTGACAGACTTAACATAAGAGACACTGTAATAATCGTTACAGCTGTTATTCTAGTTGCATAATTATGCAGACATTTATCAAAAGCAACTTACAGTATGCCAACGGTAGGTACAAAAAGCAGCGGGATCTAATTTCTAACCTTCGTTTGCAGATCAGATTCCAAACCATAAAGCTACGACTAATAAAATCATCATTGGTTACCTTCGTAGGACAGACTGCGAGAAGCACTAGCCATATTTGCTTACCTGTCTGCGCAGGAGTACCTGCATTTTGATTTGGTGGAGAATTTCCCCGCTGTTCTTTGCCCTATTGAGAGGATGAGAGATAAGACACCATTGTGTTGACTTTAGTCATAAACCAACACCTCTTGTTATGCAGTTTAATGGTTCAGTATTTGACTGTGCAGTAGAAGTCAAACCAAATGTTTGCTTCTGCATAAATTACTTCTACATTCCAATTTATTTGTTCCAAACAAAGACTTTGAAATGAAGTAGAATACAAAACAAGCAATATTATTCCATAATTACTGAAGCAAATTTAGGCTTGCAAATAACTAAAAGGAAGTACTCATTGAGGCATTACACTGGAGGTGCCATTTTGCATAAACAGGAAGACTGCACTCACCGTCTTGTTCTGCTGGTTAGCTTGTGCTAGCAGCTCTGGATTTGGTTCACTGAAATTAGGAACCTCAGAATACACCATACAGAACCTGTGAAAAAAAATAAAATATGGTTCTAATGACTTTGCATTGACATGTTTGCCTTTGGTAGAAGCGACTTGCATTCAAGGTGGTCATGTTATCAGTTAATTTATTCCCAGAGAATCAAGCCTGACCTTGGCATTGCTGGTACCATGCTCTACTGTTTGAGCTACAGAAACACTTACAAAATGTGATTCAAGGCTAGGTTTCTATATAACAAAAATGTTTTTGTGTGTGTGTGTGTGTGTATAGAGAGAATTTCATGTGATCAATTAGACAACGGCTGAAATGACCAGTGCTCTCACACCTTTTGCCTAGTACATCTGCAATGTTTATGATCATAACTACCATTAAATTTGAGTAAAAGCATAAAATCCAAACCTCTCTCTCACTACCGACCAGGGGTCTCAAATTATGCTCCTGGAGGGCCACTTAATGTCCTTTAAATTGGGTTGAAACTGAACATTGAAAGTCACTCTCCAAGAACAAGACTGAAAACACATGCTATTGACATTTCCATTAATTTCCCAGGCTTGGAAAGCAAGAATATTAAAACTGAGGGATTTTAAGGATTCCCATGACCATGGAAAACCCCAGATTTTGAAATATTTTTTGGCATTAACTGAACACGCCAAACAATTGCTTAAAGAAATCATGCAATTTATTGATTCATCATCTTTCACTAGATTTTGGAACCAACACAAGGGTTAATCACCATTTCAATTAATCTGTCAAGTGGACATGGTTATTGCCCAATGCTGATAAACCATAAAATGATGAACGTGGCAAATGATTAGATTGCACCTTATATATTGTGAGAGGCAATATTTAATACTCACTCTCCTATTTTCTGTAAGTCTCCTCCTCTTCCAGTGTACAGTGTGAGGCACCCCTTCCACATTGAAGCATACCTAGCCCGAAACACAAACATATCAAAGTTAAAACAAACATATCTGAACCATAGACTGATCTGAACGCACCATGGCCATAAGCCTTAATTCATATTAATTTATCCCCTGTACAGTTACCACTTACATCACTGTTATTGATGCTGAGCATTCTAGACCACTTTGAGTTTGACAATCCAGTAGCCACAAGGGTTTAAAGCAGCTTAGGTCTAAAAGAACTACACAGACAGACAGGTGGTGGTTCGTACCCTCTCGTGAGGCGGATGATGTCCCCGGGCTGGATGAGGCTGCCCAGCTCATCCCACACAGAGATGGCGATGCTGCCGCTCTTATCCGCCACCCTGCACGAGCGCACCTCGTGCCCGTCCTTTGTCTTCGTCACCCGACCTGCGCGTGCACAGCAAAGTTCAGTCAAATCTCAGCTTTAACAAAACTACTAAAAACACACAAATAATTGCGCTACACGGCAGACGCATGAAAACCCAAAGATACAAGAACAGAGCAACAGTGAGGTCGAGCGCGACGTTAGACATGTTAATCATGAACGTTAGCACGGAGGAATTAGCTACTCTCGTGCTAATAAACGGTCGCGAGGGGCACAGCTGTGAATCCACTTACCGATTTCCAAAACTATAAAGACGATATTAAGGTTTTTCGATCCGGGCTTTACATCTTTAATCAAGATCACAGCTTCGTTGGAGATATTCGACATTTCTGAGGGCTGAGGTGGAGGCTAGCACACCGGCTAGCGAAAACAGCACTGTGAGAGGACTTCTTGATCTAAAGCTAAATCTGTGCTATGAGTGGATTCTTATATTTGCCAAATAAACTTGGTTTACAAGACCCTTTTGTAAAGGCTGGTGTGTTCTAGCGTAACATTTGAGGCAGTTGGTTTTCACACTTCAACATCGAGCTAAAGGAAAGAAAGTAAAAGGGGAAATAATTTCCTCCTCCACTATTAAAACTACTCGTATGAAACACTCAATTCGTTTTCCAGACAGATATTTTAGACTTCATCCTTTCCTAAACCTAAAGAAAAAAAAGACTCCAAAACTTCGCCTCCAAGTCCGTCTTTGCTCAAAATGTCTAACAGCATCCAGATTGGTTTATACTGAGTCACGGTCTTTGTTAACCTACACTATCAGTACACGACGTCAAGTTAACAAATCGCTGTTAAAGTGGACGTTTCTTTACATAAACGTGCCGGTTATGTTGCGGGTTTGATTAAAAGCGTGTCAGTGAGTTCACTGCCAGTCAAACTGAACACTAACGCCTCTTCTTTTCACCTTCCACACGAAAATCATTCATCTGGTGTCTAAACGCCATTTAAAGGCAAAAGCGACGAGAGTCGATCTTAATCGGATGTCAGCCGAGATAACTTTAGCTGCCTAACTTTAATGTGCGTTATGAGCAGTTCGAAACTTCCTCATGGCCTTTACAATTTATATAATTATTGAATGTTTTCTACATGTGTAGCACAGCGAGCTTACTAAGAAAAATAATATATATACATATATTACAAAAAAATAAAAATCTCTATTTTCACAGCGCAATCTGTATCTCTCTCACTAACAAAGCGTCTAGTCTGCGCCAGACAGCGCGTGTTCTGTTCTTTAAATTCTTCCGGATGTACCATCTTACTATTCCGCGGGGGTGTTCAAAGATGTGTAAGTGCCGTTAAATACATAAATGCGATTTTAATATACGCACATTTGAGTGAACAGACATGACAAACGTTTCACTCTATATTATCCAGTATCATCAACATTGCACAGGAACGAAAGCTTTAGATTAAAGTTTTGGCTTGTACCGTGTTCTTTTTACATTGAGCTCAATCTGATTGGACACTGTGAAGAATGTGTCCACATGGATAGGAAATAACCACACACCATTTCCTTGTACGATTGTCGACGTTGTGTAATATGATTTGATTACACGTTCCAAAATATTTCCAGATGTGTTTGGGTTGCATCATAACCTCAGTGATCCAATAAACTGTTCGCAGTTACAAGGCGTTGTTTTGACAGTATTGCTGTATTCTAAGGGCTGGGTCCTATATGACCCCTGTATATCAGCGAAGTCAGTTGGTGTTAACATCAAGGAAATCTAAACAAATTTTTAAAGGCCACTGTAGATATGTGTAAAACTTCCGCCCTCACATTTAGTGTTGTGCTTTCCGAATTCAAGTGTGAAAACTTTACTGCTTTACTAGCTAGATTAAGATTGTCATGAATTTTCACACACACAGCTGAGATGTATGAATTCGATTTTAAGGGGTTCATCAGAAATAATTTCGCTCAGTTTCGCGTTCACACACTCGAAAATAAAGTTCGTCACGAACAGGATTCGAACCTGTGCGGGGAAACCCCATTGGATTTCGAGTCCAACGCCTTAACCTCTCGGCCACCGTGACACTGTTTTTATATTTACGAATTAAGATGAGATATTAAAGATATGTTTCGTGTTAATAATAGCCCTAAATAGTTAACCAACTATATATATTATTGACTTGAATAGCTCTCTTAAAATACGACTCTATGTACACATAGTTCCCATCTCGACTTGAAACGTTAGTAACGTTTAACGTTTCTATCTAAAAGCAAGCACCAACACATGGTCTTCAAATAAACTTTCCTGAGGCGATAATATTAAAGTAAAAGTAATTATTACGTAAATGTAATGAAATGCCGACGTACACTTGTTTTAAGCAAAGCTTTAACGTTAGAATCTGATTATTATTAACAATAATATATACTATTTCAAATCATAGTCTGATAAGTTTTTTTTTAATTATGTTTATACTTCGTTAAGAAACAACTACATTTAGTGTCATGGGTTTATGTCGGATATTTGTCAACAAGCAGACGGAAACTGGCGACGGTTGGCCACACGATGGAGACAACATCCATTCAATTTTGAAGGTTCAGTTACAGAAACTAGTTACAGTGGCCAAAGATATACTACTACTACTACTAATAATAATAATAATAACAATAATAGCAATACATATGGGTGTGGATCCCTTGTTTTTTACGTTCTAAGCATTTGAAAATGTCTTCTCTTTATGGCACCTCAGCTACAATATCCTCTATACCTCCTTACATAGACTATTTAACACAGTCAGTGGAAGTTGCCAGTACTTCAAAAAATCTCCTTCTACTTGGACAGATATACAGTATATGTAACCTGATCCCTCAGTCTACCTGGGAGCAAAAAAGATTTTAGACTGCTTGCCAAACACATATGGTTGAGGTAGAAAATGAAACCATGAAGTTTTCTGTCTAGACCGACAATTCATCTTACCTCACATACTCCACATTTACAAAAGAACAACAGGACTTGAGACACTCAAAATCTACCTTGCACACTTTTAAATTGCATTAATAAATGCATAAATGTTGTCTAGATAATTGTTTGTTGTTTTAAACAAAACCCACTAAACCCAAGTTGAAGTGACACCAGCATGCAGTACAGTGAAGAGGCCTGCAGGCAGCACAACTGTAGAGAACCCAGGTATTCCATACCTCAGCTAACCTGTGCAAACTATAGCCATCAATACATTCTCACCTTATCTTTTTCCAGACAGTGGGAAATGAACTGCTGAGAAGCCATCCATCAGAAACAGGAATGCACCTTCTTCACCTGGTATGTGTGTGTGTGTGTGTGTGTCACTGAATAGTTATGATTATAGGGGCCCGGCAATTTCAACCTATTGGCTGACACCAGCCTAAAAAGACGCTCAGGACAGTTGACAGTGCTGCGCATTGTCACAAAAGCTTATCAATTTCACATGTTTTTAAGCCTTGCCAATTTAAACATTCAAACTATTTTAAAGCATTCAAGCACAAAATGCGAAAGAACTCAACTGGGCTTGTGTGCCGTGTTCGTGTTATGTCTTAACACAATAACTAACTCTTCTTCGTGTTATGTCTTAAAGGTACAATTTGTAAGATATTTGCAGTAAATCTTGGTGCATGACGGAGATCTGTAAAGTTGCAAAGACTAAAGTCTCAAACCTGATGGCCTTTAAATTTATATAATTATTGCATGTTATCTACATGTGCAAGCTTACTAAGAAAGGTAATTTATATATATATATTCCCTTTCCCATCAGTTCACTACAGGAGGCCTTTGCTCATCCCCCAGCGTCATGTGAGATAGTGTTGGGCGATATGCTCATTTTTCAAATCATCATATCGTCAGCCCATGAGATTGACGATACACAACATCGTGCATGTGTGGAGCAAGAGAGAGATTCTTTGTTCTGATAAACTAACGTTAAATATAAAAATACTGTATTTAAAACAGCTAGTTCATATATAGTCGGACGCAACTGTCATATCACGCGTCCTGTGACAAGTCTGCACACGGAAGTTATCAGTCTAAAAAAGTTTTGTAAAGTCAGTAAACGGTGAAAATCAATAGTAGATTTCATTTAAAGTCCAGCAGTTTAACACTAATATTGAGCATAAAATAAATAAGTATTCAAAGCAGGTAAGTTGATATATTTGGAGTAAAGTTGAATTGAACTGATGCAGCAGTCATACAGCGCTCCGGACGGTGCGCCTCATGACAAGCGACGCACCACCACAGAAACAAGAATGAGATGCATTCAAACATAACTGTGGCATTAAACTCAGTTAGTGAGGGCTCGTTTAAAATATTGTACATATATAGGTCATTCAGTTTACTTGTTAAAGTGCAATGAAATACCTTCTATCTGCAGACGATGTACATTTGTTTGTGGATGGAGACTTTGTAACGGGCAAAACTATCTATTTTGCATGCATCACATTATAGTGCGGAGTGCATGAAAATAATAACAAGGCGGCAGAGCTCAAAACTCACTCTTAGTCAGCAGCGAGTGTTTGAAATAACTTGATCCGATGTGGATTATAATCTCTAAACAAGGCAGAAATATTTATAAGCGATGTAAAAGACTGTGCACGCTAAACATTAACGTTATCATAGTAAACATGGTAAATGCAACCACTTTTTTCACATCAGACGTCAGCTTCTTATTCTCTTTCACAATTTGTGTATTTATTTAGTAACATATTTTATCTGTCATAAGTCTCGTCTCGAGAGTTTAGCTCCGCGTAGCATATTTCATCAAAAAATAATAATGATTTTTGTTCGGGAGCTTTTATAAAAATAAAGAGTCTGCGCTGCGGATCATTTCAGAAAGCTAACAGCTATAACACCAGCATTAAAAACTTTTTAAAATAAGTTGCTCAAAACTCACTTTCAATCAGCAGCGAGTGTTTGAAATAACGCGATCCGATCTGATGTGGTTTATAATCACCATACAAGGCAGAAATATTTTAAAGGAGCGTTGCGTAGGTTCTGAAATTTCTAACCGTTACTGACACCAGTGGCCGTTAGAGGAACTGCAGCCAGTCTCATGCTCGTTCTCAGTGCGCACGCTCTTTTTTTTTTTAACTTACGAGGAGTGTCCGTGGGTGTCTGAATTGTGCTGGAGGCTGGTCGCTTCTTTCCATCAGCAGAGTTCATTTGAAAATACTATTGCCGCTGCTTACTATAATGGCTGGCGTGCCGTACGGTTGTAAGCCTAAGTAGACGAGAACGCGCATGACGTCACATTTTGTGAATTTTCGCCCCAATTCGGGCCCGACTCCTCCACACACAATTGAGCCTACAGGCTGATAGAGGCAACCGTGGTGGACAGTCGAGGTGTCATTATTTTTTACATCATGGTTGACTCATACATGTACAAATGAAAACTCTATCTTAAAGATTTTTTTTTAGTAAAAACCTCCACATAGCTCCTTTAAGCTATGTAAAAAACCATGCACGCTAAACATTAACGTTACCATAGTAAACATGATAATATGACCGCTTGAAGAAATCATACGTCAGGTTCTTATTCTCTATCACAGTCGTGTATTTATTTAGTAACTTATATTATCTGTCATAAATCTCGTCTCAAGAGTTATAGCTCCACGTTGCCTATCATAAAAATATAATAATGTTTTTGTTCGGGAGCTTTTATAAAAATAAAGATATTATCATTCTACTGTGACTACAAATAAACAGAAACGGACTCGACTATATTCATAAGCGTTAAAAATAAATAAATAAAATACAAATAAATTTATTTCTGTGTGATTTAATTTTGAGTCCTGATAAATTAATTAATTATGATCAATGTATCACTTATTCTATAGTAAAACATCAATGCTTTTGAATTTGAATATTTAACAAAGCATGCAAACAAACGGCCGCTTTTATCATGTTCGTGTGTTATCGCGCATGTTCCAGTGACTTATTTCTTATTAGTCTTCTGATAACGTCTCTTTATTGCTGAAATGTTTCGTGACGTTGTTCCTGAGAGGCGTGTAAAGGGCGTTTTAGTGATGCGCAGCGGAGCTTCAGGCTCGACTGTGGAAACCCTGCGCTATTCTGGCCTTTTGCTACTGGCCCGAGACTATTAGCCCCGCCCGGCCCATTTTAAGCCCTGGCTCGCACTGGTCCAACAGTGGAAATGCGGCTAGTGAGTGTTATAAGTTAAGTGATCAGTCTTTAAGAGAAGGACTACGTGAGATCCACTATGGATGATAAGTTCCCTCTCCCTCCTTGTTATTATTTTGTCTTTACTTTATTTGTAATGCCAAGAAAGAGTTAATCTCTTTCTTAAAGAGCGTGTTGCCATGTACCAGCCATTTAATGTGTGGGACACCTACTCCTCGTTTTCTATCTCTTTCATTTCATGGATTTAACGAGTTATCCGAGTCAAAGCGGACAACTTCAGTGAATACAGGCTCTAATCCTCCTGCGCTAGCGCGCACAGTATGTGTGTGTGTGAAATGCGGTGCTGAAGTGAAATAACTGGGCAGTTTGATAGCCGAATTATAATAAGCCGCCTAATAAAAATTAAAATAATAGTTATTATTATTATCTAATAAATTAATAGGAAAATGAGCCTAATATCATCTTGATTATCAACAGAGAAATCTGCTTATGTCGATATCTCTGACTATCGTCAATACACGATACTATCGTCTATCGGCACAACCCTAATGTGAAACACTTTTTATTAAGGATGGGAACATTTTATTTCTCTTCTTCTGGACTGATACACTGTAACACCTGCTGAATACCATTAAACAGCTTAAAAAAAGATCAAAGACAATTTTTTATATGAGTCCGACTGGATTCGTCTGAAAGAAGAAAGTCATATACACCTAGGATGAGTTGAGGGTGAGTAATTTATGGGCTAATTTTAATTTTTGGGTGAACTAACCCTTTAACTTATTTGAGCTAGTAATGAGGGCTGGTTTAGCTAGCTTACATTTGGTACAGTTACTGCACAAATAACACATATTTAGGTTCTGTACCTTTAAAGATTATGTGTATCTTTAGTCAGATGCATTTACATTGTGACTGTGTCTCAGATGCAATCAACTCAAACTGTTTACAAAAGGGTGACTCAAATGGCCCATGTATTTAGCCCATTAGGTGAGCATTAGGTCAATGCATCATGGGCTCTCCATGGGAGAGGTCCTATCAGGTCATCATGAGGTTACATTATTATTGGCTCTCCATGGGGTCTTGTATTATTTGTAGCACATTTGTTACCAGCTATAAAGGTCTGGTCTCACAGACAGTATTTTGGGTTAAGATTGTTTGAAGGATGACATGCTAACACCACTACAACTTTGGTCGAGCTTATATTTTACGTATTATAGAAATCTATTACAATGGCGAGCCAACCAAACTACTGCTCAGCCAAATACAGAAAAATAACAATAAATAAAAATAACAACCTGGACACCTATACACTTGAAAAACCTTAAACATATTTATTTGTGCTATTACACAATTTCAAACAGGGCCCACGGGTACGACCAGCACCAGGGCCCCGCAAACCCCAGCTACAACTCATATATATGGCAGCAGTTTTTATTTTCACAGGTCTGATGTCTGAGTATAGAGTTTTTACCACTGTATCATCTAAATAATGTTAGTGTTTAGCAGAATATGAAGTTATTAGATCAGTAGTATGGAATGTTTGACTACAAAAATACTTCTGCTTCACTGTACGTTTGTATTCATCAGGCTGTGTATGAGTGCCCTTGCCTTGCACTATAGCAGTAATTGGAGAGTTGTTGGCAGCGGGCAAGGTTGCCATGGAGATGGCAGTCAATTGTGCTGGCTTTTCCCCAGACATTTTGTAAACACGCTTCCTTCCCACTGTGCCAAGCACTGCTGTCAGTCCTCATAGACAACTACTTATTCAAGCCTTGAGACGGAGTGCTGCTAAATATTTTAATAAAAGTTATAAAAAAACAAAAACATAACTTTGTCAACACCTCTTGTCTTTTGTAGTTGTCTGTTTCATACCATACAAAACGAACTGTGGTGGTACAATTGTGCAGTAATTATGTTCCATGTTGTAACCAAATTTTTTTTTTCAAAGTACTGTCTCCAAAAACCATAATAATAATGATAGTACTTTTTTGTTTGCAATTTAATACTACATTTTATGTACACTGACAGAAGGGAGTGTGGACTCCAGCATAACAAAGGACAGATTGGTACACATTGCCTCTCCTACACACAAAGAGTGAGAGTTCCGGCATTTCAGTTCAGTCAATTCCATGCTATTCACAGGCTCCCACAGAAAAGTATAGCTATTTTGGTGTATCATTGTGGTCACAGTGGTCTGAACTGCTGTACCATTCTCAGGGCTTTTAAACAGAATCTATTTGAAATGGAATCTAAAAGGAATTTCCTCCTACAAGAATGTGCTTAATTTCTGAATTTAACACAATATGTTATAGTTACATTATATTAGGGATTAATTCAGGGCAATATGTTATTTTAGCAGACATGCTAACATTAAACAAGCTTGGGAACAATATAACAGTGACACAAGGGAGTAACTACGCTTCCCAAAGTCTCAGAAGTGGATTGAAGTCAGAGGAGTAGAAACACAGCTATATCTAAGAAGGTAGCTCAACAGTAGCTGCAGTCGACAGCGGAGACACGGACGCTTCTTCTGCAGGTCTCGCATCTTTCTCCTCAGCCTTTTCCTCCTTCCCGTTTTCTTCATTACCATCAGTGTCATCATCTTCGTTAGCCACTTCTTCTTCAGCCAGGGTTGCAGATGGACCGTTCTCGAGATCTCCACCCTCATCTGTGATGAACACCTCTCCATCCCCGCTGCCCGGGGTGGAAGGGCTGCGAAGGTCATCTCCATTTGTTTTCTCACCTGAGGAGTGTAACTCAGCCAGGGGCAGCTCACCATCAGGTCCCCCAATGTTGGGAACTTCCACCGGGCTGAGGTTCCTCGGTGAGCTCCCAGGCTGCTGGGAGGAGTCAGCATCTCCATTTCGTACCTTCTTTACATTGAAGGTCATTGGAGAGACATGGAAGGATGAGCTCTTGGAAGAGGGGCTCTTTGGATGGTTGGGGATGAAGCTTTTCCTGATCTTCTCGCGCTGTTCTGGAGGCACGATCTTGTTGATCTTCTTCTCGATGCTGCTTCGTGAGAAGGCCTTTTTTAGACTATCCACCTTCTTCAGACTGGAGCGCTTGAACTTGTCAGCACGAGAACGCTCCAGATGTTCGCTTCCCAAGCCTGGGAAGCTCTCTTCATGCAGATCTAATGAATCGTCACCACCCTCTGCCAGAGGACTCGTTGCACCTTTTTCCTCGTCGTCATCGGAGGTGAGGCTGATGGTCTGCAGGCCTTCTTCTTGAGAACGGTTTAAATCAGTGAGCGGAGTTGGTGCAGATGGACCGATCTCATCTTGAGAGGTGGAGGTCAGGCCATCTTTAGTAAGCAGAGTGGAGGGGATTTCACTGTCCTCCTGAAATTAGAGAAAAAGAAAATGCATTTAAGAATGACTGAACGGTTCAGTGTGTAAAGATCTGCCTTAAAGATTACAGTGCAGATAATTTGTTACAGTACAATTCTAATATAACCTGTATTTAAACGTGTTATAAACGTGATTATTTTAGCCGATAACATTGCATTGCAGTTTATCAGTTTATGCATTTTGTGGGAATCGAACCCACAACCTTGGGTTCCCTATGCTAACAACATACTAAACTGTAAAGATTAGTTTCAGGTTCACACACTACTTTTGTATTAATAAACAAAACAAATAGATGAGTCAGTTTGTCTTTTTTTTTTTTTTTGAATTGTGCAATCTACTGAAAAACCAGTTTGTTGCAGAGCAAGCTATACCCAAGGCATGTGGAGGCATTGTGTTGGAGTTACTCAAAAAAAATAATAAAAAGGATTGATGGCAAGAGGTTGAGGTATACTGGTCCTGCCAAATTCCTTTTAAAAAGCTATGATTTATAACTTGCATGTATTTCACTGAGCAATCTAAATCAAGATTTTTGGGTATACTGCATAGCTCAATATATGTTGAATGCAATCATTCTTGTTCCTTTCTTCTTTGTCTGTTTCTTTACCTTGATTAGGCATGGACACGGAATATAAATTATGTTTACCTTATGCATGATTAAATATGTACTCAATCATTTAATCACTGAAATAAAAAAAAAACATCAGATATGCCACACCCTTTCAAATCTCTCTCTCTCACACACACACAGTGGAATATTCTCTTCCACAAACAAATCAAATCAAGTCAAATTCCTTTTAAAAATATTTTATTTAAAAATGACATGCATATGCAAAACAAGGCAAACTTAAATCATATTTCACAAACAAAAATGTATTTTGTGAAGTCAAGTCAAGATTTTTGGGTGTACTGCATGGTGTGAATGAAATCTTTATCCATTTATTGCTTATATTTGTTTGATTATGTGTGTATATAAATAAATATATACAAATGCTATCTTTTGCATAATCAAATAACCATTAAATCACTGAAATAAATCAACAGCAAAAAGATCACTAAATATGCCACACCCTTTCAAATGTCTCTCTGACACACAGACAGCAGAATATTCTCTTGACGCTGCTCTTCCCTCACACACGCAGACCCCTGACACACACCTCAGACACGGCTGCTGAGGTTTACAGGGGTTATGCTTCACGCTTAAGGAGTAAATTGAAGATCTGACCCTCAGGGAAGGGCGGATTAGCAGCACGAGTGGAGCTTTTGCACGCTCACCTGCTCCCTCTATAAGGGCACTAAGCACACAATTCAGAGCATGTACCATTTTCTCCAAGCTCTAAACATCTAAATGACAGATTTGTTACTGTATGCCAGTACTTCAACATGAAACTGCAAGCAGAAGTATATTCTGAAAATTGTGGCGTATTAGATGTTCAGATGCTCCTGTCTCTGGAAAATTTGTATTTTTCAAGTCAAGACATTTTCTACTCTATAAATCGCTTATTTCAGTTTTTTTAGATGTGCTTAGAATTAAGCTCACTCATTATATATATATATATATATATATATATATATATATATATAATAGCAAGTATCGCCCTGAGGGCAGAGATCCAGTCCAAACCAGTGTTGACTCTGGGCTAACCAGTTTCTTCATGAGCAAATGTTCAGAGTAACACCCCTCAAGTTCACGAGCTACATGGAAACCAAAGCTGGGAGTTGGCTGTGTGTTCAGTTACTTCTATAAAAGTATCAGCTTTTAATTTGTGATAACCTGGTAACGGCTATATTTGTATTCCATTTCATAATTAATAATAGAGTGAAACTCAGGCAACACATTTATATTCTGTTATCAGTGTTATATTTTAAATAACTGAAGTAGGAGATGTTAAATAAAAAAAAAATAAAAAAGGTTAACTCCGTAAAATTATTTCCTGTTGAAATATGTTGATTCATCTCAAATCTAATTAGTTTGTGTCTTGAGGTCCTTGTCAGATATAAAGAGCACATATGAAATACACAAATTTCTCTCATATTTCACACAGTAGTAGACTGACCCCAATCTGAATGCTTTATTAAAAGTGTCTCAACAGTACAAATTTTATAATCTATATAATGATGCATATTTTAAATGGTAATGACATCATTCAAGTTGACATTTTTATTTTCTCTATTCACATTTTGAACCAAAGAAGGGAGTCTCCGTTTTGTTAGTTTCACTCTTCATTTGTCATTTGCATGCTTAGTTAAAGTTGCTCCAGTTTTTCTGATCCTGCTGTGTATCAACATTTCTTAAACATTTGTTTCTCAGCCCTGTCTCTTGTAACACAGTGATAAATCAAGACATTTGCCATTCAGATTTTGACCTTTATCTAAATACACAATGGACAGAGGAAGAGAAAGAGGAGGGGACTGAAGGATAGAGAGAGGGAGAACTTTTGAAAACATTGTGTCACATGCCGATACCTCTGGTGTAGTGTGTAATGGGAGCCTGGATAATTAATGCGCCCCGCTGGAGGCCTCCAGACCTTTTGGAGTGGAAACATCGAAAGAGATGAGAAATGGTGTGTATGTGTGTGTCTCTCTCAATCAGGCTCGTAGGATCTGAACAGACAACACGAGCAGCAGAAAGCACAGGAAAGAAGCAGAGAATAGACAAGTATTTGAACAATAGAGGACAGGACTATTAAAAAGAAAAGACTCAAAAGGAGGATGTGTCACTGCTGAATGTTAGCAGTAGTTTATTTGTTCTCGCTAAGGGAAAGTGTGGTTTTGAGACAGACATGAATATGCCAGAAGCTGCTCTCAAAGTCTGTCACAGAATAATCAAAAAGGAGAACCATAATCGGATAATATAAAAATATAAACACTAAAATAACATGCAGTTGTATTTAAGAATTATTTACATACTGTTATAGGTTTGATCATTTTAAACAAGTTATTTTTAAGGTTTATGTTTATTTCAGTTTTAATTTTTCAAATTTGCAATTCAAATAATTTGTTTTCATCTAATAATTATATTTTATGTTTCAGTTTTATTTCAATTAGCAAAATACGAATGTGTGTTCAACATTTATGAAATACTAAAAATATATAATACAAACAATCCCTCAATATTACAATACTATTCTGCCTTGTAAAAAAAAAAAAAACACTGATACAAAACAACAAAAGCACAGTAAACTGTCTTTGCATTTTTTCTTCTCATCCAGGGAAAATTATTCTGCAACTGTTCATTCTAATGCAAATCTGACTCAGAAAAAGTCTACACCATCTGCATATGTTTTGTTTGTCAGTAAATGGATGTCTAACTAAAATAAGGACTAAATTGGATGTCTATGGATGCCATATTCTCTGTCAGATTAGTTATGTAACACATTTTTAAGACATAAAACACATGACATACAGCTCACATGTGACGCCCCATCAGCTTTGGCAGGCTTTTGCATAAAAAAATAATAAAAAAAGGCAGGCAAATATGTGTTCGCTCATCCGTTACCTGTTTGATGTGTGGAAGAAGTTCAGGGAATCTTTGGACTTGCTCCAGATGGAGAGAATAAGTGGAAATCAACAGCCAACTGGCTTGAACACACAGTTCAGTGAGATGCCGGGCAAAGCAATGTGCTATCAAAGCCTCCGCTCTGCAGCGCTGTGGTGAAAACTAAGGGAAAGTAATATTTAAAGGGCCATCTGTGGACTCTCAACTAACTGAATTCGGCATAGCAGAGGTTTCCTGCCCTGCACAACTAAAGAGTATTTATTTATTTTTTATTTTTTTGATGAGAGGTGTACCTGTCTAAAGGAGGGGTCTGATTCCATCTCCTTCTCTCTCAGGTTTATATTAAAAAAGCTTCATTGTCTCTGTCTGGCTGCTTGAATTAATCACATGATTAGTCATGCTCCCTGAAGTATCATTTTTCTAATTAGACTGTATTTATTTGAGTGAGTCCAATAATACCTGCAGAATGAGTGTGTCTGGATCATTTCAGCTTCACAGGGCTTGACTTTTCAGATCTCCACCTTGACGTATTTCTCTTTTAAATGGTAGGTTTGGGTGGGGCATATCAAATGGCTTGTCGGTTTGAACAAATAGCCAATAGGCTTTAATTATAATAAGCAGGGAACCTTTGCTACTTGTTAGTCAGTTGCATTCTCAATCCTCAAAACATTTGATTGGACAAACATCTATGCTGTTCAAAATGAATCATAGTGCTCTTAACCTTGATATTTCGCAAACGTTACTGAGCCGTGTGCTGGAGGTATCATGGCTATAGGAGGCAGGAAAGTGTGTTTAGCAGGATTATACGAGCACATTTCTTCTGAAATTCCAAATCAGCTCTGTCAGACATTAGGGGTTTTTATTTATCCTTGAAAATATGAGTATAAAAAAGGAATAAAAGTAGGCTATAGTCATCTTCAGTTAGAGTTTGTAGGCTGTATATTGTCAGTGGAGTGATATGAGAGATATGAAGCTACTACAAGAGTTGGAGGTTGCTAGAGCAACAGTCAAATATTTGGATGTCATTATACAAAAATATTTGACTGCAGAATGCTGCATTTGGCCAATAAGAATCAAGTATTCCAAAGCATTGTATAAAACAAACAGCTGTATGTTAGCACAATGGTAAAGGGAGGAGTCAAGTTGTCAAACCAGAAATCCAGCACATTGAGCTGAAACATGCCTGAGCAGAGAAGATCTCTCTCTCTCTCTCTCTCTCTCTCTCTCTCTCTCTCTCTCTCTCTCAAATTTCAGTTTGTTTTCCATTGTTCTCATCCAGTTCATTCTATCTCTTCTGTTCCTCTGCTATTTCCTCCACCATCACAATCTATCCCCTGACCTTGAAGTAGTCATGATTTGTTTTCTTTCTTTCTTTCTTTCTTTCTTTCTTGAATCTTTGTTGGTTGAGGGTGGAGCTCAGGGAACAGCATAGGAATGAAAATGAAAGGACTTCAACCGAGCTTAAAAATATGCAGGAATTCATAAAATATTGTAATTGCGATCTGAATCAGGACACAATAAGCAAACATATTTCTCTCACTGTCAAAATCAGTGATGAGATCAGAACAACACTCAAATTCACATGAATGCTCTTTGTCGTTGAGAAAACTGAACTATGAGCATGCACTGTTCGGGGAAGTCGTGGCCTAATGGTTAGAGAGTCGGACTCCCAATCGAAAGGTTGTGAGTTCGAGTCCTGGGCCGGCAGGAATTGTGGGTGGGGGGAGAGCATGTACAGTTCTCTCTCCACCCTCAATACCATGACTTAGGTGCCCTTGAGCAAGGCATCGAACCCCCAACTGCTCCCTGGGTGCCGCAGCATAAATGGCTGCCCACTGCTCTGGGTGTGTGCTCACAGTGTGTGTGTGTGTGTGTGTTCACTGCTCTGTGTGTGTGCATTTCGGATGGGTTAAATGCAGAGCACAAATTCTGAGTATGGGTCACCATACTTGGCTGAATGTCACTTCACTCACTGCATGAAATGGATACAAATCTTTAAGGAAGTCATGCTTTTGACTGATGAAAGAATGTGTTTTGTTATATAATAACCCGATGTAATTGTGCAGAATTATCAGACTGACTTTGTTTTGATAATCAGAATCTGCGCCGTCGTTATAAAAAGCTTTTCCCCGTAACGGGAAGGCCTGTAAACAATGGATATCGGGTTGTTGTTTTTTACTTCTTCTTCCCTGAAAGATTGTCACTTTCCCACAATTCACATTTGCATGTGAATATATTTGTTTTTACCTTTCATTGAATATCCTGATCTTGAGGATTAAACATTTACTTTATGCGAAAATGCACAGTTAAACACATGCTGATGGACTGACTGGCCAATCATACGTGGCATTATTTGGATCTCAGCAGAATTACATCATCTTAATGAAGGCGTTCCATGGCATCTCTGGGCCAAAATAAACCTTATTTAACAGGATTAGAACTAATAAGTGGAATCGGAGCGACTACAAAGGTGTAAAAAATGACAGTTATCAGATGTTTTTGTGAACGCCCACTGCAGAAACATCTCGTTCCTTCAAAACGTTCCAACAAAACGTTCCTTCCTTCAAAAACATAAAAGCAATAAAATATGTTTTATGACTATCCGTAAAAGCCTCATGTTTGCCATCAGTCATACAGCTTGCCAAATTTCGCAAGTCATGGTGAAGACGTTAAAGATGCATGTTATAAGTATAGAAAGCACAGTCTGCTAGGCTTCATGGAAAACATGCATTCATAAACCAATCTAGATTAGAAAAAACAGCATAAACTATGAGCAGTTGTCTAGATTATTGTTGTGAACATAATTAATGATCTTTGCACAAGCACTGGCAACCACAAACACAGGCCAGAGTTACTGCACCGAAGAGCCTCAGCACGTAGAACCCATTTTTCAAGAATCAACACTGATGTATTTTTGAGAACACAGAAAGAGCAGTGATGCATTAAACATAAACAAATAGAGGCCTACATGGGCAGTGATTACTGTAGATCATTAGTGCTAGTTAAGGGAAACTAGGCAGTTGACCAGACTGTCTCTCTCCCACACACATGCATTTTCAGTGCCAAACTCAGTGTGTTTACTGCATTTTTTTCTTTCTTTTGGAGGACTCTTGTGTGTTCAAACCACACCTTCCATCTCCAAATGCCTTTGCACAGTGCACAGAAAGTTTATAATTACCACACAGGCGGGTAAGCATCGTCAGATGCCAAAAATGACACAAAACAAGCAAATGCGCAACCAAAGAGCAATAGCACTCTTCCAAAACAAACTCCTGTGAGAGAATAGATTTGAGATGGCTCTCCCTTGTGTTTGCATTCTGTGTTTACTTTCAATAGACTGTTGTTCCATAGAACAATACACCATTGTTTTAATGGCCTATATCATATAAGGACATGCACATCACTTTCCAGGAAATCAAAAGAGCCAGTGAATTAAAGTAACATTCCACTATTTTTGAAAATAGGCTCATTTTCCAACCCTCCTAGAGTTGAGTTTTACCATTTTCTAATCCAGATCATTGAATCTGATTAGACTGTCAGCATTTCGCAAAAAAATGACCAAAGAATTTTGATATTTCTCCCATTTAAAACTCGACTCTTCTGTAGTTACATCGTGTACTACAACCGATGGAAAATGAAAAGTAGCGATTTTCTAGGCGCTGCATAATATCATTGCCTTCGGCACCTGTGGTATGGCAGAACACTTCCTTGATTATTACGCCAGAATGAAATTATAGTTCCTAGCAATATTGTCCTAGAAAATCGCTACTTTTCATTTTCCATTGGTCTTAGTTCACAATGTAACTACAGAAGAGTCGAGGTTTAAATGGGAGAAATATCGAAACTTTTTGGTCATTTTTAGCAAGATGCTGACAGTCTAATCAGATTCAATGATCTAGGCTAAGCTACAGCTAAAGATCTAACACTACACCCGGAGATCCACTGAATGGATTCGAAAATTGGTCAAACACAACTCTAGGGGAGTTGGAAAATTAGCCTATTTTCAAAAATAGTGGAGTGTTCCTTTATATTTCATTGGCATGTCAATATAGCACTGACGTGCAAATTTTTTTAAAACATCACCTGCAGCTACAATGCCAAAGATGTCAATGTACCAACACAAGAAGGGAAAGTACATACCTGTGCTGTTCTGTCACTCCTTGAGGCACTTGGGAAAGTGCATTTCAACCAAAATATTGTATAAGAACTAAAGCAACAATAATAAATAATAAAAGATTAACTGTGAAATAAAGTTGAAAAAAAAAGTCTCATTGTGAGATACAAATTCACAATTAGAGGAAACAAAGTTGCATTACATGAAACAAAAAAGCAATTGCAATTATGAGAAAAAGAAGTCACATTTACACTTTTTTAATATTTATTTGTACTCTGAGGTGGAAACTTGGTTCCTTTCCATTCCTGACAATTTGTAATAGCACACACACACACACACACACACACACACACACACACACACACACACACACACACACACACACACACACACACACACACACACACACACACACACACCCCTTCCTGAGACTTACTAATTGTGTGTGTGTACTCTATTGCAAACATATGCATATAAACACTGTTCAGTGGGATTTTGAATGTTTTTTCAAAGTAGTCTACGCTCACAAATCTGTATTTATTTGATTAAAATACAGTAAATATAGTGAAATATATTAGTGAAATATATATGTTATTATTATTATTATTATTGTATATTTTGAATGTAACGTTGTAATGCTAAATATTTTATTCAAACTGTGATACATTTTAGGATCTTTAGATCTTTTGTTACATTTTTTAATGTCTTAACTGCGATTTTCCATCAATTTAATGTGTCCCTGCTAAAAAATTAATTCATTATTCATTAATTTCTTAAAAAGAGTGGATTTCAGAAGATTTACAATACACAGCAGGATTGCTAGTGTGTGTATAGCAAAGCTTTTCTTTTCATCTTGCAGCACACATTCCCAAATTAGATATTACTATCTCCTGCAGCAAACAATCTGCAAGCCTGCACTCATGCCAAAGGGTTTTAACAGGCTGCATATGGGCTGATTATCACTTTAGAAAATCACCTGCTGCTAGATCTCAAAGGGAACGGTTAAGACTTGGGATCAGCCATTAGCTGCGCTGTTCAGCCCCATGGCCTTCCTCTCTGACAGCTGGATTAGTCAAGAGTCATCGCCCCGATAATCAACTCTCTCTACTATGATGGAGTGCTTTTAATAAAACACTTTATTAAACACAATTTCCTGAAAAAGTCAATCATTTTGAATTAGCATGCTTAAGTTGAGTCATAGAAACTGTTAACCTCAGCCTGTTACCTTGATGAAGAAACAAGAAAATAAAGTTATCTTCTTATGGGAAATTAATCCACTTGAGACATGCCTTCATGAATGATCAGGCATTGACATGAGGTATTAGGATATGAGTCTCAAAGGAGCTAGATAAAAGTCTGTGTTTTCATATCTATTGATGCTCGCTTTGACATTTAGCTCTTAACATTTGCCTCAGGAAAACTGATTCCCAGAAATCATTTTGAAAAGCAGAAATAACACCCCAAAGAAATGCCTCTACCTGCTTCTACAAGTCAAAGATCACTGTCCCAGCGTGTAAAGCTGCATGTGGCTTACTCCAGGGCAATCAGATAAGAATACACTTCTAAAAGCATGAGACCGACGCAGCTGCTTAAATCAACACGACGCACCCTTCACATTAACCAACCGGCATAAAGTATAATAGCATCTCCCGAATGTGTAAAATGACATCGCCTAAACATACAAAACACCTCACCTAAGATTAGTGCAAACTAAAGCATAGGTCACAAAGCTGGTTTAGCCAGAAGACCTGACTTTACAATCTCAGTTGGTTTTATGTTTATTTGTTAGGAGGGGCTTTTAATCAAATGAGCCTATTGTAAACACAGTAATCTTTAAGCTATATGGTAAGGAATTATGAAAAATGTGAGAGCCATAGAAACTCTTGTTTACTGTACATGCATTCTGCTTGAATACACGTTCTTAGACACACACACATATTAACATTCGACTGCAATTCGCCCAAACCTTTCATCCCAGCTGCTGTCAAATGAAGAAATCCCACGTACTTTAGTTTTATTCAAGATACATGTCCTGTCAAACATCACTTAAATTCCTTAAAAACACAATTAATGGAACTTTTCCTGCTGTTATTTTGTGCATAATTTAAAATTGTTGCATTAAAGACAGAATTACAGACTACTGTTCGCTATAGTTAAGTTTTAAGCATTTTTAAGCATTTCAGTTTTCTCAGGTCTATTGAAAAACCTAATTCAGACATATTTCTCATATGTATGTATATCTTTCTGTAATTTCTTTCTATTTGAATATATTCTAAACTGTAAATAAATAAATAACATTTATTCCTGGGTTGGCAAAACTGATTTTTCAGCAGCCATTACTCCAGTCATCAGTGTCACGTGATCCTTCTGAAATCATTATAATATACTGATTTGCTGCTTAAGAAACATTTCTTATTATTATCATTGTTGAAGACAGTTGTGCTGCTTCATATTTTTGTGGAAACCCTGTTACACCACCATTTAAATGTTTTATAGTTCTTTATGGTCTATTCTTTAGAAATACCAAGTTTAGAATAGAGAGAGAGAGAGAGAATACCATTCACAATATTCATATTGAATTACCATGTTTAAGTCCAAGAATCTCCACATATTTACATAATTTTTGACACATATTTTTGTTATGAGGTTTGTCAGGTGTTAAGAACTTCATTCAGACATATATTTAGATTTGTTCATCTTCAGAGCATTAAAGGCTCCTCAACAGTAGAAAGATCTCATTCTTCTCACCTGAAAGATGAGCACTTTAAAGTGGTTCCTCTTGAGCAGATGGGCGTGGTTGGCCTCCAGACGCTTCACCTGGCTGCTCTGTCTATCCAGGCGCTCCCTCACCTCCTTCACATTGATGCCAGTTTTGCGCGAGCGCTCCAGCAGCTTGCCCACGCTGTTGGCGGTGGACATGTGGTTCTTGGTGAGCCGGGTCACATCACCCTGCACCATCCTCACCGCCCCCTCCAGCTCGGCCTGCTTCTTCTCCATCTTCTGCTGGTTCTCCTGCACAGACTCGATCATCACCACCAGCTTGTCGAGCAGAGCCATCACCGTGATGGCGCTGACCTGGCCGCCAGGGGCTGTGGGGCTGGTCGGGGACTTGGAGCCCAGGCGGGAAAGGGTGTGGACGGGGGAAGAGGGCATCGAGCCAGGACTGAAGCTGGGAATGAGGAGATCCTGAGCATCCTGAGCATCTGGAGCTGGTGGTGTCGGGGTGCTTTCCTCCCTGGGTAAGTTTGCTGTGCTTCGCTCGGCGTGAGAGGAGTCTTCACCCATTCTGGAGTCAACGCTGGTGGTTTTGAATGACAGGGTCAGAA
Source organism: Carassius carassius (assembly GCF_963082965.1). NCBI lineage: Eukaryota > Metazoa > Chordata > Actinopteri > Cypriniformes > Cyprinidae > Carassius > Carassius carassius. The sequence continues at coordinate 16,125,765 of NC_081773.1, read as the reverse complement.
TGAGGATTGACTCTCACAGACACTCTCCTGCCTTCTGCTCCTCTCTAAAAACAACATGCCCAACACTCCACTTAAAAACTCCCCACACACCCAGGGGAGGGGCCTGGTTGCCGAGGTATTTAGCCCAGCCCATCAGAGTAATGTGAGTAAAGAGTGTCAGTGTGAAAGTGTGCCACCGCATTTTTCCCTGAATGCAATTTTAGTATTGTCTGATCAGCTTGCAATCAGTCATGGGTTTGATAATGTTTATTTGTCATATGTATGAGCTGTCCCCATAAGACATATTTTGACAACACCAGCAACAGTTTGTGTGAAGGAATGGGGGGTGTATCAGTGTCAGTGTGAATGCACCTGAATGTCTCTTCATTTCCTCATGAATCTCTGCTGGTGTTTCTCTTCTCCGCAGTCTGGCAGACTGGGGACATAGGGAAATCAGTGTTTGAAAAGTTAACTCAGCTCATCTGTTCCAGTGGCACCATGCAAGACTCAAACACCACACACACACACCCACGCACGCACGCACACACACACACACACACACACACACACACACACACACACACACACACACACACACACACACACACACACACACACACACACACACACACACACACACACACACACACACAGAGACTGCACACTGAATGCTAGGTTTAAAGGATATCTCTACCAAAAATTTAATTTCAGTCATCATTTGCTCTCAAGAAAAACTCATATTGTTTCAAAACTATATGACACAAAACGAGATGTTTTGAAGGATGTTTATGCTGCAATTTTACATAAACTGAAACTGGATGGAGACCAGAGGCTGTCAAGCTCTATAGTCTTCATTTGCTTTTATCATATGGAAAAGAGCAGCTTAGTCATTACAGTTAACTAAAACTAAAACCATAAACTTTACAAATAATAATAGTAAAATAAAATGTAACTGAAATAAAATATGAAAAAATTATTTTATTTCAGCAACATTCATTATTTTCATTCAGTTAAACTTGATGTATACGAAAATTACTAAAACTACAACTGAAATAAAAATGATCTAAAACTAATAATTATAATAAAAAATACTATATCTATGATAAAATAACGCTGGCTTTTATAATACCTTTAATGCTAACTGTACAGGATGGAAGTACTATAAATAAATATAATCCAGCAGACAGCTCACAGTAATCAGAATCATAAATTGTGCATTAGGGTAAATTACTACATTTGTGTCTTATGATGTATTCTAGGTTTTAAACCCATGTCAGACTTAGAATGTTTACAATGTATTGAATCTTGCTCTATAGTCTGAATGAACAAAGAGAAGGAGAAGGAAAGACACTAACTCACTCATAGATCTGTGACCAAGAAAGTAAACACTGTGCAATAAACGCCTCACCTAGAAATCTGGTGTGGTGCTCTTATCAAAGATAAATACGCCACATTTTTTCTGTTTCGACCAGAGGTCATTTTCTGAATAATGGGAATCAATGGTGATAGAATAACATACATAACTTAGATATCTTTTTGGGCTGTAAGTATCTAACATAAAATAAACGTTATCTCCAACATCCGTTCATTTCCTGAGACTGAGGCGAATGCCTCCCTGCACGTACAAAGAGCCCCCCCCCCACACACACTTTTTAACAAACCCATTAAAAAACCTTTCTTATTTAAGCTTAATTAAGCTCAAAACTGAAGTTGAGCCACTTATATCACATGGGCTGTTTTACTGATGTCCTTACTATGTTTCTGGACCTGGGAACATTACAGTTACACTGGTGTCTATGGAGGCTCAGAGCGCGTTTTCACATTTCATCAAAAATATCTTAATTTATGTTGTGAAGATGAACAAAGGTCTTACAGGTCTTACGACATGAGGGTGAGTAATTAATGATATCATTTTTATTTTGGGGTGAACTAACCCTTTAAACTATTCCAGAATCAGCCATTACATAGTGCAGTGAGGCCTGACCTCTGCAGGTAGAAGGTACTCACTGCACTTGTAGAACTTATATTAGAAAGAATAAAATAAAATAAAATAAAATAAAATAAAATAAAATAAAATAAAATAATCAACATATTCACTACCTTGGAGTTTAGGACTGGTATTTTAAAAACCCTGTCAGGAGCACAAAAGCTTTTATGTGCAAAACATGAAAGCAGACAAAAATTTTACATGTTATGATAGGTAAAATTGTTACATTTTTGGACCATATGTGACAATGTTTCAGTAGCCTATGAATGCAGTTCTGCAGTTGGATAATGAAAGCATCTCGGTAATGTGTAGTTTCCTCTCAGCTGTGTTAAAACATCCTGTTGTTGATTCTATTTAATGAGAGTCTGTAGATCGTCATCTTATTAGTTTAATATTATTGGTGACTGTTATTGAGATGTCACGTTGCATGATTTGTGTTTCAGCTTCATGGGAAAATTCCCGAGTATGCAAAGACATCTCACTGCAAAACACACTAAAGTTATGCATGTGTATAATTGCTACCTTTGTTTGAAACTTGGATGGCTTCGCTGGTAACAGGTTCTTCAATATGGCTGCTGGGTGAATTTAAATTGTTCGGTGCCTGGCGAGAGATTTATGACGCTGCATCACAGTAATAAGTACGAAAAAGACTTCAGCCTTCATTAGCCGAATGATAGCAGACAGATTTATTTTTCTTGCCTCTGGGACATTTTGACCAGTGATGAAAAAAGCAATAGACGGTAAAGACATTTGAGAGATAATTTGAAAATTTTCCCACAGATCTAGACGGCCCTGAAGAACAGAATTTTTCAAAGCCCTCCCAATCACCCACATTAAATGCCATTCCCTTGCTTTTTTATTATTTTTTTATTTATTGTTTTTTATATATTTATTCATTTTTGTAAAGATTTTCAAGAATGCAACAAGAGTCAAAAATTGTTTTCTTAGTTTTTTTATATGTAGCCTATATTTTAAAGCAGTGCTTCCCAAACGGCTACAGTTTATAAATGGATCACTGTTAAATGTCCACTGCGTGCTAAATGACATCCAGTCTTAAGTTAAAAGGAATACATTTCTGATTTGGTTCAAAACCTTGCAATGGTTCTCACTGAGACTGAGATACAATAAAACAGATAAGTGATGTCTTCACGTGGCTTGGCAAACTGATTCAGCATTGCTGAGAATGCAAAGTATGTCTACTATGTACCTCTTGCATTTAGTTCTGTTTGCCTGGAGCTCTTTTAGTCTACGGGGGAAGCTAAGAGAAAATCATATACCAAATTCATAGTCACCAGGGCTACAATTCTGTCCTGCATTGTTGAAAACACATTAGCCTGAGAATAAAGGGTCTGTTTAGTGGAAGTAAAATGTATGCTGATTTTCATTAAGGCTCTCTCTTACCCCTGTGGCACACAGACTGTCAGACAGGACAGGAAGTGAAGGGACTCCACTGGACTGGTCTGGGGATGAAGTAGGAAGAATTTCTGCAGACAAGGAATGTCTGGAATTCCTTAGTCCTAAGGGTCCCGTCCTCCACATGACCTTTAGAGGTCAGTATATTCTCTGTACCTCTCTTAAAAAATAATAATAATGATAACTGTGCTACTTTAACTCACTTCCCAGAATCCAGGATTGAGTATCATCTGTTGTTACTAGTTTGTTTGAAGCTACACTATTACCATGCATTTGTCTTTTTTTCTACTGCCTTTTCTGTTGTTACAGGGTAAAACTGACCGAATACAAAAAATATATACTGATATATAATAACAATTATATTGGATAAAAGTCTTATTTGAAAGGAAAATAAGTGGTTAATTTTGAAAGTCAGCTCCATTATTTTTTAATGTTTTTGAAAGAAACCTTGTCTTATGCTCATCAATGCTACATTTATTTGATAAAAAAAAATACAGCAAAAAGTGTTATATTGTGTAATATTATTATAGGATAAAATAACTGTTCTCAATTTTAAAATGTTATTTATTCCATTTATTCCACATATGACAATCTATTATTATTTATCATAAATGTTGCTGAGCTGAAACATTTAAACAATATTTTTTTTAGAGGACTGGGTTCTAAAACATTAAAAACAGCTAAATAAATGGTTGAATAACCTCGCTAGAAACACCTGAAACTGACCATTTACCTTCAAGTCAGACCCTTTAAACGTCATGGCATCCACAAAAGAAAAAAAGGTAAAAGAAAAGACACTGTGCTTTGTGATATAAATTATTTATTTACATTACAGAAAAAGGACCCCATCAAGACAAACAAATTAACTATTGGAAATATTACCCATACATAACCAAATAACAGGACATGTCCTATCACGGTGTCCTAAAATTCTCTGTTTTTTTGTGTCCTGTGCCACAGGTGCAAGGCATCGTGTGTAGAACCCATCATCCTCCGTTATATCTGCACCGTCGTCCTCCGTCCCTCTGTCCCATCATCCAGCAGAATGCAGTGTCTCTATGGGGACGGAGAGCCAGTTTCTTCTTTTCTGTCCTCTGTCCAAACTACATTTCCCATGATTCTCTGCTCACGGGCTCAAATGAGGCGGGTGGAGGCGCGCAGGGTGTTTTCAGAGTTGTAGTGCATTGTGGTCTGCTTCTGTCGGTTGATTCTGTTGGTCCGTGGGCACTTCCTGCAGAGGAAGGAAGCGAAAAGGACATCCTTATCATACATGTAACTTACCTCCACCAGGCAGCTTTACGTTATTTCTAGTCAAAACAATGCCTGGAAGGAAAAAACTCATATTTCAGAGCTTAAAAAATGCCTTTGCTACAAAAATAGCTTCTTATTTAGAGTTTGGAGAGTGGAAGTTTTTAAAGGAATGTTCCATGCATTCTTCTGCATCAGTATTCATCACAGTTTTCCACTGATATGACTTGAAACTGCACAACAGCTCACAGACTCTAAAGGGGCTGTTTCCTTTACTGAGAAGAGAATAAATAAACAAATACGGACAATGAAGCTTGCTTAACAATGATTCCTATTTTTTGGCCCATACAAATTTATTCTGACAAATACTTTTTGACTGGAGTCTTCAAGTAATGTTATTCAGATTTTATTCATAACGTAACAAAAGTACTATCCATTAGTTTGGGTGTAATATATTTGAGTGCCACTAGCGACACCAAATGCAAAAGCAATCTTTGAATACAATATTTGCTCAACCAATGGCATGAGTTTAGAAACGAGTACTCATTTGTCCAAACTACCCCCCCCCCCCCACACACACAAACACACTAGGACAATGACCTTTCACGGAGTGTAAAGTGTGTTATTCTGCAGACTCCTGCTGTCAGGAACTCTCACTCTATAAAGAGCTGTGAGTGTGTGCGATCTACACGGGAGGTAGAGGTCCTCTGCTTTGCTTCGCAGTAGCACAACGTGTGTGATATGATGCTGTGGTGTGTGTTTATACTCACCGGGTGATACACAGCACCACTACACATATGATGGCCACCTGCAGAGTCCCAATAACAGACGCGATGAGGACATAGCGGAGCTTTCCAGAGCCAGGCACCACATACAGCACATTATACTCTTTAGTGTCACACTGTGGACCGCTGAATCCTGAGTGACAGCTGAAGAAAAGAGGAAGAAACACAGCGTTATATCCTTGTTAGATTCAGGTTGTTTTAAAGAGTCTGCTCTCTCTGTAATATCTCTGTTCACACACACATATAGTGCTCCTCGCTCTCAAAGTCTTTCCTCAAACACCTGCTGTTTTACTGCAGCACCTGCCAGAGAGACTCTCCTGTTCTGTCTATTCATTTCTCTCTAATACCCTTTAATTTGTTTTTCTGTGACTTTAATATGAGTTTCGCAACTTGAGCAGCCAATTATTTTTTAGTAAGCTGATGTGTGCAGTTTTCCTGTTTAATACCATCTTCTGTCCCAGTTTGATCTGTAGAAATGACTTGTAGATTGAATTCCCTAAAAAAGGTGACAATCAACCTTTGGACAACGTTTGTTTTGGGACGGCACTGGGGTCTATTTGTATTTATGGTCTTAGCTTTAGTTAACTCTCTGTATATCTATCTATATATAGTTAACTAAAGCTAAGACCATAAAACGTAAACATATTTTATTTCAGCTAGTTTTTATTTAGCTTAACTAAATAAACCACTACATTAACTAAGGCCACAATAAACCAAATAACAACTATACAGGCATTAGCTAATAAAAAAATCTAAAATACACAACAAAATTACTAAATCTTCACAATTAAATTAAAATGGAAAGCCTACAGACAAATCCAAATATAATATTATTTCGATGGTACTAAAATAACTGAAAAAAGGGGGTGTTTTTATTTATTTATTAATTTTTAAATGTGGCAGATCTTTCTTGGCTTGAACACTAGAGGGAGACAAAGATCTGCGATATAGTGTTACATACACGATCACAAAAGGTGTGTGCGCAAACACACACTGATTCACAATGTATTTTTGTAGACAGGATACGCTGGTGTGATCAGACACATCATGAGTTTGTGTGTGTACCTGCAGGACGGTGTTGAGAGCATGTTGGGATATTCACAGTCTCCGTGAACACAATAGTTCTTATAGTGCTCAGGGCAGGGGATGTACAGCCCTCTCGCCACCTCTGAAACCTCAGGCTTCTCCTCTATAATTCAAACATAGTGGGTCAGAACAGCTAAAAGTCAAGGGCACTTCAGAACCACAGGACAAATATATCAAAAACAGCCTTTTATAATTAAACACACCCACCTGTGTAGTCTGTCCTGGCATACTGTCCATCCCCTGCTTTGGTGCCTGTAATCATGTCACCTACAGGATAAAAAAAAAAACAAATTCAGATGTTAAAATGAACAGATCTGCTGGTTACATAATACAACATTGTTTTTTCCCTCTTCATTTGTACATTGTCATTTTGAAGATATCATCTGGGAAATTGCTATATTCTAGAGACTAATGATCCTATGTACTCGAACGAACTTGATTATGTAACATTGATTTATAATGTTCATCTTTACATTTGTTCTCTATTGTCTTATATAAATGCAAATTGAACGGAAGAAGACTTCATGTCACAATGTAAGGAATTAATACATTATATAAAGTAATTATAAACCTGCTCTTCTTACCCTGACAGTGACCAAGGAATTTGACCTCGATTCGTTCCTGCCGCTGACATGATGCCTCTTTTACCTGGCAGGGGTTGTCATAGGAACGGCCGTCTGATGCGCACACGGGGTTAAAACTGATGTGAGAGCAGTCGATGTTACAGACGCACCTGTGTCGTGAGAAACAGCATAGTAAATGCCAATTACTGAAAAAATCAAAGACCGTGAAAAAGATCATTAAACAAGTGTCACACCTTGTTTGATCAAGCTGTCAGCCAAGAAAAACACTTCAAACATGCAAACCGGGGACTCAAAATAATTGCTGGAGGGGATTCGGTGTTGCACCCCTGATATTGATACAAAAACTTGAATATTCAATAAACATTTTCAGACCGTCTTTGGAAATAAGGCACTTTTTTGGCATTCTACCAGTTTTTATTAATATTTTAGGAGAAAGAGGAGGAAACAGAGTGCAGAAATGTCACAAAGCAGATTAGAAGGCTGGTCGTCTCAATCGAAAGGTTGGGAAACAATAAACATTTCCTGATTCAATTTGGATTCACAAGCTCTAAGTTTGGTTGAAAACAGATTCATTTGGGTATATAATTGGGTTATGATGTTAATTTTGTGTACATATGATTACGAAGGACAGTGTTTTAGATTGAAGCAATAACTTTTTTTTTTTTTTTTTTACAATTTATGAAAAAAAAAAAATCTCGTCAGGATCATCAAAGATGGTTGACAATTAGCAAACAGTTTTGATTGGCTGTATGGTTTTATTCTGAGCAAGAACTCCCTGTGCATCTATGTAGCCTAGCATGGATAAGAGCGGGGAGATCAACAAAAACCCCCTCTAGGGTAAACAGAACAGAACCAACATAAATGTATTGCAGATATCATTAATGTTCAATAATTTAAAGTACACATTTTAGAAATTAGTCTGGTTCAAAGGAGAATCAGTAGACCGAATTCTGACTGGATGAGAGGAGGAGCTGGGGATGAAGGAGGGTATTTAACTATTGAGAAACTAAAAGCTGTTGACAATAATAAAAAGGCCTTGTATATGAATGTTGAGATAGGCGTTGTGTGTCTATAGGTAGATGTGGATCAGCTGAGAGTCAAGTTATGCGAGCTTGACTAATGTGACCTGCCAGAACTTACACTATGATTGATTATTGTAAAATATTATAAATATGAGCTTGCTGCTTAATATTTAAATACTTGGCTAGTGCTTGCTGTAGCAGTTGCAGCACGCTTCAGAAACCCTTCACCTTCCCCAGCTCCACCTGTATATTTGTATTGGCCGTAGCAAGTCTCAAGACCAAACACATCAACACTTGCATGTATATAAGCCTGCTAAACTCTCAGAGAGTTGTCATAACATAAATATATTAATATAAATATTGATGGCAAAGATGGCAAAAAATTACTCCAGTCTTCTGTTTCACATGATCCTTCAAAAATCATTCTAATATGCTGGTTTATTGGTGATGAAACGGTTCTTGTTGTCAATGTTGAAAACAGTTGTGTTGCTTTATTCATTTATTTATTTGAAGAAAAAGTATACAATATAACAAAGAAAAATATAAATCTACAGCAAAAGTTTGTCCCACAAACAACATACTTGCCAGGAATTGACGATTTTAAGTATTTCATGTATGCTGTTGCTGGTAGATTCAATCAATCAAACGAACACTTGTTTTTATGCCTACAAGAAAATTGCTTTTGTAAAAGCCAGTTCTGCAAAAGGTGAACATTACGGTTTTAATGTACACCTCTCCATCATGTATGAGTGTGTTAAGCTCAGCATTTTCACAGGCGTCCTGCGAGACTATAGCCCTGCAACATACACAGATTACAATGGTAAAAAATACAGGCCTCTTTACAAAAGGTCTGCATCAGCGGGAACGGCAACCTTGCATAAACATTAACTGACATTCATAATTGCCCATTTGGCTTGAGGCTGGATGAATTACCATTAGAAACAGATTAACACCAACATCAACAATGTTTTTTATGATGTGTCTACTCTATAAATGTTGATAAGATTGCAAATGTAATGAGTAAAGTCTGTTTTCCATCTCGTCTCAGCGTGAAGCTGGAAGGGAAAGCTCAGGAATGAATGTGGATGGGATCAAACTGGATGCTGCAGTGATTTTCAATCTATAGCACATTCTTGAGTCTATCATCTCAGGGGCTTAATGACTAGCACAGAAGACTGGCTTAGCAACTGCGAACACATCAGTGGAGAATAATACAACGCTCCGTTTCAAACGATAAGAAATGAGTTCCAACACTTTGATGTTCCGTCGCTCATTTTCATGGCTGCTTTTATTCACATACCTTCATTAACGACGGTAATGAGCGCTTATGTGCGTATCGATGAAAGACAATGCTCTTCTGAGGAAACGAAGACATACAGAATCCAAGACAAAGTTTCTTACATTTATGACCTTTGCGAACCAGTGTGTGAACCGGTCATTCATTCATGCCTGAGAGAATCGAAAACCTGTCATCTAGTTTTCATTTGTGTATGTTCTTTGAGTTTATTTGGTATATTAGTAATTCCCAAAAGAGTTTAGAGACATGAATTTATGGTCTATATCTTCAACGTTCAGGTGTTTCTCCTGTTGTTTCTCTCAAAAGTATGTATGTGTTGTCTGTGTGCCACTGCAGGAACATGTTGAGCGGAAATGACAATTAAACTGCCGTTCCCAGTCACTTCTCACTGCAGCAAACAGACGACAGTATAATTATAAATATGTCATTATTTTTGTGTATGTGTGTTTTTTTCTATCACTTTCTTTTTTAATATATCCACCCTGCCAGTGGGCTTTACTGATGTATGGAACTGTTTTCTATTCTGGCACTACTGGAATAATGCAAACAGACTACAAATGTAAGATAAAAATATCTGTTTTAAATAGAGACGTTGACTGAACTGAACTGTGGCGTGGAGTCAACTCAAGGGCAGCTTTGATTGTTTGCCATTGCTAATTGAGATCTGTAATGCATAGTAATTTAGATACATCTCCAGGAACATTGAATGTGAGATAAAAACAAATGGGCACAACAATGATATTGAGATGTATTTATTGCGAAGCACTGGTAATGCACACACACACATTTGCTCTCCAGTATGACCGTCTGTAGTGGTCATAAAGGCTAATGTGTCTAGAGAGCATGAATATTTAATGTCAGCTCTCACATTCTCTAGGCACACACACACTGCAAATGCATTGCGCTAACAACACACACACTCACACATTCACCCAGATGCACACAAACTCACACATCAAAGATTTCCTATAGCAAATCAAGTAATAATGGCTGTATGGGTGAGTCAAACTGAATGGTTGAGATTTCCTAAAAATTGGGAGGTTGTTTGTATGATAGCCTCTGTATGTGTGTGAGTGTGTTTATCTTGTTGAGTGAGGGGATATGTTTTATTGATTTGTAAGAGCCATGTGGTTTCTCTGTTATCTAAAGTTTTCCAGCATGGCCTGTGGGCTTCCTGTCTGTACAGCTGCTCTTTACTCACACACTTTAGTCTCCCCCTCTCTCTCAACAGCAGAATTATGATGGCTGAGTCTGTACTTGGTGAGGATAAGTCTCTGTTTTGTATCTTTGATAGTTTGATGAGTTTTGGCTTTTTGATGCCAGTGTTTCAAATGATTGATTTCGATTAGTAGTGTTAACTTGGTTGCAATTGCATCCATCCATTCATCCATCCATCTGTCCATCCAAATAAGAGACTTGGTGTATTTCGAGCTGATTGTAATTAAAAGTTCTGTATTATGTTTTTTTTATGTAAGGTATATTCAATATAAACTCTCATATTCCCTCCCTGGCCACAAGGAGGATATACTAAGAACATTATTTAAAGGGGGGTGGGGGGTGGGGGGTTACAATGGTGTTTCGTGTATTCAGAGTTGTTCACAGTGTTAAAGAGATGGATTCTCGTGCTAAACCAGTGTTAATTTTGACAGGCATTTTTATAGTCTTAGCCTTATTCTTGAGACGAAAATGCTTAATAGTCACATTTTATTAATTTAAAGAAGCACAATAAGACAAATACAATAGAGATACAAATTAAACTAATTTTCAGATACTGTAGGTTTTACTTAACATGTATACATTAATTTAATGTCTTTTGTTGGTTAAAATTAATGATAGATAGGTATTTAATTTGGAATGCTGTCCTTTTAAGACGGAAGGCATGCATTAAATACTGACACACGTTCAGTTTTCTCACACCTGTTCATGTTCACTTAATCCATAACTTACTGTATTTATGTGAGATACTCTACACGATAAACATTTGGATTGTTGTGTGTGTATCTGAGTGCTGAGAACTGATCGCGCGCTGTATGAGAACTGAGGAAGTGGAGCGTGAGCAGCACTTCTATCAGCGTGATTCCTCCTATCCCGCCTTCACTAACTTTAAGTTAATCGACAACGAATTGTGACTCCCGGGAAAAACCTGACGTCTGGTCACCTCATATACAAACGGCCCCTATCCGATCGAAAACCAATGACAGGGACGCACATTTTGAAAGACAATAGCCTATAGGATGCATTTTGAATGTCCAATAGTCCTCAAATAACATTATAGTCCAGTCTCGTCTAGTTAACGAAAACGCTGCATAAATTTTGTCATAATTTCGTCATCAGATATAATTTTTTAGCTCGTCAACGTCTCGTCTTAGTCACATGAAAAAATTTCGTTAAAGAATATTTTTCGTCGTTGTCTTCGTTAATGAAATTAACACTGTGCTAAACATGGGCAAAGTTTAAAAAAAATAATTTAGAAGAATGACTGAGAATTTCTGTGCTGAAAATCTTACTTCCGGGTTGGTACAAGTTTCAGATGTTTTTTTTCGATCATGGATCTAATGACGTAGATGAGAACGGAAGTCCTTATATGGGCATTTCTCCCGGAAAAGCACGCCCGCGCACACACGTTGACCAGAGGAGAGCGAGACCACGCACATCAACGCTCTTCAAAATCGTCGGCAGCGCTGCATAGGATTTGTTCGAGAATGCATCGAAATAAGTGCATTTTTGGATGTGAGGGAAAGTTTACCGTGTTCAGCTTCCCCAAGAACCCAGCGTTACATGAACAGTGGATGCAGTTTGTTTTTCTGTGGCAGCGGAGAGTATCAGGAGTGTTTGTGTGTTCTTGTCATTTGAGTGACGAATGTTTTATAAACGAGGCCAAAGTCGACGCTGGATTTGCAGATCGTTTGCTATTAAAACATGGAGCCGTCCCTGTGATAAAAGACCCCATTCATGTAAGTACAATTGCATCAGATTTCTGTATTTTGTTGGAAATCAGCACATAAGTGAGGTTATGTTAATGGAAACAACACGAAACATCAGTATTATAGCTCTGCTCACGGCACGCCTCCAGGAGCTCTGCTTTTTCCGGAAAGAATCGGAAAGCAGTATTTTTCTTTTATAAATATGATAAAACTAAAGACTTTTTGGCTATATGAAGAATGCAGTACTACTCTATAGGTACTCAAGATTAACATGAGATTAGGTGAAACTGGGTATGTTATGTACCCTTTAACATATAATTGGAAAAATAACCAGTTTATTGCCTTTTTTAAAATAAAATTTAAGACTTTAAGACTTTTTACCTGCACAAATAAAATAAATACTGTATGTACACACAGGCCAAACCTATACAATCTTGATTATTTATTTGATATTTTGCTGTTACCAGTCAAATGTATATGCTGAATGTGTTAAATATTTTATTCTTTTCTTCCTGTGACAGGGCAGACCAGAGAGAAGCAACAAAAGTTTACATTGAATTAAAAGCCGGATATAGTTTATGATTATGAAGATTAATTCATTCATTATTAAAAACATAATTGAAAATAGTTCAGTGTAATTGAAACAGATTATTCTACACAACATTTGTGTGTGCAAGGTATTGAATGCGTCCTATTTTAATGAATTTCCTAAAATCAATATTACTTCTATCTTCTTTTCTCTCTCTATTTCACACAATCAATGACTAGGACCCTAAACAACAGCCAAATAAATCTGGTGCTTGTCACTACACACAATCAGTGCACAAACACACGCAGACATGTTATTAATGCAGCTTATAGCATTGATTTTATTTATAATCGCTCATCTCATTTTTTTTTTTTGTAATCCTTTCAAATGACGCAGGAAGCTGGGAAAATGGAGCGAGACTAAAATAAGAAGGGCTGCTGAGAGAGGTAGAGTGTTTTTGGTAGAGGAACAGTGAGGTGAGTGAGTCATCTGCAGTCAAGTGTATCAGAGCAAGGGGCCTGTCATGGGACCATCCCTACAACTCAGGCATAAATGCCTCAAATCGTGCTGATATCTCCGAGGAGGGAGAGGCTGGGCTGTTTCATTCTGATGCCTCCAAACACCCTGGCTCTCCAGCCAGTGCTTGCTGAATCTTTAGTGAATCTACAGGCTGTCTTTGCCAAGGCCGACATATAATTCCCTTCAGACACCCTGAGAGAGATAGGCAGGAGGGAGGAAGAGAGGCCTTCTTCTATTAAGATTAAAGGGTAGTCTCCTTCACTCTTGCTGGCAGTTTGAGCTGTTCACTGAAACCCAGGGCAACGAAAACCTCCTTTCCACATCCACAGATGGATTTTATCATGTTTACAACTCAAACAGATTCTCTAGAAATGATAACTGTTTCTCATTGAATACAGCATGGAGATGTTGTTAGAAAGACAAAGTGGATGTTGAGGTTTTCTGCTTATATTGTATTGGATATTAATGAGTTCTCATTGCTGGAGCGCCGAGGCTAAGCGGCCATTTATCAGCAATGATCAAACTGTCATAATTGGCCTTGTTTCTTGCTCATTTATTTTGGGCAAGTTCTTAAAGTTCATATTAAAAGAACTGAGATTTCGTTAAAGTGTGTGAAATATCCCATATTGACCCAGTGTCCCATTTTCCATATCCTGTTACTGGCAGCACCAATCAATCTAAAACAATCTGTCTGTTACTGACCAGGGGAAGTATTCACATCAAAGGTTAAACAGTTAACTGGAAAAAAAATATACTATTAGTACAAAAATGCTATTAGAAATGTTCCTTGAGCACCAAGTGATTTCTGAAGGATCAAGTGAAACTAAAAACTGAAGTAATGGCTGCTGAAAATGCAGCTTTGCCATCACAGAAATACATTTTAAGACACAGATTCAAGTAGAAAACAGTTATTTTAAATTGTAATGATATTTCACAATTGTACTGTTTTTCAATGTATTTTTTACCAAATAAATGCAGCCTTACTGAACATAAGAGACTTGCCGACACTAATGAGAAATAAAGACCATGACTATCAAGGAAGTTTCAAGGCAAGAATTTTATAAATAAAATTTCAGTCTGTTCCTCAAATTGAATACGGCTCCAGATCAGTGTTTTTATCATGCATTTTTGTCTCCATCCACTTTCATTGTATGAAATAAAGCAGTGTGACCTCTCTTAAAAATAACTACTTTAGTGATTTGCAAAGAAATAAAGTCATACAGGTCTGGAACAACATGTGGATAAAAAAATAATGACAATATTCATTTTTTAGTGAACTGTCCCTTTAAAATAACAATAAAAGTTGTATTTAAATTAATTAACAAAAATTATGGAATCTTTTTTTTTATTCCATTCTCGTGATATTAGCTCTCATACAGGCTGTTTTAGTGCTTACCAGACATCTTCAGCATCCACATCACACTCGGCCCCAAACTGGCAAATGTCACATGTGGACGTCTCCTTCTGTCCATTCTCTGCCGAACCCTCGTTCCCTGCTTGGATACATTAAGACAAGACAAGACAGCATAAGCTACCAAAGGTCTGACAAAGATTACTTAGGCCAAGATGAGCAGACAATCACAGTCTGTCTCTTTCTTTCCCACAAACATACATAAATAGACGGAGAGACAGAGGACAGTCATAATTCTCATTCAGTCTTTGTCTCTGGCTCTCACGAGAAGTTCAAATCCCCCACTGATCTTTCCTCAGCCTCGCCCCTCATTTCATCATGATGATTTCTGATTTGCCGCTCCTGCTCCCCGGTGATAGAGGCTTCCCAGGAGCCGGAGCTTAAAGCCCCTCGCTATCGCATATCTGCCCTCATCAGTGGACGGGGAAAAGCAATCCCGTACGCCACCGAATTTAAATTACGTCTCCTTCTCAGAGGATCATCGTTCCCCTTTAGATCCTGACCCTCCATCATGAGGTGCTATTTTTAAAACTTAGACTGCAAAGACAGAGAGATGAGAAAAGAAAGGCAGGCAGATATAAGTAAGAAAAGATACAACAAGAACAAATAAAATATACTGCACTTAAGTGTAAAGAACAGTATTCAAGTCACAAGTGTTTTTAGTCAATGTTCTGCCCTATTGATTTATTTTTTATTATTTTTTGGTGTATATAAAACTGTCAATCAATCAGTGATCTGACAACTTTTGAGTGAATAATTCACCTATAGTTAGGTGTATTGTCTTGGAGTTCTTATTTAAAATTAATCGAAATTTAGAAAATTTCAGTGAATGATTCAATGCCTCACTCTTAAAGGCAACCACTTGTTTTGTTCAAGAACAAATCAGTGATTTGAATGAATCACTTGAGAGAATAATTTAAAGACTCATAAAAAAAAAAAAAAAATACTGTCATAACAATGTAATATGCAGAATGAGCGACTAAAAAAATACCCACCACTAATACACAGACTGTCTGTAAGTTGCAAAAAACACAAATGGCGAGACAAAAAAAAAGTACAAAATTAAATCAATGGGGAAAAAAAGTAAAATAAATGTATGTTCTACTAAAACTATGAGTTTAAGATCTTTTTTATTTTATTTTGTTAACGTGAACACAATGGCTAACATTAATTTTACAAGCATGAAATGATAGATCAAGCTTTGCTCTAAACACATCTCCTGTCCAGCATCATGACCGGATCTGATAACCCAGCACCCAGCTTCTCCCTGAGGTGTGTCTGCATGGACCCAAGGGTGTGGAAATGAGAAACGTGTCGGAGAGAGGGGACGGTGACAGTTATCTCCATCCCCCGGTTAGACGGATCCTCTGAATCGATTTTCCCTGACAAGAAACCCAGTCGATCACCAACTCCTTCTTTTTTCATTTGACAAACCGCTGACAAAGAGATCCTACTTCTGACCCTGTTTGTGAATATCTAGGTCAATGATTGATTTAATATATATGTTTTTTTGTGGATAATGTCTAAAGTCTTTTGTTGTTGTTGTTGTTAATGTAGAATCTTTAAAGTGCTTTTCATGTATAACGCAAAGACATTTAAGGTTATGAAACTTTCGAATGTAGCAATCTGAGCACACACTGAGCAGAGGAATAGGTTTTGCTGTAAATGGTGGAAGGAAAGGAGATACTCAAATGAACAGAAGACAGATGGTGAGTGTCCAAGAAAATGGCTCTTAATGGGACAAACCTACTTGTGCAGAAACTAAGGAGAAAGGTGGGGGTGAATTTAGGGCACAACATGGGCTGTCAGACAAATGATGAATGAAGCCACCCATCTCCTGCACAGTGTATGGAAACTGACCTTCACAACAGCATAGCTTTCCAGTCTGGGTCAGAGACGATGTTTATATATATATATATATATATATAAATATTTAAAAAATTCTAGTTTTAGCTGAATCACTGGAACAAATGTACAGTATACATTTTGTGTTCCAGGATAAATATAAATATATATATATATATATATATATGTATATATATATGTATGTATATGTATGTTACTGTATTCAACTACAAAAATATGAGTTGTCAAGTCCTCAGAAAATAAAATATTAAGTTACCAACAATGGTATTAAAAGAAGATGCCTTTTGATTGATCTCTAGTTGATTGCTAAAGCACATCCCTAATGTTGTGGCACAAACACTTTGTGCACCATATTAAAAGTCATAAGCAATGTTTTGAAACAGAACATCCATAGCAATATTCCATAAATTTTGAAATCATTGGAAGAAAAAAAAGTCACATTACTGCAATACAAAAAGGAGGAACAAGGCAATTTTCATCACTCTGGAGATTCTCTTGAGAAAGTAAGATGATTTTGTGGCTCATGCGTAAAACTTACATGTCCCATTCACCATGTAGAAGCAGTATCATTAGCTCGTGGAGATCAGTGGAAATCCAAAGATCCTCTTTCAGGCTATCATCTTTCTGCTGTAAGCATAATGCTTCCTACATTCACTATTGATTCAAAGATGTAATGTGTCCCTCTCTATATGTGGAGATTCACTTGACCTTTGTGTCCCTTGAGAGCTCAGCGTGTTCTTGTGTGGTGTCATCTCTTCTTGGAGTAATGGATGCAGGGTTTTCTTTCATTACATGTTTTTTTTTTTATTGTAACATTGTATCTTCAAAATGCAAAATAATATACATGATATAATTTGACCTTTTGGAGTCCAGGGAGAGCTTTCTCATTATTCTCTTTGTTTACGCAACTGTTTAACTGTGATGTTCAAAACCCCTTCCATTTCACAGTTGGTGTGTGTGTGTGTGTTTGTGTGAGTGTGCGTGTGAGTTAATCTGAGCTGCTTTTCACTAGATGACCCTGGAGTTACAGTATCATCCATCCATCCATCCATTCAGTCATTGTGTGCATTGCGATAAATACCACTCAAAATAATCAAGTGAAATTCATTTCCATCTCATGCTTATATATGATTTATTTTGTGCAAATGGGTTAAAAGCAAATGTACTCTGTAGAACAATCATATGTTTATGATGTTGATGTTTATGATTTGTTTAAAAAAAAATTTTGTTCTATTTTTACTTTTTTCTTATGCTTTTCTTGTGCTTTTTCACACACTACATGAGGAAAACTAAATATACTATATATATATATATATATATATATATATATATAGTCCTTAAACATTTGTAATAAATGTCTAATCTAAACATCTTGTCAGGATGTATATTTTGACATATGGCCTGCAAACTTGTCCCATAAATGTCACAGTGTCTGGGTTGTGTCCCTGGGTGTCCACTAGATGTCCTCCTTCTCACGGTGTCTATCACCTTATCACTTTCTGTCTCCTTATTTGGTCACCTTCCTCCTTGTTTAGGTAATTGATTGTGTTCCCCACCTGTCTCCTGTTTCCCCATCATCCTTGTGTGTATTTATACCTGGTCTGTCTGAGTCTCAGTCACGGAGTCCTTGTTTAATGTTGTACGTTAATTCTTGCCCGTCATCTTGCCTTGCCTTGCCGTCGTGTTTGTTTATGTTTGGATTGCTCTTCCGGTTTTCGACTCACGCCTGGACTGTTTATGCTCTGTGGATTAACCCCTAATAAAAGGCATACCCGCTATTGGTTCTCTCTCCTGTGTGTTCTGTACACCAGACGTGACAGAAGGACTCCGTCCCTTTGAGATCCAGCGGTATGTCGAGTTACGCTTCTTCCCCAGCCACCGAGCGGGAGAGAGGCACTCAGTTTGAGGGAACCCGCCTGGTCGTGTTTCGCGGGACCAGGGGAGGGCGCCGAGGGGGAGGTGGGCGAGAGGAAGCCCAGCATCGCTCTCCACCATGGCTCCCCTTTGACTCTGGGCTCACGTGGGAGGGACCAGAGCCGCCGTCTCACCAGGGCAGAAGGAGAAAGCCAGCGACATTGCCCATGATGAACGCGGGTCCAGCACCACAGCACAAGATGGCCACCAGCCCAGCGCCACGGTGCAAGATGGCTGCCAGCTCAGCGCCAACGCCCAAGAGGGCCGCTGACTCCTTCTTGGATTATTTCGCTACGCTGTCCAAGATCCTAGAGATTCCCAAGACGGTTAATGTCATGGCTGCTGAGCCAGCGCCACAGCACAAAATGGCCGCCAGCCCAGAGCCACAGCACGAGATGGCCGCCAGCCCAGAGCCACAGCACAAGATGGCCACCAGCCCAGCGCCACAGCACAAGATGGCCGCCAGCCCAGCGCCACAGCACGAGATGGCCGCCAGCCCAGCGACACAGCACAGGATGGCCGACTCAACGCCTGAGTCTCCAGACAAGGTGTCACCGACTCGCCAACATAGAGGACGGAGGAGGAGGAGACAGGCGTCTACCGTTCCTCAAAGCCCAGAGGACGTTCCCGAGGCGGTGCCCGATGCTGTTCCGGAGGCTGAGGCGGTGCCCGATGCTGTTCCGGAGGCCGATGCCGAGGCGGTGCTCGATGCCGTTCCGGAGGCCGAGGCGGTGCCCGATGCTGTTCCGGAGGCCGAGGCGGTGCCCGAGGCTGTTCCCGAGGCCGAGGCGGTGCCCGAGGCTGTTCCCGAGGCCGAGGCGGTGCCCGAGGCTGTTCCCGAGGCCGATGCGGTGCCCGAGGCCGAGGCGGTGGCCGATGCCGAGGCGGTGCCCGATGCTGTTCCGGAGGGCGAGGCGGTGCCCGATGCTGTTCCGGAGGGCGAGGCGGTGCCCGATGCTGTTCCCGAGACCGAGGCGGTGCCCGAGGCGGTTCCCGAGGCCGAGGCGGTGCCCGAGGCTGTTCCCGAGGCCGAGGCGGTGCCCGATGCCGAGGCGGTGCCCGATGCTGTTCCGGAGGCCGAGGCGGTGCCCGATGCTGTTCCGGAGGCCGAGGCGGTGCCCGATGCCGAGGCGGTGCCCGATGCCGTTCCGGAGGCCGATGCCGAGGCGGTGCCCGAGGCGGTGTCCGATGCGGAGGCGGTGCCCGATGCTGTTCCGGAGGCCGAGGCGGTGCCCGAGGCTGTTCCCGAGGCCGAGGCGGTGCCCGAGGCTGTTCCCGAGGCCGATGCGGTGCCCGAGGCCGAGGCGGTGCCCGATGCCGAGGCGGGGCCCGATGCTGTTCCGGAGGCCGAGGCGGTGCCCGAGGCTGTTCCCGAGGCCGAGGCAGTGCCCGATGCCGAGGCGGTGCCCGATGCTGTTCCGGAGGCCGAGGCGGTGCCCGATGCTGTTCCGGAGGCCGAGGCGGTGCCCGATGCTGTTCCGGAGGCTGAGGCGGTGCCCGAGGCGGTGTCCGATGCGGAGGCGGTGCCCGATGCTGTTCCGGAGGCCGAGGCGGTGCCCGAGGCTGTTCCCGAGGCCGAGGCGGTGCCCGAGGCTGTTCCCGAGGCCGATGCGGTGCCCGAGGCCGAGGCGGTGCCCGATGCCGAGGCGGTGCCCGATGCTGTTCCGGAGGGCGAGGCGGTGCCCGATGCTGTTCCGGAGGCCGAGGCGGTGTCCGATGCGGAGGCGGTGCCCGACGCTGTTCCGGAGGCCGAGGCGGTGCCTGATGCTGTTCCCGAGGCCGAGGCGGTGCCCGAGGCTGTTCCCGAGGCCGAGGCGGTGCCCGAGGCTGTTCCCGAGGCCGAGGCGGTGCCCGATGCCGAGGCGGGGCCCGATGCTGTTCCGGAGGCCGAGGCGGTGCCCGATGCCGTTCCCGATTCGGTGCCCGTGCCTGAGGCCGTTCCCGATTCGGTGCCCAAGACCGGTCTAGAGTCAGGACCAGCCACTGATGACCTTCCAGAGTCAGGGCGGGTCACCGTGGGACGTTCGGAGTCAAGTCAAGTCACTGGGTGGGCTGCTGCTCGGGCCGGTTGGACTCCGGCATCGGCCACAGGGGGGTGGTGGTCATCCGCTCCGCCCTGGGGGACTCTGGCGTCGACCACGAGGACGTGGTGGTCCTCCGCTCCACCCTGGGGGCTTCCGCTCTGACCACGAGGACGTGGTGGTCTTCGGCTCCACCCTGGGGGGCTTTTGCTTTGACCACACGGACATGGTGGTCTCCTGCCCCGCCCTGGGGGGGCTTCATGTTGTTTTTTGTCGGTTGTTTTTGTATTTACTCCTGTCCCTGTTCCTCTCTGTAGTCTGGGCCTCCATCCCTCCCCCTGAACCTCCTCCAGTCCTCCTCCCTCCTGGTCTTCCTGTTTTGTGTTTACTGTCTGGTGCCTGTTTCCAATGTCTTTCTTTTCTGGCCCTCCGTCCCTCCCCCTGAGCCTCCACCTGTCCGCCCCCCTCCTGGTCTGTCTTGTGTCTGTCGTGGAGCGTCTGGGAGCCGCTCCGTAGAGGGGGGGTTCTGTCACAGTGTCTGGGTTGTGTCCCTGGGTGTCCACTAGATGTCCTCCTTCTCACGGTGTCTATCACCTTATCACTTTCTGTCTCCTTATTTGGTCACCTTCCTCCTTGTTTAGGTAATTGATTGTGTTCCCCACCTGTCTCCTGTTTCCCCATCATCCTTGTGTGTATTTATACCTGGTCTGTCTGAGTCTCAGTCACGGAGTCCTTGTTTAATGTTGTACGTTAATTCTTGCCCGTCATCTTGCCTTGCCTTGCCGTCGTGTTTGTTTATGTTTGGATTGCTCTTCCGGTTTTCGACTCACGCCTGGACTGTTTATGCTCTGTGGATTAACCCCTAATAAAAGGCATACCCGCTATTGGTTCTCTCTCCTGTGTGTTCTGTACACCAGACGTGACAATAAATACGGTTCCAGGCTCTCAATGCTCTTATCATGTGGTCATCAACTAAACCTTCACACTGGGTCCATTAAAGCCTACTTCGCACAAATAGGGCAGTTTTGAGTGTCCCAGTGCCATTGGGAAAAGCATGTCGTAAAACCCCTTTGGCACTTTGCCTCTTCAATCCACACCTGACATCATAGAAGACCTTGCCAATGACCCATTTGCGCATGTAATTACAGCAATCCGCTGACGGTGGTGCAGAGCGAAGATGTCTAATTTTGTGGAGTGCTCCCGAGGCCCTTTTCTTCCACAGGTTGACAGCTTTTGGAGAGTGCTTTGAAAGCCAGATGAGGGTTTGAATTGGCAAGAAACGTAAGAGCCAATGTGTGAAATCCAGGAAAGGAGGCCTGAAACGGGCTGCCCTTCTTCGAGGGATTAGGGAAGAAGAATTAGGAAAGGAATTAGGGCTTAAAACTTCATTTTTTCGAGCTTTGACCAGATTAAATGCTGCTCACTGAAAGTCTTCCATTGAGCGCTAAAAAACCCAGCAGAAGATCTCTTTCGGTTTCACTCTGGGTCATTACACTGCAACCGTGGGTCAACCGTGTAAAATAAACACACATAAGTTTAACATTCCACTCAGAAAGAATCACATATACTGTCCATTAGACCCAATACATAAGCACCATTTCTCTAGCATTTGATACAGCTGTACCATTTCTAAAGCTCTCCATTATTCTCCCACGAGAAGTGCTGCGAGGTTCAGAGCCTCTTACATTCACACACAAACTATAACACGTGAGCTGATCTTTGGCTTTGACTATGATCTGCTCCTGATGGCACCCATAATAACACTCGTGATGGAGCCACTCTCAGATATATAATGGAAATAGAGTGCAGGGGAAGGAAAAGAGATGAAGAGTTGAGGATGAGGAGAAATGAGAGGAAAACATCAAATGGCGTTTGTGGTAAGTAGCACAGAGAAAGAATGAAAGAAACAAAACAACAAAGTAAAAACGACAATGATGGAGAGCGTTCGAAAACAGATGAATGATGAGAGACATAAACAGAGACCGAGAGAGACAAAAACACAAAGGGACTGAGAGAAAGAGACAGAAAAAAACCCATCTCTAGCAGCTAAGCGGTCGATGGGCAGTCAATAAAGTGTCACTTTCTGCAAGCTAAGAAGACGGCCTTGATGAGGGGATCTGACCAGGATCGAGGCTGAAATGAACATTCACATTAGCGGCCACAGCCCACCGAATGACCTTCCCTAAACCACAATCTCAAATTAGACTCTAAAATGCCCCAGATTAGGATTTCATACATGCCTAGCTGTGGAAAAAGACTAGATTTAACTCCTTCATAATACTGTTGTGTTAAAAAAAATAACAAACTTGAACTAAAATCAATTGTCTTAAATGATAGTGAATTCAGACAGAGATATGCTAATTATTAGTATTAAAAATAAATGTTCTGTATTTCAGTTGAAGGTTCCATGAAGAATGTTTAGCATTAATGGAATCTTTCCATTGAGCAAAGGTTCTTGACCGTATAAAAAGGTTTTACATTTTACATTGACATTACATTCTTCTTTCTTCTAGCACAACCCCTGCTGCAGTGGATTGTGACTGTCCGAGCACCAAGCTCCTGGCACCTTGTCTTTCCATCTAAACTCCCAGACATCGTGGGGTGGCACAGAGAGCAGCTGAAATGATCCAGCACCGTGGGTCCCAGTCTTTGCCATTGAGTCCTGCTAATCCCAATGGCACCACAGTGCCAAACTTTCACTCCAGTTTGATCTTTAGAAAAGATCCAAATCAGTAGAGCAAAGACAACTGCTGGTAAACAAGAGCTAGCTGCTAAAGGCTATTCCAGAGAGGACTGCATCAAATATGACAGAACTAGTTTAATATGTTCTCTTACATAAAAATGCTACATTTCATTCACTTTTTTATGATTGTCTATTTCTAAAAGAGCAATGTTACTGTCCCTTAAGCGGATCTTATGAACTCATTTGACGATGAATGATTTAGTAAGGACGACGTGAGATTTTCCACCTCAGTAGAACAACAACTAGTTTTTCTGTTTTTCTTTTCCAAGTTAAAGGTCATTTCTCAACTCAAAGGAATATGGATTCATTGCTCAGAGACCTACACCAAATTTAGATATTGGCCTTTAACAACATGTGCCCACAAGGGACCTTGTAACACCCAACAGCCAATGCACAAACGAAAAGCAAATGAAAACAAATGAAAGCATTTTCACAAGAGATTTTCCTACTTAGCAATCTCACGTCAGTGAGGAGAACCTTTACACATTAGTATTGAGTAAATCGACTTGAAGGTACCTTAAATGTACATTAAATACAATTTAAAAAGATACATTTGAAAAATACAGCAAAGCTAAAAAGTTAAAAATGGCCTTAAAAGTCACTAATTAAAATATGGTATACATAAAAAGTTAATATAAATATAAAATAAATATATAAAAGTTGTGAAAAAGAAATTATAAAAAAAAGATACTGATAAAGATACAAAGAAATGATTTAAACTATACATTCACCAAAAAGCCTTAAAATAAACAGTTTTATAAATATAGCCTTAACTGTTTAAAATATATATTTGCATAAAAAGCTTAAAAAAGTAAGAAAGCTGAAAGAAGCTATTCTTTTAAGCTAAGCTAGAAGATAAAAAAGAAACATCAACTAAAATGTACTTAAATCAATTATTTAAAAAGATATTTTATCATGTGCATGTATATGTACAATATATGTATAGCATTTCTCTAAAATTCTTTAAAAGGATCTTTATTTTCTATAAAGCAGGACATTTTCAAGAAATGGCTAAAAACACATCTCTTCCATCTACACTTGACTCTCTAAGACTATAGCACTCTCTATTGTATTTCTATTTTTTTCTGCTTGTTTTCTTTTTTATTTCTTTTTAAAAAAGTGAGCCTCTAACACTTACACTCCCTATTTCTATTCTACTTGTTTGCTTTTCATTTAAAACGGACCCTCTAACACTAGCGTTCTCTATTCTTTTTCTATTCTATCTACTTGTTTTCTTACATATTGTTGCTCTTTTGTTAAATTTGATTGCTTCTACTATCCTTATTCGTAAGTTACTTTGGATGAAAGCATCTGCTAAATGATTATGTAAGTGTAAATGACATAAGCAAGGTCAAACACTTGTTTTAGTTTACTGTTTGATTGATGCCAGTAGGGAATTTTTCACTATTCAGGTGCATTAGCATTACACTATAAATATGAATGTACTCAGATATTTCTCACACAGATGCAGTTTGAGTGCTTTGATCACTTTAGACCCCAGTGGCACCTGTATTTAGAGCTAACCACTTGTGATCAAAATCCCTAGTAGTCTCCTAAACCAGCTGCAAATCTTATAATTAACTGGACAACAAATGCATGTAATGTACTCAACACTTCTGCTTCTAACCCAAAATAAACCCTACCATGTTACGGGCGTCAACAAATAAATATGAACATCTTTTCCATTCCAAAACACCTCCAGCTCCAGCACAAACTCTAGATTCAAGCCCAGTGGAGCTCCTCTTTGCTCCTTTACACTTTCTATTCAAAGACAGTCAAACAAACCAACAACCTCAGCGGATTTTGCAGATGCATCCCAGGATAAATGAGCCTTTAAGAATTGAAAGCTCTATAAACAACCAAGCCCTTAGATGTTTACATTTCAAACACTGAGGTTTGTCTCCAAGGAGTTCAGGCTTAGCTAGTTCCAGTATTTGGGAGCTGGAGACTGCTGTTATGATGGGTATTTCGGCACCACTGAGGGTTGATGCTTTACTGATTTTAACCAGAACAGATTGCAGTCAGTTCGTTTTTAGTGGCACTCAAGAAACGAAGCTTACTATTGTCAGAAAATAGCATCCTCATAAGATCCACAACCGGAAAGGGATTAAACTCCTAATAGATGCAGCCGCTTAAAAAAACGAGTATATTTTCCCAAGTTACTGTATACATGCCTCTAGTGTTCCCTTTTGTCTCTGTCTTATCTTTCTCTCCATACATTATATTTTCCTTCTCTTCTCCTAGAATGTAAATCTCCATATGCTATGTTGGTGTGATTTATTCTGTCTATTGGCAGAAGAAATTCAAACATTTCTTTGTGTGTGACTTCTGTCTGGCTCTACTGCATGGATATAAGCCAAAATGAACTCTGCTCTTTTCTTTCACTTTTTCTTGTGACCTTGAGGCCATTTTGCCACTTCCTGCCACGGCTCATCAATCCCAATGTCTCCTGACCCGTCTAGTGTGCTAATCTCCATATAATCCCACCATTACCGTGAACGGCTCATCTTTTTGTGTCTAGTGTGATTCCTGTTCATCCCCTTTCCCATTCTCCCCAGCCTGCCCGTATCATTATATTGTATTTCCCAAAATAAATTTTAATAGAAATCCCCTTCTGCCCCAAGGATGACCCACATTAAAACAGAACATTTATTTCTCAGCGACAGAAGGTTCACGTAGCCCCCAGTACACCTTTGTCTCATTTGATTCAGCGCCTTCAACGTTTGCCTGAGATTTACATTTCATCTGCAAAGACCCTGACTATATTAATAACTCCGAAGGTATTTGTCAGAGCTCGGAACGAATCACGAATGAGTAGATGTTGCCACAAAATGATTGCATTTTCCCTCTGGTTGGGGCTGGAAATAGCTTAGTCTCTGAAATGGTTTGCTACAAAGACAACAAGGGTGAATCTATGTCTTGTTTGTGAGAAGAACAAAAGTCATTTACATTTTCAATGTTATTTTCAAATTTCATACATTAAGGAAGCCCTAAATCCTTTTTTTTTATTCTGCTTTACTCTCAGCTGTAGAGAATAAGGATACAGAAAAAAAGTGGTTTGAATTTACTTGATTTAATCATGCATCAACATCGACTGTTTTTGTCCTTCTTTGTTTAATTCAACACTTCTTTGTAAGAAAACATAATTTGTTTATACAACATAATGGAATAAAATGATTTTTAGTGACCATTAGCAGTACCAACATGACTTTATGTCTCCCCATGGAATGATCCATTTTCATTTGTGTTGCATTACTAGGTACCACCAGGTAACCATTTACCAACTAGAAAGAGCATTTTATCATGTTAAACAGTAGAATAAAGAAACATGCAGGACCCCATCTTTCTTAGAAATGGTTATAAATAAAATTGTAACTGGACATTAAAGTTCAAAATCAAGTTCCAAGCAAAGCATGCTGGGCATTATAACTGTCCTGCCCAGATTCAATTAAAAGAAAAAATTATTCATGTAGCCAAAGAAGGCAATTCAGAATGATTCTGATTCCCTTTTCCTCTTTACGCTTTGCTAGTCAATTTATTGTATAGCTTTCATGTTTTAATATATTATAAGCCTTTCAACAATAAAAGTAATTCATATGTTAATATTAATTTAACAGATAAACAATGTGCCATCCTTTAATTATAGACTCAAAATAGGTTTCAGCCTATAAGTAGAGAAGGAAAGTAAATAATTACAAATATTTGTACATTTAAAAAAGAAATTCTACTTTCTTGAGTATAATTAAAATTGTGGTACTTCTACTTTTACTTGAGTAGAATAAAACTCAACTCAAAATTCAAACTCAAAATTCAACTTTGCTAAATTAATTTTTAACCAAAAGTACAAAAAAGTACAAAAAACAACAACAACAACAAATGAAAAAAGTGACAAAGAAGGCACTGATGGAGAAACAGAGCAAGCCGGTGTTTGATGGGCACTTTTCAAACTGCTGGAGTGGAGCCCTGCACTTCAGCCAATAACAGACAGGCCTGACTCGGGTGCAAAACCAATCAAAACTCCTGTTCAGCTGTGGGGGTGGGACGTCTAAATCACACTTAGCTTTGACTGTCAATCACCTGCGTTGTCATTTTGAATCAGCATCATTAGCATTTCAGTATTTAGTGAATGTGAGCTATGCTCTGATTTTAAATAGTAATTTTGTCAGCTCCTGAAATGGGTCATACCGTCGATAGAAGGACACAGTTAATGTGTGGATGGAGCAAGAACAATGTAAGTGTCTAATATACATGCACATAGTTCAGCTGAATGGTAAAAATCGCTTTACCTCTTTAACAGTGCAGTTAAACTAAATGTACAAAGCTAAAATAACCTCAACATTAACAGCAACACTGAAATAAGAGCGCATACATTTTACATGCATCTGGCTTGATAGATCAACCATGATTTATCCATCAATTGGATGCATTTGAAATAACTTTTTCTGTGTGCTTGCTTTGGATGTGTGAGCACATGGGTGAAGAAACAAGACAGTCTATGTATGACCGGACAATTTATTAATATCCAAAACGAGACGATATGGACACTACGGAGTGCTAAACATTCATACTGGTAGCCGGAGGGTGCTGTGGTGCAGAAAGTCCAAAACAGCCTAGTAGAAGAAATAACTTATGACATGCAGGAAATATGGACGAAGGCATCTCACTTTTGCTGTAGCTAAAGAAGGTAATTTCAGGTCATTTCGAGGTAATAAATATAATATAGGAATAATACAGTGCTAATTTATATAAAATTTAATACAGTATAGAAACTATTCTGACTTAGTATGTGTTTGTATAAACCAATCCTAAAATTTTGTCCCTGTCATTTCTGAAATGATGGCTATGCCGCTCTGTTTGCAGTGCAGAAAACAGTTCATGAGTCTTGTGCTAGAATGCTTTAAAATCATATTAAAATGCAAACAAAGGAATCAATAAGAGGAATCTAAATTTTAATTTTATAACAACTAGACGATTCCTGACCTTTGTTATTATTACCATCTATACTTTCAATGTGATTTTTAATCATTCAAATCAAGAAGACTTCTGCTGTTTTCTTTGCAGCACACACATTGTGTAAGTGGTCTTTAGCCTGCTGATTTTCATTCCTAGTATTCAGCTAACAAGGAAATATTTTGTAATGAGAGTTAGAATAAATGTGAATGAGCTCTAAGATTTTTCATTTTTTATTTATTTATTATTTACCTTATTGGAATCGAAATTAGGAATTGACAAGAATCGGAATAATTAAAAATTCAAGCGATGCGCAACCTGACCCATACCCCACAATATTTTTTTTTTACTGGCACATTTAAATTAACACGTTTTAGACTCTTTCTTTTCTTTTTTAACCCTTACTTAACCTTCTTTGCTTTTGCCCTTCTTAAAAACAACCATATAATCATATATGTGAATGTACTTTTAAAATTGGTATTTATAGTGATAGGTAGTATGTTTGCATAACATAGCATCATACTTGACAATTTATGAGACTAATATCATGTTTAGTTCAAAAATCACTATTTAACATCAGTCATGTTTGAAACAGTTAGCTTCTGTGGTTCCATGTTGCTTCTTATCACAGTGAAACAAAAACTATTCTTTATAATAATCTTTACTGTTATACAAGTTATGTCAATTAGTGTTGTATTGCAAATGGGTGTTTATTGTCTTCCACGTTTCATCAGTCAAAGCATCTCTATCTGCATGTTATTCAGCTGTAGAGATATCTGATGCATTTGTTCATATAAGGGACTTCCTGGCTCTCACTTGTGAAACAGAAATGACAGTATATGAGTGTTAGGGTTAGGGTTAACCCTGCTCCATAATGCTCCATAATCGTCTCATTTTGGGTAAAAATAATACTAAAGTAATTTGTAACGCAGTAAACGTGAGTAGTTTTTCAGCAAACTTCTTTTTTACTCTTACTTGTCATATTATTATTCAGTACTTTTACTTGTAATCATGTAAATGATTCCTTAAATAGCAATACTTTTTACTTAAGTACAATCTCTTAGTATTCTTTCCAACACTACCTAGAACTAATATATATAAACGTAATAATCCAAGATAAAACACCACCCTTGCATTGAAGCTAGGTATCCGAGAGCTTTTCAAAAGGGCTATTTTATCAGATCAACTTATGAATTATATCTGTTGTGATGGTTTAAAAGCCTTTTCCAGCCGCAGTGACACATGCTGATAAACAGTGCATCTGACTCAGTAAGGACTGCAGTACAGAAACAGTGCACATGTTCACACTCAGCTTGAATGTTAAGCACACAAACTCTGAGCACAGCCAGACACTTTTCCTTAGTCTTCACCTCCCATTCCAGACGGCACTGCGACCGTCTTTATCGCAGCAGCTGAAACGGGGAGATTAGATTATTCTCTTTCTCATTCCTCTAAGCTTGTTACCATGGTGATACCACAGTGACTGGGGAAGGTCCTCACCCGCAGACGGCTGTGCAGCTGACTGTCGTCACCTCAGGAACGTGAGGTCATTAATTTCCCTCCGGTAAAAGCTGCGGTGTATTTTAGAACAGTTTAAGGCATGACTTAACAACCATCTTTATGTGAAAGATCAAACGCGGTCGACCGCAGCTGCAAAGACCAAATAAACACACAACGAAAACCCAAAGCATGCCATCCAACTCCCTTCCTGTGTCTGTGTTGTCTGTATTGATTATAGAAAATCTACCAAAATTAAATACATAATGGATCCTTGATGCAGAGCCCTGGATACACAGTAAATGGATTACATTTGGAAGTAATTAGAAATAATGAAGTGCTGCTGGAGCCGTACTGCTGCAGTTTTGACAGCTGAAGTGATACAGCGATTAATCATTGAATAAAGTTGGGCGTTTCTTGCTTCACAGTGATGGAACGAAGATATTTGCTTCTTGAATTAAAAGCAAAGAGTAATAAATAAATAAATAAATACAATAAAATCAAACAAAAATAGAAATAAAAAGGTAGTTTCATCATCATCTACCTTCATGCCATATATTTTTCTCATGGAACCCAAAAGGAGAAAACTAGCGCTAAGTAAATTAACTTAATTAGATCTAATGAGACAGTTCTCAGGTAGTTTCTCTAGTACTTTTCCAAGACTGTCTTTAAACATTAGGACCGCGATTAAACTAAATTAAACAACAACAAAAACAGCATATAATGTTAACAAGGGGTAAATGTTGGGCTGGTTAGCATGACCACATTAGTCCCTGCTACTATACCTACCATGACAACACCATCTGACTCCAAACAGCATCTTTCTCTATACGTCATAATGGTGCCATATTTGATAGGAATGAAAACAAGGCTGTGAGGCATAGAGGTACAGTGCGTTTGATGGATTTAAATGTTGTTTAACAACATACCGACTGTTCAATAAAAAAACTCCATAAAGCAGTTTTGAATGTTGTGAACTGTGAAAATTACTGGGCCATGAGCTCCAGTGAAATTTTTTTACTGATAAATCCCTTGTCAACGGGATTGACATATGATAAAGTCATGTGTGGTTTATTGAACTGCTATAATAACAGGATATTTTGTAAAAAGAAAAAAGAAAAGAAAAAGAATGCTGGGTAAGGAAAATATATACCAACAATCCATTGTAGGAAACAAAACTTGTGAATGTCTTGTATAGTTTGTCAATGACGAAGCAGCTCTTCATTGCAACGGCAGGTTGGGAAAGACTCTGTGCTGCAGGTAAACATGATTTATATTCATTTATATTCAAATCAACGTTTCAGTTACATTGCTGTCTATGGAGGGTCGGAAAGCTCTCGGATTTTATCAAGAATATTTTCATTTGTTTTCCGAAGACGAATGAATGTCTTACGGGTTTGGAACGACATGAGGGTGAGTAATTAATGAAAGAATTATAATTTTTGGGTGAACTATCCCTTTAAAGTCCATTAATGACTATTCTGTGTATCAATGATATTTGTATTTTTTTGCATTAAGATATTTTTGACTATACTATAATGCATATTTTATTAGTGCTTGATGTGTGTTTGAAGATACATCCATACAGTACTAAACAGAGTCATTAAAATCCAATGTTATGCACTGTTGATGGGAATCATTATACAAGATAACTTGGTAACTAAACTTGATTAGAATTAGAAGTAATGTCAGCTGCTGTGAAATATCTGATAATCAGAAAAAGCCAAATCTCTTAGCATCAGCCATCACAATCACTGGTTTCTCTATATTGTTTTAGTCTAAAGTGTGTTATTCTGCATGTAGCCTCTCATACAGATGATGTCACATGGCCCTCAGGGCGGCTTCTCTTGGTGCTCTGCTGTAAGTGTCCAGCAGCCTGCATGCCCAGGAGGCAGCCCATATAATTTATCTGCAGCCATTGAAATACATTTGATTTTTATCACACCGATACTGCTGTGCTTACCTAAATGCCCTTCTTTCTCACTCTCTTTCTGCTCCATCTATAAACTGCGATCATTTCTCCCTTCCTTCACCCAGGCTTTATCGCCCTCATCTTTCTCTTCCTCCTCTTTACTTATCGTTCTCTTTATCTGCCTTCCATTTCTCTTTCCCTCTCCTTTCCTTTCTCCACTCATTTTATCGATGTGCACGTTCTCCAGTCTCTTATCACTCTTCTTTTGTCTCTCTATACATATTTTCTCCTCTCCCCTCATCATCTTGTCTTCTCCACTCTCTCTATCTCTATTGTTCTAGTCTGCAGAGAGCCATTTGCTTTCATCAGCTAACACAAAACCATTTTCCTACAAAAACATCTCAATATTCTTAATTGACATACTTGTTAAATGAGAAGTTCATGATCAGTTAAGTCCTTCACAAGCACTATTTGGACAGGAGTAGTTCTCTTACGAGAGCTCTCTCGTACTGCGTCTTAGCTAAGACGCTACGGGAAAAGTCTCTTTTCACGAAATACTGAAGCAAAAAATTATCCTTAATTTTGTATTTTTGTAAAGCGCATTTGCAGCAGTACACAGCCATAGGCGAGACGGCTCGTTCGCTCATTGGCTTGTTCTGCGGCAACTGCACAGCCTATCGAGCGCGGGCTGATGCAACCCGCCGAAACGGGTGTGGCCCAACCTATAAAAGGAGCTCGAAAAGGCTGACTCACCTGATTGTTCATCTCTTCAGCGAAGCTCACGCATCGCTGGATCACGGAGGAAGCAAGCGCCGTCTGAGAAAGCACATCAGCAGGACGAGCCATTCTGAAGCTGCTGGCATCGCCGCCTTCCATTGCCGTTCCTGCTGCGCTATCCGGCGCCTATATCCTTTCAATCCTGTTATATCCAAGCTGTTCTTTATGTGTGTGTGTGTGTTCGCCCTGCGACACACACTCGTAAAAGAGCTCGCGTCTTTTTTAAGATGCCTTCCTGCGGCTCGTCAGAGCCCCACTCAGCGAGGGAGACCGGTACGTCATCTGTGTCTCCTGCCTGGGTGAAGATCATGCAGCGCTCGCTCGCTGACGGCGGATGCCCCCACTGCGAGCTGTTGCCATGGTGACTCTGAGGACTCGCCTGGCCTTTTTCTCTGAGCCTGCATTCTCCGCTGCGCTGAGGCGCCGTAAAAGCATCGCTTCCAGCGGATTCCGGAACCGTCTTCAGCTCAACCGAGCTCGCCGGTTCGCCCTGCTTCACCGGCCCCCCCTGCATCGCTTCCCGGTGGGCAGCGCCCGCTGTTTGCCGGCGCGTCGTCCGAGGAAGTCGATCTCAGGGCCGCGTCGGGGGAAGAGGACACGCGCTCTCTGCTAGCTTCGGGCAGTGAGGGCTGGGCGAGCTCCGAGGATCTCGCACCTTCTGCTCAGAAGCCCAGCAGACGAGCTGACATCGAGAAGGAGCCGGGGCGAATGCTCGTGTTGGCCGCGATGAGTCTCGGCCGCGAGTGGTTTGCACCAGCGCCCCCCCCTCTCGTTCCCGGCTGGATGGTATTTCCCTTTCGGATGAGCGTACTTCTCAAAGCCCGCCTCATTTCTTCCTGAGCTTCACGAAGAGGTGGCGAAGGCTTGGAACGCTCCATATTCAGCACGAACTCGTTCGTCTGTCTCACTAGCATTCTCCACACTGATGATGCTAAAAACAGGAACTACCACTCACTTCCGCCGGTGGAACAGGCGATAGCGACGCACCTTTGTCCGCCCTCTGCTGGACGGCGGCAAAAGCGGTGTTGCCATCTAAAGCCTCCTGTGTGACGCTGCGTCGGCACTACTGACGATGGCTGCTTCATCGAAGCGCAGGTGTACGAGTTCCGCTGTGGCCGAGCTCTCACCCAAGCGCGCCGCTGTTTCAGTTCCAGGAATTGTGACTGTCTCAGCATTTTCTGCAATGCGCAAGCCTGCACAGTTGCCCGCTTGCCTGCACACAAAATCCGTTATCACAACAGCTTCAGCAACGCAGCTCGAGACCCCCGTTCTCGCTCTACTGGCCGTCGCCCCGCGCCGCGGGGACCGCGGCAGAGGATTACGGTGAGGCCGGGAGCCCCGAAGCCATCCTGGGAAAGCCATCTACGCATGCTGCATGACGCTGCGTCGGCACTACACACGATGGCTGCTTCATCGAAGTGCCGGTGTACGAGTTCCGCTGCGGCCGGGCTCTCACCTAAGCGCGCCGCTGTTTCAGTTTCCAGAGATTGTGACTGTTTCAGCGTTTTTTGCAATGCGCAAGCCTGTACGGTTGCCCGCTTGCCTGCACACGAAAACCGTTATCACGGCTACCCAGATATTTCCCGAAAAAGGTGTAATTTCTGGTGTCCCGGCCACGGCCGATGGTGCTATAAATGTAGTGACGATGCCCACTGCTCAGTGCCCATCTCCGCATATAAGCACAGCCCTGCACACAGGGCTAGCGCATATAAGATCGACACAGATCGGTCGAGCGCGCCGCATAGTAAACGTGCCCACTTCCCAGTGCCCACAGTGCTTCTGTAAAAACGAGGCCCGTGCACGTACATTCTGCACAGGCAGACAGCGAGTTGAAAGTGGTAAAAGTGCACACATGCAGCCCACGGTTACTCGCAGATATATCGAGTCCCACGGGACCCGCTCAGCCTCCCTCCAGTCGGTTAAGCGCCGGAACGGGGTCGAGGAAGAGCGATCTGCCCGCTGTGATCAGCGCGTCCCCGCCTCAGTTGCGCAGCACACTCGAGCGCCGCCGTTGCCCAGTCAACAGAGCGCGTTTCGCATCCAGCCCTTAGCCATTCATGCAGATGCATGGTCAGTGCTTCCAGGGGTTTCGGATTGGGTGCTAGGCATTATAAAGAGAGGCTACTCGCTACAGTTTTCTCGACGCCCACCGCGCTTTTCAGCGCGCGTCGAAACTACGGTCAAAACAGAAGTAGCACACATACTTCGGGCCGAAATATCAAAACTGTTGAGCAAAGGGGCTGTAGAGCCTGTGTCTCAAAGCGAGGGGGGGCTGTACAGCAGATACTTTCTGGTGCCCAAGAGAGACGGGGGTCTCCGGCCCATACTGGATCTAAGACAGCTGAACAGGCATTGATGAAACGCAGTTTCAAAATGCTCACGACCAGGAAGCTCCTCGTGCAGATTCGCAGAGGGGACTGGTTCATGTCAATAGATCTGAAGGACGTGTATTTTCAAATACAGATAGCGTCAAAACACAGGCGATATTTGAGATTCGCCTTCAAGGGCCAGGCATACCAGTTTGCAGTCCTGCCATTCGGCTTGTCCGTAGCTCCTCGTACGTTTACGAGGTGCATGGATGCAGCGCTCGCTCCTCTCAGACTCAGAGGCATACGAGTGCTGAATTATTTGGATGACTGGCTGGTTCTGGCCCGATCATGAGCGGAGCTCGTGGACCACAGAGCCGTTTTACTCGATCACCTCGAGAAGCTCGGCCTCAGTGTCAATTGGGTGAAGAGTTCGCTGAACCCCAGTCAGACGATCCTGTTTCTGGGTATAGTTCTGAACTCGTGTTCCATGACGGCGCGGCTGTCACCACAGTGCGCGATGGGCATTCAGCGTGCAGCGAGTTCTTTCCGCTGTGGCGCGACTGTGTCGCGACTGTGTCGCTCAAACACTGTCAAAAGATGCTGGGTTTCATGGCCTCAGCATCTCCGGTTCTGTGGCTGGGCCTGCTCCGCATGCGCCCCCTGCAGTTCTGGCTGAAGGCTCGGGTGCCGCGCAGAGCGTGGGCGTCTGGCCGGCTGCATTTCAAGGTCGATCAGAGCTATGTTGCGGCTCTAGCACCTTGGACAGCGAACGGCTGGTACCGATCAGGTGTAAGCCTGGGGACTTCCCCGAGTGTGAAAATGGTGTCGACGGATGCCTCCACTTCGGGATGTGGAGCACTGCTCGAAGGCAGACCGTCCTTTGGCCTATGGTCAGAACGGGAAAAGCTCCATCATATCAACTGCCTGGAAATGCTGGCAGTGGAGAACGCGCTGACGCGCTTTTGTCCCCATATCAAGGATCACCACGTCGTAGTCCGTTCGGACAACATGTCCGTGGTGTCCTACATAAATCGCCAGGTCGGTCTCGGGTCCCGAAACCTGTGCAGGCTGACGGAACGCCTCCTGATTTGGGCTCAGCGCAACGTGCGCTCGCTGAGAGCAGTGCATGTGCCTGGACTGCAGAATCTGGGTCCAGACAGGCTATGTTCCTACGGGCGAATGGTCTCCAGAGGCAATGTTCCTACGGGCGAATGGTCTCTACACCCGCAAACAGTCCGGCTGTTGTGGGAGAGATTTGGCATGGCGGAGGTGGACCTCTTTGCGTCCCACGAAAACGCTCACTGCCCCGCGTTCTTTTCCAAGAACGAAAGCGCGCTGTCACGGAGATGGCCGTGCTGCCTGCTTTATGCGTTCCCTCCCGTCTCCCTCCTTCCGCAGGTGATAGAACGGGTGAGAGAAACGAGATGTTCAATACTGCTTGTAGCACCTCTTTGGAAGAACCAACCATGGTTCCCAGATTTGATGCAGTTAGCAGATGTCGCCCCGTGGCCGGTACCGTTGAGGAGAGACCTCCTCTCGCAGGCCAGGGGCTCGATTTGGCACCCTCAACCGGAGTTGTGGTCCCTCTATGTATGGGCACTCAATGGTTACCCGCTGATCTCGCAGTGGGAGTGCTAAATACCATCACTCAGGCTAGAGCTCCGTCGACACGACGTCTGTATGCCTCGAAGTGGTCGGTGTTCTCCAGCTGGTGCACAGCTCGAGGTTATTCACCCCTTAGTTGTGAGGTGACGGAGGTCCTCTCCTTCCTTCAGGAGCTGTTGGATAAGGGCAGAGCCCTATCCACGCTCAAAGTTTATGTGGCTGCCATCGTGGCGTTTTCTGAAACGGCGTCCGGTCAGTCAATAGGAAGGAACGATTTAGTCATCCGGTTCCTCAGAGGAGCTAGGAGGCTGAATCCTCCCAGACCTCCGTCAGTCCCTATGTGGGATCTCGCGGCGGTTTTGGAGGCCTTGAAGGGTCCCCCTTTCAAGCCTATCCAATCGATTAGCCTTCAGCATCTGTCGTTCAAGACAGTATTCTTGTTGGCTCTCGCTTCTGTGAAGCGTGTGGGTGATTTGCACGCGCTCTCAGTGAGCCAGTCGTGCTTGGAGTTTGGGCCTAATGACTCAAGAGTCATACTCAAACCTAGGCACGGTTATGTGCCGAAATCCCTCAACACACCGTTTCGGGCTCAGGTTATTGCCCTGTCTGCCCTGCCGGTGTCAGGGGAGGATGGAGACTCGAGTCTTCTTTGCCCTGTCAGGGTTTTAAGAGCTTATGTGTCTCGCTCTGCTGCCTTTCGGCAGACGGAGCAGCTATTTGTCTCGTTCGGTGGGCGTTCCAAGGGAATGGCTGTTTCGAGACAGACTCTATCCAGATGGATAGTTGACGCCATAGCGTTAGCTTACGCTTCCAGGGGCCTTCAGTGCCCGTTGGGCATCAGAGCACACTCCACAAGAGGCATCGCCTCGTCGTGGGCGTGGTCTACTGGGATCTCCTTGCAGGATATATGTATGGCGGCAGGTTGGGCCTCGCCGTCTACATTTATCAGGTTCTATAACCTGGAGGTTCCCGCCTTGCAAGCAAGGCTGCTGACGGTATAGGCGAATCAGGGCCCTGAGGGGAATTCTGAGTTCACGAGCGCTATGCGCTGCCGACTGTTATATGGGCAGTATTGCGTAAGACCCGCATTGCCACATTGGTCAGGCCTTGCCTCGGCTGTGTGACGTCATATTGCTGCATCTACGGATGCTGCTAGATATGGGACGGAGGGCTTTTTCCCTTTTCTGTCCTGGACTCTCTGTGAGTCCCTCAGGTGACTGTGCACTGTAAATCCTGGGCGTTGCTTCAGGTTTATTGGTGTGTGTGATCCCTGCGCACACGGCGTTTTACATTGGGTTCCCGTAGCGTCTTAGCTGAGACGCAGTACGAGAGAGCTCTCGTAAGAGAACGTACTCGGTTACTATACGTAACCTCGGTTCTCTCTAGAAGAGCGAACGAGTACTGCGTTCTCTGCCGTGCGCACGATTCACTCTGGTTCGCTTCGGCGATGAAATAAATCAGGTGAGTCAGCCTTTTCGAGCTCCTTTTATAGGTTGGGCCACACCCGTTTCGGCGGGAAGTGGCAAGAAGGGCTGATGTTGCATCAGCCCGCGCTCGATAGGCTGTGCAGTTGCCGCAGAACAAGCCAATGAGCGAATGAGCCGTCTCGCCTATGGCTGTGTACTGCTGCAAATGCGCTTTACAAAAATACAAAATTAAGGATAATTTTTTGCTTCAGTATTTCGTGAAAAGAGACTTTTCCCGTAGCGTCTTAGCTAAGACGCAGTACTCGTTCGCTCTTCTAGAGAGAACCGAGGTTACGTTTAGTAACCGAGTACGTTTTCTAAACCAGAAAACTACTGCTGTAAAATGTTAAGTGCAACATTATAAAGACAACATGTTGCAAAGTAATTATCTTTTATATTGATACTATACTGAAGCCAAAGTAAGTATTAATGTGTATATAGTTGGAAAAT
Source organism: Carassius carassius (assembly GCF_963082965.1). Classification (NCBI taxonomy): domain Eukaryota; kingdom Metazoa; phylum Chordata; class Actinopteri; order Cypriniformes; family Cyprinidae; genus Carassius; species Carassius carassius. The sequence goes on along the minus strand of NC_081773.1, from coordinate 16,087,471 downwards.
ATTATACAAAAATTCTACCCACTATTAAAGCACTGTATACAACCCGAAGAGAGACATTTATGATTCAAATTTGTATGTATAATACTTTTACAGTTAATTTACAGCCTCAAACATACATACGTACTACTATTTTTCATAAAAAAATCCTTGTTCTAAACAATGTTCGTAATTTTAAGGTACAATTATTAACACATGACGTGTTAATATGACTTGCATTTAAAAAAACAAAAATTTGGTGTCAGTAGTGTATTTTTAAAGAGACATTATTAAATTGTAATAATATTTTACAATATTACAATATTCATATTATCTTTATGTAAAACCAAAAGGCAGCATGACAAGAAATGTAACTTTAGTTGCTGTATTTACTGGAAGTTAAATAATAATAATAAAATAATAATAATAATATATTTGTGAAATAAATAATATACCCCAATTGCGGACATTCTTATATGGTTGGGATTCAATTTCTCTGTAAAAAGTATGTGAAATATAAATTTCCCAAACCTCCTCAGGGAAAAATAGCCCCGTGCCAATGACACATATACCAACCAAGCTGCTGCTATTTGCAAAAAGCAGATACCACATCTAGCAAACAGGAAATGGCTAGCAAAACAAGACCACAATAAGCATGCAAGGGGATGTTACAGTACTCAATTAGCGGATGTGGCCTGTTTGATTGAGAGAGAAGAATAAAAAAGGTTGACTGGAAGAGCGAGAGATTAATATCAAAGAAGAGTGACACATTTTAAGAGGTGCAAATATACGGCTCAAGCCGCAGACTGTTCTACTGTCAGTCAGACATTGCACTTTGGGGGGAAGAGTGTAATAATTTTGTTTCTCTGAACAATACGTGAGTGGGTGTAATTGAATCTCAGTTTCAGTGGGCGCCTTGTGGAGGAGAGCAGATGACTGCTGACAGGCTGAGAGGAAGTGAGTGTGTGTTTATGAGCATCATCTGTGGGGAAGTGTAAACAAGTGCACAGAGATTTAATGAGCAGTATGCACACAAATTCAGGTGTCAAAATTGAATATTTTGAGCTGGTCTGCCTTACCTTCATCTCCCGATCCTGAACCAGCATCTGTAAAACACAAAAAAACGGAACATTACATCAATGTCTTTCTTCGAAGTCTTCATTTCTGTCATTTTAGTCAATCCAATATGGGTCAAACAATTTACACAGGTTTTACCGCATCTAAAGTTCATGTCCATGTTGTTTATTTGTCAACTTCCCAGACAATAATAAAAAAGTAAATAAACTGAATTAAATTTTTAAGAATGTACAAATGAGGAACTGGCCATACATCCAATATGTTTTCCTGTCTACGCCTAGAGATGCTGGAATGGGCCCAAGCAACCTATAGGACAAGCGATTTAGAAAATAGATGGATGGATAGATAAACCATGTACATTATTTCTCATCTGTGTCTCTGGAGTCTGTGCACACTTTTTCCAGTATGCAGTACAAATGTGGTCTTATGTACTTGAACTGTGGGAGGATCAAAGGTGAATATGTGACCCATTTGGCTCATGTAGGCATAAGTGGGCTGTACGAAAGAGGCAGATATTATAAATGCACACATACTCTGATTCATTACAGTCTGATTGATTTAGAATCAGTGTTTCAACTTAAACCAAAGAAACTATAACCCTTCTGCACACCCTTTGCACATAACAACAACAAAATCCAGGGCTTCATGGTTTTACTGCCACAATATTTGTTTAAACATGACTCTAAAATCAAGTATAGTCAAGTATCATAATGTAAATGATGCACTGGATATGATGGTATAAAAAGACACTCAAGTGAAAATGAGGAAAGCATAGCAAGATATACATATACTATGCATATGTATCTTTAAACAAATACACACTCTAATTTACATGTGTGGCTCTATGTGTTATTTACAAAGCAATTGCATAGAAAGCTATTTTTTTTTTAGATTTTAAGATTCCTAAATTAATCTGTATAGTTTACATAAATTTTCATCTCAAGAAGCTAAAAACGCCATGTGTCCACACTCACACACAGAAGTTCAGACTGGTTTATTTGCTGTCAGTTTTTCTAATTGCCTGACAGTTACATTCTTTATTCAGAGACATGCCGCACACAATCTGTCTTTGACCATCTGAGCGATGCTCTCTGGCCATCTGGACATGAAAAGCTCAGCTATGGCTTTAATGCAAAGAATATGTCTAAACCTGTCAAAATAATTTCTACCTGTTTATTTGATATGCTTTCACCTGCATATGTGTATAAAATGAGTATGAAGCCCGACATAAATAACAGCCAGACAACAAAAGGTGTGCATTTAATATCGTGAGCAAAAATCTGGTAGAAAGAACATTATTGGAACTGAATTGATTTTCCCTAGAAAAATTCAATGACAGAACATAATGTAGAGTCATCAGTAAGCTACATTTTAAATAAGATATATACAACTTTATAGGGTTAAACAGATAAATAGTCTACATTCAACAACCATCCGTCTAAACGATCCATCCTTGTATTCAATTCAACATTCCTTATAAAAACTGAAGACCTTAAAAGGCAAAAACTAAACAGAACCAATGAACCTGTCCTAAAGCACTGGGTCAAAAAAGTGGAAAACCTTCCACTGCCTCAAAAATTCATGAAGTTCCAAAGTACATCAAAAAGTCTATTTCACAGTACGGCTGAAAAAGTAAAAGCGAGACGAACAATCTGTTTCTCGGCACACTTCTTCCTGTGAGACTGGACTCTGCTGAGTTTGCTGGCACGAAACAATGACAGGAGTCTTATTAAGTGTAAGAGACCTTTGTTCCTCATTCAGAGGTATCAGCAGGTTATGCATCTCCTCTGCCTTTGTCATTTATCAGGAAAAATATGTTATCAGGTGACTTTGCACTTTTTTTATCTGGGCTCCCACGATGCAATGGGATGAGTGAACTTGAGCTTGAGGCTCAGAGGCAGATGGTCTTTGTCAGCAGAGACAAACGCAGCTGTGATTTAACATGCCACGGCCGCTGTACAACACACAATTAACTATTTCCAGAACAGCATGCTTGACCGACATGTGTGTCAGGTAACATATCAGTACTTAATGATAAAACAGGCCTGTTGAGCTGTTTATGTGAGAGTTTTGTGAATGTAATAGTCATTTTGTGGAATGTGATGCATGCTCCCTGCATGGAGAAAGCTACTTTAGCACTACATGGAGTGCGATTATGGAGAAAGGCTATCTTAACCTCGATTTCCAATGTTGAAAATGAACTGCCTTCTCCACTCTACAGTTACACATCACTAAGCTAATGGCTAGCTGCCCTGTGCCACACTGAAAACTCAATATAAGCACATGACCTGTCTCCTTAATAAGCGCATTATTCACACTGATCTTACAGCAGCACTGTGGTGAACTTGTCACAGTTTGCGAGGTAAATAGCCCACTTATCAATGCCAGAGAAAAGAGAGAAGCATATACTCACCTCTTCCATACTTCTTAATATTTGGCACATAAGACCTTTCTGAAAGTTTCAACGAAGCACAGCAAGAAACTAAACTACAGTCAAATTTCAGTAGCCAAGTGTGATAGAGCAGAGTTTTGAAGCAGGATGGTGAAATTACTTAGTGGCACAAGTAAGTAAGTAAGAAAAATGTATTTATATAGCACCTTTCACAGACAAGAAGTCACAAAGTGCTTTACAATCTGTTAATAAAAAGGATCAAACATGCATACAATAAATCTACCATAACACAACACACAGAAACACTCTTCACCAACATGAAATGACAAGTAACCACTGCTGTTAAATAAAAGCAAGTCCAAAAAGATGCGTCTTCAGGTGTTTTTTAAAAGAAGTGACAGAAACCATAGTTCTCAGTGCTAATGGAAGTGAGTTCCAAAGCCTTGGTGCCACAGTACAAAAAGCATGATCACCTTTAGTCTTAAGACGTGTTCTAGGGACAATTAAAAGGTCCAGAACAGAAGACCGTAAGAGCCGGCCCGGTGAATGTTTATGTAAAAGATCCTGAATATAGAGAGGTGCCTGACCATGCAAGGCTCTATGAGTGATAACTAAAATTTTAAACTGCACTCTGAATTCAACTGGGAGCCAATGAAGGTCCTTGAGGACTGGTCTTATATGAGACCACTTACTGGTACCAGTCAACAGCCTTGCAGCTGCATTTTGTACAACTTGTAGTCGCTCCATAGAAGACTTATTCAAACAAGTATACAGAGCATTGCAATAGTCCAAACATGACGAGATGAAGGCATGAACAAGCATCTCCATCTCTTTTCTTGAGACCACCGATCTAATCTGAGCAATGTTCCCAAAAATGGAAAAAACATGAGCGAACTACAGACTTTATATGACTGTTAAAACATATGGCTCTATCCAGAAAGACACCTAGATTTCTTATTTCACTACAATCTGAAGTAGCTGAAACCCCCAAAACCTGCTTAATCCGAGGTATAATATTGGCAGGAGCAAAGATCATCATTTCAGTTTTATCCTTATTAAGTTGCAAAAAATTGTTTGCCATCCATTTATCAATGGAGACAAAACAATCCTGTAGAACTGAAAGTTTAACTAGACTATGAGGTCTAAACTAAATAAATAACTGAATGTCATCTGCATATAAATGATAAGATATTATTTTAATACTATTAATAATCCATCCAAAAGGGAGGAATATACAAGTTAAACAACAAAGGGCCCAGTACAGAACCTTGTGGCACACCACAGGACAAAAGTACAGAATCGGACATAAAGGATCCAACAGATACCGAAAAAGACCTATCGGACAAATAAGATGAAAACCAATCCAGAGCCGAACCCGAAATACCTACTAAACAGCATAATCTATTAATCAGAGTGCAGTGATCCACCGTGTCAAACGCTGCGCTAAGATCTAACATAACCAACACGGAACATTCCCCCGCATCTGTGGCCATCAAAATGTCATTTGATACCCTGAGTAAGGCGGTTTCAGTAGAATGATTTTTGCGAAAGCCTGATTGAAATTTGTCATAAATATTATGAGTATCCAAAATATCATTCAACTGCATTGCCACAACCTTTTCCAGGCAACTTAGAGATAGGCCTATAGTTGTTCAACGATGTAACATCAAGATTACACTTTTTCAAGAGCGGTTGAACAACAGCGTGTTTTAAACACCTAGGGACCTGGCCCAACTTTAGCGAAAGGTTAACAATTGAGACCAAACATGGACCAATGGATGTAATAGTTTCCATGACCACAGAAGCAGGCAAAACATCCGCCGGACTTTGAGAAGGTTTCATCATACCAACTATCTTTATAAGATCATTAAAGGATATTGACTGAAAAGAGTTTAAAATTGAGGGCCGCTCTGTGATAATTACAGAGGGAATAGCTGATGGTAAAATGCTAGCCCTAACAGCCATAACCTTACCCACAAAATGAGACAAAAAATTATTACAATCATCGTTAGAAAAAACAGGTACAGATGATGTAACAGGAGACACAAGACAATTAATAGTGTCAAACAAAGTCTTAGGATTCCTTTTACAAGTTAAAATCAAATTTTTAAAATACAGTGCTCTGGTCACCTTGATCATCTCATGTAAATCAGACAGTAACTCTTTAAAATACAGACGATGAACCTGGAGCCGCGTAGATTTCCACAAACGTTCAGTCTTCCGACACACACGTCTGAGACGTATTAACGTATTAACCACGGGAATATGCTGATTCCTAAATGGAGCCACTTTATCCAGTAACAAAGTGCAGTGATCATTAAACGACTGTACAGAACTGTCAATGTCATTTAAAATAATAACCGAGTTGGAATCAAAAGCGGTCGAGAAATTCTCAACAGCAACTTGGGTAAACATGCGAGAACAAGACACCCGCTTGACCGGCAGTGGATTTTCATTACACGCAAGATTAAATAAAACACATTTATGATCACTAACATAGACGTCCTCTGTACACACATCGTCAATATTTAAACCATGAGAAAACACTAAATCAAGCAAGTATCCTTTATCATGTGTAGGACCAGAGACATGTTGAACAAAATTAAAAGTATCCCTTAAATTTAAAAAATTTAAAACAGTATTACATGCAGCATTATCCACATGAATATTGAAATCACTGACAATAATAACTCTATTCAACTTAATGATAGAGGAAAAAAAGTCAGTAAAGTCGCTCAGAAAAGGACCCAAAATCCCAGGAGGCCGATAAACAAGAATACAATAAAAAGAATTTGATCGACCAACCTTAGACATCTGTAATTCAAAGGACGAGTACGTGTTGGAGTTCATCAACTGGCAAATAAACTGATTTTTATAAACAACAGCAAGTCCACCCCCGTGGCCCACGAGCCTTGGTGTGCTGATGAATGAACATTCCGCAGGACAGAGTTCAATCAAATGGGAAAACTCCATACTCCATTGCCATGTCTCCGTCAACAACATAAAGTCCAACTTTCTATAAGTGAATAGTTCATTGAGCAGGAATGACTTGTTTCTGATTGATCGAACATTCAACAAAGCAATCTTAAGCGGTGCAGATCTACCACCCGGAGCAGAGACAGAGGTACGCAGCGGTACGCAGAGGTACGCAGCGGCCTCAAGTGCTCGTCGCACACACTGCGACCGGTCGAAGAAACTCTCAGGGGCAAAAGAAACGGACCACTGTAGACGCTCGGGACCAAGGGGGAAGACACGGCAATCTGGAAACAACACAGCACTGCTCCAACTTCCAGAGTTTCCTGAAGTTGGAAACTGAACCTGTCTCCCAGCCCTCAAGTCCCTCTCCTTCCCGCATGCAAGACAGCCGATGCAGGTGGACAGCGGTACAGGGTTGATTCGCCCAAGCCACTCCAGGTACAAAAGCCGCCACACTTGGTCACAGATGAACGAATTAAAATCATCGTTTGGCGATCATACACCCACACGGCAGACACATCATAGGAGGACAAACTTAATAACAGCAACGCACATAAAATAATTAAAACGAAACGAAACGATCCTCCAACCACAGCGGCAATGCCAAACACAGGCGCCATCTTGGACCGGGATGACACAATTTTACCAAACAGTATTGGAAGTGACTGTTGGTGAATGATATTACAGCTGAATTGAGTGACTATGCCAGTAACTCATGGACTTTAAACATTACCATAACTTTTAATACTGAGTGTAGACTAGAAGTGAAGGATCGTTATTGACAAGAGCAATGGCACTTTTGAATCCATTTAGCATCATTTAACATGCAGAATGGGATTCAGCACCATGGAGAGCAACAAGCACAGGCCCAAAACTGAAACCTTGCAAAATTAAATAAGTAAATTAAACTGTCCAAAAGAATTTAGTACAGACAGTAAATAAATTTACAATCTTACAAAAATATGTTTAAACTTATTGCTGAAAATCAGCTTTGCCATCAGAGCAATACATTATGTTTTAAAATATATTAAAATTGAATTCAGTTATAGTAAACTGAAATAATATTTCACAATATTATTTATGTTTACTATTTGGACATAAAAATGCAGCCTTGGTAAGTATAAGAGACTTCTTTCAAAAACATTAAAAAATCTTTCTGACCTCAAACTTTTCAATGTTGCATACACCTCCACATTATACTGTAATCGATAAGAAATTGCAGGCTTACTTGTAAACATCAGTTTTCATAGTGTAAACTTTGTCACATATGTTTAAATGGCAAAGGTGTTTCTTAAAGGCACATGAGTTTTTAATTCCAAAATCAAGATGAAGGCTCAGAAATATCTATGAAGAAGAGCCAGACAAAGAGTGGGAAATCTATGAAAACCTAAAATATGACAAACTATACAAATGTAATATGATGTGATTTGACGCCTATAATACTTCTCCGGTTATTACAATCAATGTTCTATTTCCTGATGCATGAAGGTGCTCACTTTCAGCTATGATACTGATGTATGAGTAAAGACTGAGGAGCTGCAACCAGCCTTGGAGAAATAAAGAAAATAGCAGAGTGTGATACACTTCTCTTATCTCTGTAGGTCATCTGTCAGCTGCTGGATCATTTGCTTGGGAATTAGTGGAGAGGAAATCAGTGTCAAAGAGTTAGATGAGCTGGTACAAGCATCAGAACTGTGAGGCAGTCCATTTCTCTTTCCTCAAAGTCCTCAGGGCTAAAAGTGTGAAAATCTCATTGGGCTGTGAATATTTTCTTTTGGTCTTACTTACAGCTATTTTAGACAGTGCTTTAAGCATTCGACTGGAGTTTCAGGTAAATTACAATTTTTGTTCAACCACATTATTTAATCCTTGGCATAATGATGTGGGTAAAATGAACTATTAAATCTGAATTGAACATAGTCTACACATAATCTAATTGGTAAGGAATTTAATATATCTGTTCATAATGTCTGTTGGGCTTCAGGTTTGATTTATGGGTTCTACTACAATTTCTCTACTGCAATATGATGAAAAACTATATTGACATTTCTTTATATTTTTGTAGTTGATCAACCATGCTTTAAAGTCAAGATTAGTGAGGCTGTTGTATATATTTATAGTAACAGCAAAGATTAACATTCTTTTTTTAACTTTCTATTCATCAAAGAATCTGTAAAAAATATCACTGTTTCCACAAAATTATTAAGCAGCACAAATGCATTCAACATGAATAATAAGAAATGTTTCTGATTTATGGAGCATCATGTGACAGCAAAGACCAGAGTTTTCTATGCTGAATATTCAGCTTTGCCATCACAGGATTAAATAAAATTTTAAAGAATGTTTCAATAGAAAAGTAATGTTAAATTGTTATTAAATTCTACTATATTACTCTCTGAATTCAAATAAATCCAGCCTTACTGAACATAAGATAACAGTAGTAGTATATAAATTATTTAATTACTTACTTATTTATTTAGCAAATGCACAGTCACAATATTGTAATGTCTTTTAATTATCTTCATTTGGGGACTTTTCGCTGCAGTTGCAGATATGTGTAGCTAATTAAATTACTTAATTGGGAAGGAAACAAACCATGATAGATATTCAAAAACTGTGATTTTTTTTTGCAGCACTTAGCATGTAAACAAGACATCCTTGATCACAACTATAATTTCAGCTTTTGTTTTCAGAGTATTACCCATGAACCAGACTGGTCTGACGTGCATTCAATGCATGAACATAAAAAGAGAAATAAAATCAAAAGATGAAAGCATTCAGACAGACAGAGCCAAACAGAGAGATGATGAGAGATGGTTCAGTGGTGCCATTCAACTTTCACGGAGACAAAGACAAACACTCTTCTTGTTTTCTGCAGCTTGTTTCAGTAAATTAGCTTTTACCTCCCAGAACACCTACAGACAAGTACATGCTCGTACACATTCAGGCATTGATGAGAACCAACATCCTGCTGGGACTGAATTATGACTTTACCTGCATACACACACGGCGTGAGGAGAACATGTCATTCTCTGGATGCTCCATAAGCACAAATACCTTCCTCCCACACTCTCTCTCTCCCTAGAGATCATTTTTAGAGGTTTCAGTGTGTTTAGGCCCTGTTTAATGGAGTCTGACTCAGCAACTCCCAGAGCACCAAACATTTGCTTTAGCCTCCGCAATACACTTCTTACTGACCACAGAACACACTTTCGATCGTATCATTTGGTCTTTGATTTACCATTAACATGCAATGCTTACTCCTTTTATATAAGAGGAAAAAGGGGGATGTTTTTCTAAAATCATAAACAACAGCAATCCAGTCTTGTGAAAAAGCCTTTGTGTCTTTAAAAGCTCTGAATGCAGGTTTTAAAACACAGCAAAAGCTTTACACAAAGCAGTAATATACGGTTCTAGCCTGTAAAGGGTATTATGGGTATAGTAGAGTATAACATGTTTAACACAACACAGATATGAGTCTCTGTCTGATTCAGTTCAGCTCAATTTGATAACCTCACACTCACATTTTATGGGCAAATGATTAGGCTGTGGTTTCATCTTCAAGAGACAGCAAACACATGAGTGAACGTACCGGCTGGGCAGGATCCTTCAGAGACCACCAGGATCTCGGTCTGCTGTTTGCAGGCGTCTCTCCGCAGAAAACACTCATTTTCATAGTTTTCGTTGTTGGAGCCGCACACAGGAACATAATCATTGTTGCACTGAAAAAAAAAGAGGGATTTTAGGCATTAGAAAATTTGAGAAAAATGAGACGTGGAAAACATGGGACCAATATTAACATTATAGTATTGCAGCTTTCTGATTGTGTTATTTGCAGAATTGAAATATAAGGGCAATAAATATGTATAAATACTTTAAAATAAACTGTATATTAATAATCCTACAGTAGTTTTCAGGAAAAAACTACAATGAAATAAAATTATAATTTTTTTTCCTAAGCATTGCATGAGATGGGAACAAAGGGGTATTTCTTTAAGAAAATGTTGTAACGTATTACGCAAGAATAAGAAATGTGCATGAAACTGACCTATATATCTCTCACAGCCTAATTGCGATGTTTTAGCAGTGTTTTATTTCGGGGGTTTTAGATGAGCTCACAGCAGAGAATAAGAATTGCTTGATCTGAATGTGAATAAAGCTACTGTGAGCTCCGAGGGCCGAAATACAGCCTGCCAACTGCACTGCCCACGTTCCCAAACCAGCCGCAAAATGATGATTACAGTGTAAGAAAATGCCAGGAAGGACTACATCACAAAATACTGTGAAACATTTGCAAGTTGAGGGTCGGTTTCAGGTTGTTTGGTCATAACTGTTCATACTTTTTAAAATGTAATTGAAATAGGTTTGAAGATTTGATCACAATGTTTAGTAAAAATTTAAAAATTCTGTTTCACACAATTGTAATATGAGTGCATCCCCAGATTTATAAAAAGCAATTTTTTTCAAAAGAGAAATACAAAGATCTACTTCAGTGCTTCTCAAACATTCCAGTCAAACTCTTGAAAACCAACTAAAGTTCGAGTTCATGAGAAGCAGGTATTTTAAACTCACTAGGTGGCCTGGTGGAAAATGAAGCCGTTCCAAACCTCACGCAGGTATTTTGGAAGAGTCTGACCACAGCGCACACACATATGCACCTGAACACACAGAGACACACAGTGTCTGGTCCAGCAGGCCCCCGGGGAGGCTGCAGTGGTCTGTCAGCTCACATGTTGGCTGAGGGACTGTGTGGCTGGTGGCCAGCTGGTTGGCAGGGGTCACAGGAATAACTGTGCCCATCGATTCTGGAGCGGGATTTGTACTTACTGTTTTATCGGCTGAGAAGCAATATTATGCAGGATGAGAGAGCTCTGAGCCAACACTGGCAAGAGATGCAGAGAGAGGGGGGTGAAATATGAGGAAAAAAGAAAAACTAGGTCCACAGGAGATGAATATACTGGAAGGATAGGATTCAACAAAAAAGAAAAAGATAGACGTGGATGGATTTTCTTTTAATAAATATAATTTAACATAACTTTAGGGTGATATACTGTTTACAAAAATAAAACTATACAAATTAAATATTAATAAGATCGTCGGGTAAGAAAAGAGCAAATCCAGTTTGCAGTAAGTACAACTTCAAGATGATATTACATACATTCAAAAGCAAGACTGAGAGTGTAATATACCCAATGTATTCCAACAGACAAGTTAATACAGAGTAACTTAATATTGAGTAACAATGTATCTGCATTCGGCATGGCCATTGCTAAATTGCGGTGTAATAGCTTGAGGGGCTACAGAATGTGTTTTTGCATTTAAAAACGAGAGCGGCATGATAGTGGAATGAAAACAACGTAAAGTGCGTAGATGCATTTTTTAAAATATTAAACAGGAAGCATCTTTGAACTTTAATGTTGCATTTTCAGAATGCTATGAAATGCATGAGATGCCGTAAAAGTCACATAATGAATGCAACGATAAATGAATGCATTGTGTATAGTGCATGTTTACATAGCAAAATAATGGAAAAGCAGCAAAGTGGATTGCAAAAGGCTTTCTACACGTTCCGTCAAACACCTTCAAACTCAAAAGCCAACAGAAGCTATTATAATCAGTAATACTGTCTTGTACAATCAGTAACACTGGCGTGTTGCGACAGTTCACTGACAATAAATGGATGACCCATTATACTTCTCCTACTCTGCATGCTCTATTTGTATGGAGACAAAATGTCTAATGAATGATTAAATAACTTGTTTAAAGACCTGTCTCAATCTACTGGCTTGCTGTTGTAACCTGCAGAAAGAGAAATATACCCACCACTAATACACAGACTGAAAGCTGTCTGTCTAGAAGAAAACACAGATATAAGTGGAGAGATGCAAACAGTGCTGTTGGATTCAAGGACATTTAAGCGCTGTAATTAATTACTATATAATGTTAACTGAAGTGTTGTAGGTTTGAACACTGGGACAGTCTGTGATCTAATGCCTTTGAGCAGTGGGTTTGTATTTGTTCCCTCCCAAAAAATCTCTCATTCAACCAAGGTCGAATGCGATTTGAGTTTTCTTTGATAAAAATATCCCACTATCAGCGCACCTGAGATGGAGAGTGAAAGAAAAGACTGAGTGACAGTAAAATGCAACCGAGTCACCAGAATAGAAAAACAGAGTGAAATCTCAGAAGAGCTAAGCATGGACATGATCTCAAAAAGAACACAGAAAGAATGAGAACAGGAGGAGAGAGTGAAATGGATATTAACAGTTTTTAAACCTTTTCATTCTTTTGACATTTCTACAGCTTCAAGTGTTCAGTCAATCTTTTTGGCCTGGCATGATGCAATAGTAAGAAAGGCTGCCCAGCCCCAGGCAGCCCCCAGCATGCCCAGAGAAATGCCTGTTTTGCCGAGCCCCAGCAGTTTGGTCCTTTTAACTTTACCCCTTGAGAGGAAGGAGTGCATTAGCACTTCATCTTTGCAGAAAAATAACTGGTGATTACGATGGAAAATGTAATTGAAATAAATTCATGACAAGTAATAAGTGTCTGAAATACTAACAGTTAAAAAAGCAGACAAGACACTTAAGCTATAAAAAAAGCTTTTCACTTGCAGTTCAGAAGTTAAGGATTGAAGTGGTATTATGATAAATGAAAAAACCTTGAAAAAGCTGAAAAGCATGCTAATATATATTACACATATCTATTCCACTGCAGAAAAAGTTTGATCTTTTCACAGTAAGCCGTGATAAAAAAAGCATTAAACAAGCCCCTTTTTCATGTTCACAGAGAACTGAATTACCCAAACTACATCTTGGATAGCCTGAGAGTGAGTACATTTTCAGCAAATTTTAATTTTTGGGTGAAATATTCCTTAAACAATTTCCTGACACCATACACTCAAGTAAAACTTGGCCATGACTGCTCATACAAGGTGAAGAGTACAACAAATTCTCAACTAAAGTAATACATTTTTTTGATCATAACAAATCAAGACACAATAAGACAATGTGATGGGGCAAATGAAGACAGAAGAGACAATGACACAGAGACAGGCACAGGGAGGAGAGATAAAGAAACTTGTAAGAGACGGCCATAAGGCTGGACAGCATGTGTTCGAAAGCAATCTAATGCAATGAGCCTTCCAACAGAGGCCAGACACACAAACACTCAGGGCGGAGGTCGACAAATGTTTTCAACCCAGTACACAAAATGGCACACTACACATTATGGCTCTTAAGTACCTTTAAGTCGAGTCAGTTCACTCAGCGGGCATCTCACAAACACATTTTTTGTTATTTTCTATGTAGAAAACAGGCCAGTACAGCTCTAATTCTATAAGAGAGCGGTCTGAAATCTTATTGTCAACTTTAGCAAATTATTTAAAAGTCATCTTTTTAAACTTGTTCATAAGGATTAATCCATTTTGTTTCTGTTGATCTGGATTTATACTTCTTTTATCTATTGTTGTACTCTATTATTTATCTTATACTGTACACTCTCAGAAAAAAAAGTACAAACATTGTCACTGGTGTGGTACCTTTTCAAAAGACACAACTTTGTACCTAAAAAGGCCATATTGGTAGCTTAAAGGTACATATTAGTACCTAAAAGGTACAAAAGTGCACTTTTTGAAAAGGTACCACCTCAGTGACAGCTTTTGTACCTTTTTTTCTGAGAGTGTGCTGTAGCGCTGCAAGTGTGAGAAAAATGTTTGTCATGCTTGTTACGTTATCGTATTTTAAATCAGCAATAGAAAAGGACAATAATGATATAATATATAAAGTGTGCCTCTTAAACTCAAATCACACAAAAATATAGTCAGGTCCAGCTAATGTGCATACATGACTCAAAAACAAACGGGTGATAGGCTCTTTTAACTGAAAGTCGGCGCTTCCACTCCTACAGGTGATATACTGGGGGTTCTGATTTGACTCATTAATTTACTGACAAATGATTCGTCTACTAACCTTATTTTACTCCCTGTGCCTGTTGTCTCTAGAACCAAAAGTTAACAGTGCTTCAAAGCCATATGTAGGCTATACGAGTAATCAGGTTCTTGTGTAGAATAATCTTTATAGATTCTAGCCTTAGCCTTATTAGCCTTTATATAGGCTTAGCCTTTGCAGCTGAGAGGAACTAAAACCCATCATTTTAATGCATCGTGTTTTGGTTCCTCTGACTTTCAACGCTATCTCAGGTGCTGCAATTCTTGTTTCGTCCTGCAGGGGCTGCTGTGGTGCTGTGTTCCGACTAACAGTGAAGTCTTGCTTTAGTTCCAATTTCCCTCATTATCTTTTACTTATTTTAAAGCCTCTTTTTCCTCACAACATCGAAAAAGTTCTTGCAAACATCACTCAGAGACACCTGTGTTACCACATTTTAACATTTCGTTCACACCATGTCTAGTCACACTTAATCACAGGCAGGAAGCCAACGGGAAAGTGTTGCAGTATTATTAGAGTGAGTATTAGAACAAGCATGTGGCAGTCCATTAATTCCTTGTTTTTTACCCATCCGTCAGTTTTTTTTCATGATCCAGCCATTCATTCCCGAATCAGTCAGTCCATCTATTAGCTGATCTATTCATCTATTCAAAGGCACAAACCAGCCGTTCTCGTTCTGACAAGTCAATCTATCTCTGCTAGGCACTGCTTGTACTGCCATAGCCTACACAAAGAAACTTCTCAAGCAGTAGGGCTAGACTGAACCAAGACAGGCAATTAAAGTCAGACACAGTGAGCAGCAGAAGCGATCGGTGCGGTGATAAGACTGACTGCGTACTGTGTTCTGTAAGAGGAAGAGCTAACAGCACTGAAAACTACCAAAACACTTGCTGACATGTTTTTATTTTTTATTTTTTTATTATGCAATAAAAGGACAACAAATACAATAACAAATTAAGAACAAAAGACAACGAGGGTTACATACAATAATCCAAAGCATACTATATTAGCTTATAAGACTTAAACCATGAAAGAGTCTTACATGCAATAGAATTATTAGAGTTTCTTAAAGAGTTTACAGTTCAGTTATTGACAATAAGACAACACACTCCAATAAGAAAACACCACTCTAGAGACTTGTATCCTGCACCACCTAAATGTCACCTTGTGCTGTATTCAGGTCCTGTATTTAGCTATACTTCTGGAGGACTTTCTTAGTTTAAATTATTAGTAAAAATGAAAATTGCTGTTGAAATGCTGTTTGGAATTTGAAATGATAAAAGCGACATCGATTTTTTTTCTTTTTTCAATGTGATACTAGCTTCAATGGCTATTTTGATGTAAAAAAAAAACATACTTGAACTATTAAAATTCCATTTTTTAAAGTTTTAAACTGGAAGAGGTGGAGGTACTGGTCTGCTCATCTCTAATGATTGGAAATTTAATCCTTTACCATCTTTGGGTATCAACAGCTCCTTTGAATCTCATTCAGTTACTGTTACCTACCCTTTTAAAATACATTTTGTAGTTGTCTATCGACCCCCAGGACCACTGGGTAACTTTTTGGATGAATTAGATGTGTTGCTCTCAACCTTTTCTGAGGATGGTACTCCCCTAGTTATGCTTGGAGATTTCAACATCCATCTAGATAAACCTCTGTATGCTGATTTCCACACTCTGCTTGCCTCTTTTGATCTCAACCGAGTGTCAACTACTGCTACTCACAAATCAGGCAACCAACTGGACCTTATTTATACATGACACTGCTCTACTGATCATGTTCTGGTTACTCCACTGCACACTTCAGATCACTTCCTCCTCACTCTTAACCTCAACATGGTCCCTGACACTTCACTTCCCCCTCCACATGTCATCTTTCGACGTAACCTACACACACTTTCACCCTCCCGGCTTTCTGCAATGGTTTCATCTTCACTTCCTTCCCCTAAACTGTTTGCATCTTTGGATGCTAACAGGGCTACTGATACTTTCTGCTCCACTCTTACATCTTGTTTAGACACTGTTTGCCCTTTATCTTCCAGGCTAGCCTGTAACACCCCTTCTGCCCCTTGGTTATCTGATGTTCTACACAAACACCGTTCTAAGCTTAGAGCTGCTGAAAGGGTGTGGGGCAAATCCAGAAATACTACTGACCTTAATATGTATCAGTCACTCCTATCTTCCTTCTCTGCTAATGTCTCCACTGCTAAAATGACATACTACCACTCTCGCAAGCTTTTTAAAACATTTTCCTCACTTCTTTGTCCTCCTCCTCCCCCTCCTGCTTCATCTCTAATAGCTGACAACTTTGCAACGTTTTTCATTAATAAAATTAAACACATTAGTGCACAATTTTCCACATCACAATCAGTCAAGCTCATATCACCAGCAAACTTACACTCATTTACATCCTTCTCTTCACTCTCTGAGGCAGAAGTCTCAAAACTCATCCTTTCTAATCACCCTACAACTTGCCCGCTTGATCCTATTCTATCTCATCTCCTTCAAGCCATTTCTCCTGCAGTTGTACCTGCACTCACTCACATCATCAACACATCCCTCCACACTGGTGTTTTTCCCTCATCATTTAGACAGGCACTTATAACTCCACTACTTAAGAAACCCAACCTCAACCCATCTCTTTTAGAGAACTACAGACCAGTTTCCCTTCTTCCTTTCATTGCAAAAACACTTGAACGAGCTGTGTTCAACCAAGTCTCTAAATTTCTCACACACAACAACCTCCTTGACAGCAACCAATCTGGCTTCAGAAGTGGACATTCAACTGAGACTGCCTTGCTCTCAGTTGTTGAAGCTCTAAGACTGGCAAGAGCGGAATCCAAATCTTCAGTGCTTGTCCTGCTTGATCTGTCCGCTGCTTTTGACATGGTTAACCACCAGATCCTCCTATCAACCCTATTGGCAAAAGGCATCTCAGGAACCACACTTCAATGGTTTGAGTCTTACCTATCAGATAGGTCCTTCAAAGTACCTTGGAGAGGTGAGGTGTCCAAGTCACAACATCTAACTACTGGGGTGCCTCAGGGCTCAGTTCTTGGACCACTTCTCTTCTCTGTCTACATGGCATCATTAGGTTCTGTCATTCAGAAACATGGCTTTTCATACCACTGCTATGCTGATGACACTCAACTCTACCTCTCATTCCATCCTGATGATCAGACATTTCTTCCTGGATGATGGACCATCACCTTCAACTCAACCTTGCCAAGACATAACTGCTTGTGATTCCAGCAAACCCATCGTTTCATCACAATTTCACCATCAAGTTAGGCACATCAACCATAACTCCTTCAAAAACAGCTAGAAGCCTTGGAGTTATGATTGATGATCAGCTGACTTTCTCAGACCACATTGCTAAAACTGTCCGATCCTGCAGATTTGCTTTATTCAACATCAAGAAGATCAAGCCCTTTCTTTCGGAACATGCTGCACAACTCCTTGTTCGAGCTCTTGTTCTGTCCAGGATGGACTATTGCAATGCCCTCTTGGCAGGTCTTCCAGCCAATTCTATCAAACCTTTACAATTAATTCTGAACAGCAAGATTAATTTTTAATGAGCCAAAAAGAATACACGTCACACCTCTGTTTATCAATTTGCACTGGCTTCCAATAGCTGCTGTATAAAATTCAAGGCATTGATGTTTGCCTACAAAACTACCACTGGCTCTGCACCCATTTACCCATTTACCTTTTACGGACTTTTAAATTAAATGTTCCCTCCTGGTGGAATGACCTCCCTAACAGGACAGCTGAGTCCTTAGCCATCTTCAAGAATCGGCTTAAAACACATCTCTTCCATCTTTATTTGACCCTCTAACTTTAACACTCACTATTCTAATTCTATTCTTTAAAAAATCTAACTACCTTTCTAATCTTTTTATATTCTATTTTCTTTTCATTAATTATGCAATTGTATGTGTGTGTGTGTGTATGTGTAAAGACCTCTAACACTAGCTTGCTCTATTCTTTTTTTATTCTATCTGTTTTCTTTATATTATATTATTTAAAATCCCATGCTAGGTGTACTGTGTTAACCTAACTGAGACTTGTTATAGCACTTATATATCGTTGCTCTTTTTGTTGTTTTTGATTGCTTCCACTGTCCTCATCTGTAAGTCGCTTTGGATAAAAGCGTCTGCTAAATGAATAAATGTAAATGTAAATGTAGATAATGGGCTTTGACATATGGGTGGGTTTTCTCTTAATAGTAATCATGTGTACAGTAAGTCTCCTACCTTGTACTGTGTGAGAACTGATCTCCCTTATGAGCAAACAGGAAAAAGCACAGCTGGTTTGTATGGCCACACCAAACCTTGTAATTAAGTGAATTTATCATTTGTGTTTATTGTACACCGTGAGGGAGTGAAACTCCAAATGTAAGGATATCTGCTAGGAAGTGTGAAATCTGAGTGTCTTATTTAAAACAGTGGAGTATCTTGAGTGCAGAAACAAAACTCCCATATGGTCCAGCATACTGAGAAGTGCTAAAGGAGTCTTGAGCCGATGGAATAAGAAAAGCAAATGTGTGTACTTGTCTACTTCCCAGTGGGTACACAACAGCTTGAGATGAAACAGGCATAGCGAGTTAATTATGCATCGTGGAACATGATATAACCCATTTGATTCATTAGGCATTATGTAGCATTTCTTTTCACCCTTGGGCACATTATGAGGGCTGAAACAGCATGACTCGAGAAACACGAGAGGCCAGAACGATGCTCAGAGTGCACGGTGAGTGAGTGGCTGTGACTGCAAACAGACTTCGCGTGCACACGCTCGCACAGCTCAATCTGACATGTACAGAGACAGTCACAGACAAGAAGTCTGCCGGCCTGTTTTTTCTCTTCCATTAAGATAACGTAAAGCCTATCGGCTGTGTATCAGTAACATCAGCTGATCCTTATCAGGAGAACAAACCTGTCAAAGATGGAGTCGAAGCCCCGAGGAGTGGAGAAACAAGTCAGGACATCCTCTGTTCGAATTCCAATGACATCCTTGGTACTGCAACCACCGTTTCCTTGGAAAACACAAAGCTGCCCATAACTTGAAATCGAAAAATCTCATGTCACGAGTGGCACTTCCACTAAAAAGACTTAATGTTCCAGGCACTTGGAACACCTGTGGTTCGTGACAAAAGACAGAGATAGCGTCTTTGAGTGGCCCTGTCAGCTGGCCCTGCGGAGTGAAGGATGTCTGGCACAGCATTTGTGACAGAGTAAAAGCTCCAGGGAACGACGACGGAAAACTGGGCCTTTCTGTCAGATCGTTAGTTCTGTACCAAAGGGATGAGTTGACCTTAAACCAGTGGAGAAATGTGAATGGGATAGTCTCACACAAGGACACAAGGGTGTGAGTTCATTCACATGCGATTTGTGCTCTCATCATTTCAAAATAGTGCTTGCTTCAGTTGATAGACTGGAGAAATGCATCATGGGGTTAGGTTTGTGACAGCACACACACACACACACACACACACACACACACACACACACACACACACACACACACACACACACACACACACACACACACACACACACACACACACACACACAATTCTGGTTACAATGGAAGTGATCAATATGGATTATATGTTGGCCAATGCCAATGCATATTTCAAGAGCAAGGTGGTGGATGGCACATCGCATTATTCATTATAGAGACAAAAAGCAGCATCAACCTAAAACTTAAAAAACATCCTGGCTGATCAATCTGAAGACTGTTGATGTTGCCAACCCAGCCCTAGAGTCCAAAGAGCCGACAGCTTTTCACCTGTTGTTGCTTGTTCACATTGACACCTTGGGGAAGTCATGGCCTAATGGTTAGAGAGCCAGACTCATAACTGCACGGATTGTCGGTGGGGGTAGTGCATGTACAGTGCTCTCTCCACCTTCAATACCACGACTGAGGTGCCCTTGAAAAAGGCACTGAACCCCCAACTACTCCCCAGGTGCCACAGCAAAAAATAAAAATAAAAATGGCTGCCCCCTGCTCTGGGTGTGTGTCACTGCTGTGTGTGTGCACTTTGGATGGGATAAATTCCGAGTATGGGTCACCACTTGGCCATGTCATGTCACTTTTTCACATGAGTGTGCAAAATGACCATTATAGAAACACTAACTACAGTAAACTTGACTGTTTTGTCAGTGATTTTGGCCCTTCTATCTTTTTTTTGGTTGCTGAAATTTGTTCCATCACTACTTCTTCATTTACTATTTAAATTCTTTGTTTAAAAAAAAAAAAAAAAAAAAAAAATATATATATATATATATTTATATATATATATATATATAAAGATAAATAATTTATTAGGCGGGGCTGTTAAAGAAAGAAAGTGAACTAATGAAGATGGCTCGGCTCTAAGCATTCTTATCGTTGTCAAAATAAAAGCACTTTTCCACAAGCTTAGGAGTAAAACTAATTGGTTGATGTTAATTAAACAACATCAAATAACATATAAAGTTGAATTATTATATGTATTATTTATGTAAATGCTTTTAAGCTTGACATTTCTGCTTTTAAATCCTCTAAAAACAGGCGCCATTAACTTTCATTGTAAGCGTTGACACATCGCTGTTGAATGAGCTTAACTTGTACTGAACCTGCGATACTCATTTAACTACAGTCTCATCTGGAAAAGTAAGAGAGTAACTGCGTTTTAGTGCATTTGGATTCAACACTTTCTTTCCTAAGAAGCACATTATCTGTGACAGCTCTCAGGGAGGGTGGCCAATAGGGTCATGGGGGGAAAATAATAGAAATAGATCAGACACGATATCCCGGAGAGGCACAAACAAGAAGAAGAAAAAAAAAAAAGAATCTGGTGCATGTCTCACCAGATGATGTATTTTTTGCGCCCCCTCACACAGAGATGTGCCTGCCATTGTGTGACTGAGTGACATTCCCCATTCCCAGGATGCCTGTGTACGTGCCGTTTGTCTCTGATGAGGGTGGGGGGAGGCTAGTGGGGAGGGTGGAAAGGCTCCTGCCTCCCTCCTTAACCGCTTGGCAGTCTGCTCTTGATTAGAGCGACGCTCTTCCCAGCGAGGAGCTCCCGGGCCCTGTCAGGGGAGACGGCTCTTCGGTAATAGCGTCTGACAGGCTGAGGGGAGCCGCGCGGGGACTGATACAGATGCTGCTGTCCTGAGTGGCATCAGGCTCAAGCCAACATCACCTACTTCGGTAAAATCCCCACACCACCGACTCACCAGCTGCCAACCCGTCAATCGGTCTCATGTCTAGCACATGCCAGCCGAGGGTCTGTGTGTGTACATGGATGTATGACACTTTCTGCATCTAACATAGCCAGGAGGAAAAAACAGGTGGTGCCGGTACGACTGCATTTTCAATCCCACCAGACTGACTTTTAACAGGAAACTGGACCTAATTCCACCCTGAAATAACTTCCTTCCTAATTTTAATTGCTTCATTTTTGATATATTGGTGGAAGTTATCTCCTGTGGCAGCTCATGGAGAGAAGCTATTAGGGGTGATAGACGTGAAATAAAGAGAGCAAAAGAAAAATGAACCCTATTTTTTTTTTATAGGCTGAATGTATGGGCGGCCATGAAAAGCTGGTCAGAGACTTCTGTGTCATCCAAAATGATTCAAATGCACTTCTCCTTTAAAAGTCATTTAAAGCAAAAGGGTGTAATTTCTACATCACTAGTGGCAGACGCAATTGCAGAAATAATGATTTTTAAACAGGTTCCAAACACACAAAGAAATTATGCACTTTTTAAACACATTTCTAAAAGGACTCTGAATTCTGACTGGGAGAACCACAAAAATATAAAACAGCCAACAAATCCATATAACTGTGACCACACATAAGCTGAATTCTAAATTAATTCTATTATTATTGCTTTATTGTATGATTTATAAAAGAAATGTTTTTTCTTTTTTTTCTTGCTAAAATATACCTCATTACTAAAAATAGACAATTGAGAAAAATATCATTTGGTTATTTTTAAGTTTGTTCCTTGGTGGAGCATTTAATTAATTTAATTTAATTTTATAATAAAATCAAAAATGTTTACTGAACAATTTTATTATACCATTATATTATACCATATTATCAACATTAAGGTAGCAGCCTTTAATACTAACCTGAGAGAATCGAATAGAATTGCTACTTCAGTGACAAAAAATGGATTAAAAAGCAAGAAAAAATTTCACAAGAGCATGTGTGATCCATGCGTGTGATCCAGATGGTGTACCATGGATGACAGTTTTTAAAAGAAATATGAAGTTGAGTGACCAAGAAAAAGCTTTTTATTACTTTATTCCAAGTCTTCCCTTGAATATTAATCTTTTTATTACCATCTATTGTGTACTGTGTGCTTGCAAATTGAAATAAATTGTGTTGTTATCGGGTCTTAGGTACTCTGAATTTGCAAAGCAGACTGTTGCTTATTCCTCAACACAAACATGAGGATACACTCAAAACTGCATTTGCAGGCACTCCAAGAACATTTTAGTATTGCACCTGTACAACATGATTCATTGTCGTAGTCTTATAGGACTCTCTAATGGCACCAGGGAATAAAGCCCCACTTTTAATCTGTCTCCAGCAATGGTGAAATCATGTGACTGGAGGATAAAAGGATCACAAATGCATGGAAATATATGCAAAGAGATCTTGCTGAAAATGGCTCTTATGATAGGCAGCCGAAGGCCCAGAGGGAAGGCGTCCACCTTCTGCCACTGTCTGCGCGCCCTGTGAGTTCATTCCCAGAGTTCAAGCTAAAAGAGAACTGAAGGAGATGCTGCTTTTTTTACTTGAATGCAGCACCTTGGCTAGAACTCAAACGTCAGCCAGGCCACATCCATCTTAAAATGGCAACACCTCAGTCATCTGAGAATGGTCAGAGGGATGCTGTATTAACCAGAATCGGAGTGTGTGAGAGACGAGTCAAGCAGAGAGAAGAAATAACTTGATCAGTCAAGTTAAACTGAATCAAGACCACACATCAACAGTCAAGGGACAATGCCACAAACTAGCTTGCAATCAAGGCAAAAACTAAAAGCCCAGGCAGTCTGTGGCTAAGCAATAACCCCCCATTAGAATGAATCAAGCGGGTAAGCAATGAAAGTGCACATGAATGACTGAGCATCAGAGCTTTGGGACAGAGGTGTCATAACACAGTGAGTCATCAGCACAAGCATGACTGAATATGCAGAATCACAAGAACACGATCCGTTATGACATGATGGTACATGTCCAGATGAGGACAATTGAAGATTCGCTAGAAAGAGGGCAGAATCAGGGGACAGGGCAGATGCACATTCTGTTTGCTGTATTTTCAGATATATCAACTGAACAACAGCAGGATTTTTGGAAGTATATCTATAAAATAGATCCCCATGTCATCTAACTTTCTTTCTTTTGTGAAACATATAAAAATACATTATACTGGGAGTTTTGTTTTTTCCATACAACGAATGTCAATAGGGTCCAATGTGTTTTTTTTTCTTCGTCAGTTGACACTTTCAAAATCATTTGAGACATATTTCAAAATATAAAGTCATCCAGGTTTGAAACAACATGAGGGTGAGTAAATTATGACAATGGTCTTCTTTGGGTGAACAAACAGTTTACTGATCTAGGATTTGCCAAAACGTGTTTGAGAGACAGAAAGTTCAAAGTTTGGTTGCTTAGCATGACCCTCTAAGCTCCTGCTGGTGGAAAATGTAATTACACCGTTCTGGCAGCAAACGTGAATCTTGCCTTGTGTTTGCACAATAAAAAAAAATAATAAAAATTGACTTCCTATGAGCAAAGACAAAATATTTGACATCTCATACTTCCAGTGAGTCATGAGCAATGAAAAAAAAGATTAACTGACTACATTTACTACACTTACTATTACATTTTTTATAAGGTAAGTGGTTGAAATTAATTTTTTTTAGCTACATTTAAATACATTTCAACATGCTTTTTTTTTTTTTTATTATTTTTTTTTTTTAAATGTAGCTAAAATAAATTGTTTGCAACCCCTTACCTTAAAAAAAAAGTATCATTTTTTTCAGTGTGCAAGATGAGAAAGTGGCACTGAAGTCAGGGGAAATGCTTACAGAAAGTTTTCTCCAGGTATTATAGAAGACCCTAAAAGTCAAAACACTTGAACCAACTGATGACTGTATGCTTATGATTGAGTCTGTAACAGTTTGGATGGGACCTTGATGGAGCAGATGGGGCTTCACCTCACAATCTGACTCCAAGTGATGTCCATCAGTTGACAGCGGCCATTTCTGGTGCATTTTAGCTTCATTTTTTAATAGTGTAAGGAAATTGTAAGGACGTACATTGTCCATCTTTTTTTAGAGTCTTTATCCTGAACACAACACAAAATCACTCAGATGATTAAAACTGACCTGTCACCCTGTTCCAGAACTCCTGCTGTTGTGTCAGAGACATGCATCTTTAGTAATCGTATCCATTATAAGGTCTGATGGAGAAGCCTTACTTCATCACATCAAACTTTTTTTTTGGAAAACCATTTACGGGATTCATGTTGTGTCCCCAGGTTTCAAAGTTAACTTGTTCAGTGGTCCAAATACATACTGTAAATTGCATTATATAAACTGAGAGCCATACTGCATACTTCCCAGCAGGTAAAAATCACATAAAAAAAAGCTAAATTGATTTTGGGGTTAACCAACCTCTCACAATGCAATAAGGTACTAAAGAAAGTTTTTGCAAGTATTACAAGTAAATGAAATTACTTTCATTTCTGCGTTGCTCTCAATTTCTGCTTTCCACTGGCCACAGGGATACTTTGGTGCATTTGATTAATAATTCTTGGCTTGATTAAATTTTACATTTCACAATTCTTTTTTGAACTTCATCATGCTTATTCATAAATTCATGGATCATAAAAACAGAAAACATAAAATAAACAAATCAGTAAAAGCAGAGCTGCATCTGCCATGAATAAACAGAATAATAACTACAAATTTACCATGTTTCAAGATTTCAATCAAAACAGATCAAATACCACATACAGCACTTGAAACACTGCTGTTCAAAAGTTCAGGGTCTATACTTAAAATAATACTAAAACTAATTCTATTTTGCAAGGACGCATCAAACTGTTTAAAAGTGACAGTAAAGTGGTTTACATTATTACAAAAAATGTATTTCAAATGAATGCTGTTTCAAAGTTTCCACAAAATAATAGGGTAAAAAACAAAACAAAAAACAAATAAATAAATACATAAAGTGGTACAACGGTTTTCAATATTAATAATAATAAATGATTCTTGAGCACCAATTCAGCATATTAAAATGATTTCCGAAGGCTCATGTGACACTGAAGACTGATGAAAACAGGATTAAAAATAAATAAATAAATACAACAAGATAGCAATCAGTTGTATTAATATTTCAAAATATTACTGCTTTGTTGTATTTTTGATCAAGTAATTGCAGGCTTGATGAGCATCTACTTTTAACACACACATACATCAAAAAACAAACAAAACAAAAAACTTACAGACCTCAATCTTTTGATTGTTGTGCAATATATATACAATTCCTATTTTGTTAAACCATTTTAATAGAGAAATTATTACTATACACACAAAGCCAAACAGCTTCCCTTTGGCCGTCTCCGTTAGTGAATTCTAATTCAGCGTGGTATGATGAAACAGACTTATAAGTGTAAAAGTGGTCCTTCTCCACTCCTCTGAGTGGCACATAAAGAAGACACACTTAAAAGTGATATAATGTTCAGACCCCCGCGACCTTGTTTTTGTGAGCCATGTAGAAAGTAGTAAAATTCAATCAAACATCCAGATATAATGATTACTTAAAAAACCATTAAAGGACCAATCTTAAATAAACAGCACAGTATGAGTGATGTGGCAGGCGCCTCTGAGAGCTGGTGTGAGGTGAATAAACAACACTAAATGAACATCAGGGGCTGAATGACCTCTATTCATCTGCATTCAAGCCTTCTTCCTCTTTTCAGCAACACTACCTCCCTGACTGTAGACTTCCCTGTGCTTCATACCCATCACAAGCCTCTCGACGATCCTTCTTTGATGAATTATTTCACTTAATGGAATAAAGACATTGACCATTATTAGGTTTAAGCTAGCTGACGCCAGAGTTTCACTTGCACACATGTGGCACACAGTCCAGCATGCCTAAATCAAGCCGATCCTATTCTCGCCCATGGCATTAGTGCCTCACTTGAAAACAAATTAAAACAATGTGACCCAGTGAGGCCGGACACAGAATGGGGTTTGTCTTAAAAAACACAGCACCATCATGAGTCTGAGTCCTATTTGCACAAAAAATAAATAAATAAATAAATAAATAAAGGACGAGGGGAGGGGGACAAACAGGTAATGCTATTTATCTCACCAAAGAAACTAATGTGCCTTCGCAAGCTGGGATAAAAATAACAGACTCATTGAGTGCCTATGTGCTCAGTGCCTTGGAGGGACTCTAATGCATTTTCATTTAGACCAAACTCAGATGTTATTAGGACCGACTCTCTCCGGCTTCATTTCACTCTGATCTCAAGGCCAAAGCAGACAAAGTGGGCCACTTTCTAGTAGTCTTCTTAAAAATCGTTTAGACTGAAAACAGCGAAAGGCAAATATACTCAAGAATACTTGAAATTACTGTTATCATGGCATCAAAGTCTTGCGTCTACTAGATTTTATACTATTTTTTTTTTATACCTCCTAAAGGCCATTGGTTTTAAAATTGTAAAAACAACTGTGAAAAGATTTGAACAACATTTTGATTTGAATTAAATTGTACAATTATATCCAGTAGCTGGTTGTAATCAAGGGTTTGGGTTTTGGCAAGCATTGCCGCTGCTCAATGGATGAAACATAGCATCAGTGCTTGATTATTTAGAAAATATTCCAAATTACATTCAACACATATTCAAAACATTCTAAACACCTTGAATTAATTGGTGAAGGTTGATCAAAAGCTGTTTACCCTTTATAGGACTGTGCAGTATGATTGTGCAGTTTATACTACAAACAGCGTATGAATGCTATGAATGGCAACCGACTGCAACAATTTTGTAGATTCATCTTTAGTATGATGTTCTTTATTTGACATCCTTATTGCTTAGCCACACAATGGTACAGTATACACATAATCATGTTAATTTGTTTAATTTAAAATGTATGGGGGCATGTATTTAAAAACAACAACAACAAAAACAATAAATTATGATTACGGACAAATCACTCATAACAAACACTGCCACACACGTTACGAAAATGAAAAATGTTGAATTTTGATTTCATGGTGACTGAGACTGCTTTACATTATTTTGAATGAGGACAACAGAGAAATATGGGAGTCCCAAAGAAATCATAAAAGGTTCTGCTTTGTGTCTCATCCAGTCAGAACATTATACATTTATTAGTTTTATATTTTTGTTTCTACTTATGTAAAGTGAAATTTTGTTGCAATGAAAGATTACAAAAAGCCTCATATTTTGGTCTGCATCCATGTCCCAAATATAAATACATTAATTAAAAAGTTATTTTATTTCTGTATTTAACTATTTAATTTACAGTATTGATGTAACCTGTAACCTGAATTAGCGATTCTTACCTTGAAGTTGCATATACATGTTATTATGTCCCCAATTCTGAGACACTCGCCATCAAACTTGCAAGTGTTGGTGTCACAAAGGAAGAGATCTGTGTCCCGGTCATCATCCCCTGCAACAAAATGAAGAGCAAAAAACACCATGAATATTTGCATAAACACAGCAGTGTCAAGACACTACCAGCACAAGCAGGATAATGTTTTTTCAAACACTTCTGATAAAAATAAGTCAGCAGAACTAACGGTACGAACACGTCATCCAGCAGGCAGGCTGGCAGGGCTTCTGAAGGGTTTATCAAGTGTTTATGAGCACCTCCATTCGCCAAGACCATATTTTACTCTTGAGACATTTTCTTATCTGGAATAAAACAAGTGCTCATGGAGGAATAATGATTCAGCACATGGTGAACTTCTTGGAATCACCGCATGAGAACCTTATTCAGCTTTTATAATAAGCTGAGTACATGCTCTGCAAAATATTCTTATTTTGCTGAGGAGCCGGACAGACTCTAAAAAATTGCACTTCATCAAAAATCAAGAGCTCACAGACACAGTTTAAGTCCACAAGGATTCCTTAAGATGATTACAATTAAGATGAGTTGTTTCAAAAACAGGCCACTGCTGAGTCAAAACCTCATTTTACTATTCAGCGTAAAGCTGACTGCTGT